>NW_027040602.1:2272500-2642500 GCF_037179485.1 Ochlerotatus camptorhynchus | reverse complement strand
ATTGTTTGTTTTTTAATATACAATCATGGGAAAAACGTTTCGTTGCAAGAGATGAACTAGCCTCAGGCTAAAAATCTCTAAAATAAAGGAAAAAAAAAAAAAAAAAAAAAAAACGCTTCGTTGCTGGACATCACTACTAACATTTGAAAATGGTATAAAATGTTGAAAATAAATTATAACTATTATTATTAATTCGTATTAACTTGAGAACGACTGGACTTGGGAAACAAGTTATGTTGTGCAAATTTATTTAAAATTATGCATAAAATTCGAATAAATCATTATTTTACTAAACTGTATGCAAGTTCATCATCTTATTTTAACTCCATTCGAAGGCAATACATACCAGTATTCTGGCTTGCCTGTCTTGAAGACCTACTTTAATCGCCTAACAAAAATCATCCAAGCCAGGATGATGGACCTCAGAAATCAGAACTTTGCTAACAGGATCCGCTCAGGCGCCGGTGTTGTAGTGGTAAGCGTGATTACCTCTCACCCCAGCAGGCCTGGGTTCAATCCCAGTCGGCGCCGCCGGGATGTTCTGAGGCATAACATCTCTGATCACGCCTTCCTTCGGATGGGAAGTAAAGCCGTTGGTCCCCGGTTCATGAGTTGATGGGTCGATACCTATCGACCAGGTGTCCTCTAGGTCCAGGTGTGGGAGCTGCCTTCCTGGCACGTCGGTAGCATTGGTGCTCAGCACGGAAAACAAGATCGACGGAAAAAACAAACCAAAGGAAAAAAAAAACAGGATCCGCTCTCTCCCAGATTGTGCAAAACCCTTTTGGAAACTAACCAAAATCCTTAAAAATAAGCCAAGACCCCACTGGATAGCCGGCGACCCAGTGGTTCATCCGATTACTCCTGAAGAGAAGGCAGCCGCGATAGGTCAACACTTCGTCAGCTCCCATAATCTCGGACAAAACATCGTCAGCCCTCACGAAGCTAAGGTTGTTGTAAACGCAACCAACCTCCATCAGATTCCTAATATTTTCCCGATGAATCCGAAATTACGACTGACGAATTGTTGGGCTATATAAAATCATCTAAAAACACGAAGGCCCCAGATTTCGACAACATCCTGAATCTGGAACTCAAACACTTGAGTTCCACATTCTACAACCATCTGGCACTGATTTTTAATCTGTGCCTCCGACTTGGCTACTTAGTTCCCTCTTGTTGGAAGTCAGCTAAATTCATACCCATCCGGAAACCAGGGAAGGATCCGTCCTCTCCTTCAAGTTATCGACCAATCAGCCTTCTCTCAGGGTTATCAAAACTGTTCGAAAGAGCAGTCTATCGCCGGCTCCTAACATGTGCCGAAGAAAACAACTTGTTACTCGAGGAACAGTTTGGTTTTCGGAAAGGTCGTTCGACCGTCCACCAGCTGACTCGAGTAACAAACATTCTCATACGGAACAAGTCTGTGTCGAAAACATCTGCCATGGCGTTGTTGGACGTTGAAAAAGCATTCGACAATGTCTGACATGATGGCCTGGTATTCAAATTGCAGCAGTACGGTCTTCCAATCTTCCTAGTGAAGATAATAAAGAACTATCTTTTTTTTTTTTATATTAATTTATTTGTACAGGCTCAATCGAATAAACTTTACAGAGCCGAGTTATCATTTTCATTATACATGATTATTGTCTTAAATCTAGAGTTAAAGGAATTGAACCGATTACTCGCGGTCGTCTCGAGGTTAGTGGAGATTTACAATTTTTTGGGTGGGGAAAGGGAGAAGGAGGTTTGAAATATGATTTATTATACAAATATTTAATTAATCCTAAAACATGAACTTATTTCTATTCATCTTGAAAACAAACATTAAAAAAAAAACTACACGCACAATACACAAACTAAACACAAGGTTAATCAAACTTACAATCTAAGGTTAGTATTCTTAAAGTAAACATATATGAGTTTCATAAACTCCAGGTCACGTCTAGCCAAAATATCCCGAACTGGAACATTAGGTTGTCTACCTCGAGCCCGAAGGGAATCGCACAGCTCAGATCTGACTCCACGATGCTCAGCACAAGACCAAAGGATGTGATCGGCGTCTTGGTAACCTTGCCCACATTCACAGAGATTGCTGTCTCCCAGCCCAACACGAAACAAGTGAGCGTTTAACGAATAGTGATTGGACATGAGGCGAGACATCAGACGAATGAAGTCTCGACCCACATCCAACCCCTTGAACCAAGGACTCTTCGACACCTTAGGGATGATCGAATATAGCCATCGTCCCAAACTCCCTTCACTCCACTTATTCTGCCAGCTGACGAGTGACTGTTGACGATAAATGAAGAAAAATTCATCGTAGGCGATTTGTCGATCGTAAATATCGCCTTCCATAGCGCCCACCTTAGCAAGTGAGTCAGCCATCTCATTGCCCGGAATCGAGCAATGAGATGGGACCCATGCAAAGGTGATGACAAAAGATCTTAAAGATAAAGCACTTAAAAGCTCTCGTATTTTCATGAGAAAATACGAGGAGTGCTTTACCGGCCTCATAGAGCGAATAGCCTCGACAGAACTGAGACTATCCGTAAAAATAAAATAATGATCTGGTGCAAGTGAGGCGATCGTTTCTAGCGTACAATGTATTGCCGCCAGCTCAGCAACATATACGGAACAAGGAGCTTGAAGCATTCGAGAGGCGCTATGAAATTCGTTAAAAATACCAAAACCAGCGGACGACTCTATTAGTGATCCATCTGTGAAGAACGATCTTGCGGAATCAACTTGGCCAAACTTTGCAGCGTAAATTGACGGAACAATCATGGAACGATGATGTTCTGGGATTCCACGAATCTCCCGCGTCATAGATAAATCAAAACTAACTGAATTGCCGAAGTCGGAGAAGCATACACGATGGGGATTATGCTGTGAAGGGTTGACATCCTGAGTTATGTACACGTAGTACAATGACATAAAACGAGTTTGAGGGTTTAGCTCAAGAAGCTTCTCAAAGTTTTCGATTACCAGTGGGTTCATAACTTCACAACGGGTGAGGAGCCTGAGGGACAATTCCGAAAACCGATCCGATAGTGGCAACATGCCCGCCAACACTTCGAGACTCATCGTATGAGTCGAGTGCATGCATCCTAACGCGATACGAAGACAACGATACTGGATACGTTCCAGTTTGATGATGTGAGTTTTAGCCGCCGACTGGAAGCAAAAACTACCGTACTCCAAAACCGATAAAATCGTTGTCCGGTACAACGTTAGAAGATCTTGCGGATGAGCTCCCCACCACGTTCCGGTAATTGTTCGGAGAAAATTGATCCTTTGTTGGCATTTTCGTCTCAGATACTCAATGTGGGATCTCCAGGTGCATTTGGAATCGAACCAGACCCCAAGATATTTGAAAGACATGGACTGAGTGATCGGCTTACCCAAAAGTTGAAGCTTCGGTTGTGCTGGGCTATGCTTCCTAGAAAAAACGACCAACTCAGTTTTCTCCGAGGAGAATTCGATACCTAGCTCGATAGCCCAAGTAGACAAATTATCTAAGGTATCCTGTAAGGGTCCTTGCAGGTCGACCTCTTTGAGCCCTGTCATTGACACTACTCCGTCATCTGCAAGTTGTCTCAACGTGCAGTTGTCACTTAGACAATTGTCAATTTCTCTGACGTAGAAATTATACAAAAGGGGGCTTAAACATGAGCCCTGGGGGAGACCCATGTAACTAAATCGAGAAGCTGTAGAGTTTCCATGAGAAAAGCTCATATGTTTCTCTGACAGCAAATTGTACAAAAAGTTATTAATTAATGGGGAAAGGCCACAAGCGTGGAGTTTGTCTGAAAGGACTTCAACCGATACTGAATCAAAAGCCCCCTTAATATCCAAGAACACAGAAGCCATTTGCTCTTTTTTAGCAAAAGCCAACTGGATTTCTGTGGAAAGCAACGCGAGACAGTCGTTCGTTCCCTTACCCCTACGGAAACCAAATTGAGTATCTGAGAGTAGGTGGTTCGTCTCAACCCATTTGTCGAGGCGAAAAAGGATCATTTTCTCCAACAATTTTCGAATGCACGATAACATCGCGATGGGACGATACGAGTTATGATCTGACGCGGGTTTTCCAGGCTTTTTAATGGCTATAACTCTCACTCGCCTCCAATCATCTGGAACAATATTGAACTCCAGGAACTGACAAAACAAGTTCAACATGCGCCTCTTAGCGACGTCTGGGAGGTTCTTCAACAAGTCGAACTTGATCCTATCAGCCCCCGGAGCCGAATTGCGACACGAAAGGAGCGCGAGTGAGAGCTCCAGCATTGAAAAAGGCTGGCTGATCTCGTCTACCGAATTCGTCGTTTCGCGAGGAATCATCTGTGCCGGCACGGAATCAGGACATACTTTTCGCGCGAACTTGAGAATCCACCGATCCGAGTACTCCTCGCTCTCGTTGTTTGAAGACCGGTTACGCATCCTTCGCGCCGTGTTCCAAAGCGTATTCATCGACGTTTCGCGCGATAAACCGTCCACGAATTGCCGCCAGTATCCGCGTTTCTTGGCTTTGATGAGGCTCTTGAGTTCGTGTTCAAGAGTCGAGTACGCTTCGAAATACTCGGGTGTTCCGCGTTTCCGGAAAAGCTTAAACGCGTCGGACTTTTTACGATAAACCTCAGTGCATTGCTGGTCCCACCAAGGGGTAGGAGGTTTCCTACGAAAAGACGTTCCTGGAACCGGCCGAGTTTGAGCTCGAAGCGCGCTGTCCAAGATCAGATTGGAGAGGAAGTTATATTCCTCCAACGGTGGAAGCTCTTCTACCGACGACACGGCTTCATCTATCGCGGTCTTGAACGTTGTCCAATCGATATTACGGGTGAGGTCGTACGCGACGTTAACGGATTCCGACGGATTGAACCCACTGGCAATAGAAATTTTGATCGGCAAGTGATCACTACCGTGGGGATCCTGGATCACATTCCACGTGCAATCCAACGATAATGAATTAGAGCAAAGTGTGAGGTCTAATCTACTTCCATTTGAGGATGGACCAGCCAGACGTGTTACTTCTCCATTGTTAAGAATTGTCATATTGAAGTTATCACAGAGGTCATATATCAAAGTAGAACGGTTGTCATCATACAGTTCCCCCCAGCCTGTACCGTGGGAATTAAAATCTCCCATAATCAACCGTGGAGTAGGAAGAACTGAACAGATATCTGAAAGTTGTTTTTGACTAATCGAAACTCGGGGAGGAATATACACAGAAGCAATACAAAGGCTCTTGCCTTTAACAAAAGCCTGACATGCGACAACTTCAATACCTGGAAATTGTGGAAGATTCACTCTATAGAAGGAATGGCACTTTTTGATCCCCAAAAGTACTCCTCCTCCACGCGAATCCTCACGATCCAGTCGAATAATGTTAAAATCATGAAAAGGAAGATCGATATCTGAAGAGAGCCAAGTTTCACACAGAGCAAATGCATCACAATCATTATTGTGAACCAAAAACTTAAACGATTCTATCTTAGGAATAAGACTTCGACAATTCCACTGTAGAACAGTGATCAAATCCCCGACCTCGTTTGGAAAATTATCCATCGAAGGAGATGATTGCTGCAAGGAGGGGCCACTTCAATGTCAACTGCTTCAAGAGGGTTTTCACAGTAGGAAGCATTGCCAGAACAATGCTTTTCAGAGGATCAGAAATATCGAGGTAATTGAGGATACTGTCCACAATGTTATCAAATGAGAACAACCCAGATGAAGAAGGGGCTTGTGTTCTGAAAATTGGGGCATCGGGGGTTTTGGATGTCCCCGGGAGAGGTGGAAAATCCTGGGTATAATCAGTTCTGCGGAATCCAGGAGGAGTAGAAGTCTCCTTTTTTCCACCACTCCTTGATTTGGGCAAGCTGATTTGGGGTTCTTGATCTGCAACTTTCCGCGAACGGATGCGTTTTCGTTTCCGGGCAGAACCTTCCGGAAAACTGAAAGAAACTCCCTCCTCAGCCAAGTCAGAGCCAGACTCGTCATCTGACAAAAGAGCGAAGGGATTTGTTTCGTTGGTCGATGGCTTGGCTGTCTTAAGCATTTCTGCAAAAGACCGCCTGGAACGTTCTTTAAGAGAGCGCTCTAGTTTTTCCCCGCGTTGTTTATACACCGGACACGACGAGAGACCATGAGGAGGAGATCCTTTGCAGTACACGCATTTTGGTGCCGTGACTGTGCAGGCGCCATCCTCGTGCTTCTCCCCGCATTTGGAACAGCGTGCCTTGCTGCCACAGTGAGAGGCCGTATGTCCCAACTGTTTGCAGTTTTGGCAGATCATGACCCGAGGAACAAACAAGCGTACAGGTAGCCGAAGTTTTCCCAACTCGATGTAGTGAGGAAGGGCTGAACCAGAAAAGGTCACGCGAAACGAGTCTGTGGGGGTAAAACTCTTTTTACCCTCGCTGACAGATACTGAGCCCAGTTTTTGGACATCCAGTATCTTCACCGGGGGGAGCAAGGGGTTTTTGAAACGGCCAACCGCCTGCTTCTCCAAGATCTCGGGGGTCAGACTCGCTTCGGTGACCACACCTTCGATCTCCACATCACGAGCTGGTATGTAAACCCTGTACTCAATCGTAAAGAGCTGGGAGGCAGCAATCTCGTTAGCCTGCTTCAGGTTAGAAACGACAACACGAAGTTTATTATGCCTAACCTTCGTGATTTCGGTCACGGCCGAGTATCGCTTCGTCAGATCAGTGGAAATTTGCATCAAGTTCAAAGGTTTATTTTTGGGCTGAAAGTAGACAACCCATGGCCCAGTCGAGTCATCTGGATAGGCTCGCGATCGGGGGCTTTTCTGAGACGAACCATGAATGACAGGACGTTTTCGTCTTTTCTTGCCATCGAGTGGCAAACTGGTTTCATCTTCCGACAAAATGTCCATATCGTCTTCTGACGAGACGTCCATTTTGCCGTACTAGTGGGAGCGGTAAACGCTCTACCACTGAAACGATGCTTAAAACCACACAGACACAATAAACAGAAAAAAACTACAAACACAGAAACACAAAATTAAATTTAACTGATGGGCGAGAGAAAGAAACAGGAAAAAAAAACTTATCTGCTATACTACTACCACCGAGTGATTACACAGCAGCAGTGGAGCGACGCGCAGCGTGGGTGACCTTCGATGCGCGTGTGCGGGCGATCTTTGTAGTGGTGTGCTTGTATTAGGCTCGGCACTCAGCTGGACACACGATGATGGATGACCGGTATAAATGCGGAGGCAGATGCTGACACTCGATGACGATGATCTGTGTGCAGGTATGCGTGATCACGCACCGATGGCAAAATGGTTGGCGAATTGGCAATCGCAAAAACAATTTTCCTTCCGATGATGCCGAAAACACACTTTCTTCTCAGAAAAAAAACTCACTTTCAGATAATTGTTTAGCCGGGTACTATGCCAGTAATCACTAAGCGAGAAAAAACTGATAATTTAAACCAACCGAATACCGAGAAAACTTCCGAAATACCGGAGCGCGAAACAAGTCGACTGTACTTCTTGCTAGGTCGCAGTGGGATGAATAAAGAACTATCTATCGGACAGGAAATTCGGAGTCTCTCTGAATGGCATCATATCGGATGCTATCAACATCGGTGCCGGGATTCCACAAGGAAGCATCCTTGGCTGTTTACAAACAAATCATCCTTCCCGTAATCCAGTAAGGTACGCCAATCTGGGAGAGTTGCGCCAAATGCCATCACCTCAAACTCCAAAGGATCCAGAACAAGATCCTTGGGGTGATCCTAAACAATCCCCCGCGAACTAGAAATTCTGAGATCCACCTCCTGGCTGGAATTCAGACATTAGAAGAACGGAGAGTTTTTATCCTGGAAAGGCTCAGAGACACCTGTCTGAGATCAACTCATCAGATCATACGTGATCTAGCACGTTAGGTTAAGTTATACTCGTAGATAGGTAGGTTATCACTTTTTTCAATTCAAACATAACACACACCCCAAGGGGTATTCTGTAGACTAGTAGAAAAACGTGAATACGTAAATTAGGATAAAAAATTAAAAAAAGGTGAAGAGCCTGATGTAAAGTCATTATTAACAGAAATAAACGTAATTTTACTACTACTATCATATTTAAAAGAAAATGGCAACAAGCGGTGAACATATGAGTAATGTTTCATTCAAATCGGAAACACCCATCTCCAACTGGCTTGTGTTTTGGGCAGGAAATACTCATACCTTCTCAAATTTAATTATTAAGTAAATTGTATAAAAAATTTCAAAAATCCATTCCTACACTGAAAATTAAAATAGCCATTACAAACAAATCATCCTTCCCGTAATCCAGTAAGGTACGCCAATCTGGGAGAGTTGCGCCAAATGCCATCACCTCAAACTCCAAAGGATCCAGAACAAGATCCTTGGGGTGATCCTAAACAATCCCCCGCGAACTAGAAATTCTGAGATCCACCTCCTGGCTGGAATTCAGACATTAGAAGAACGGAGAGTTTTTATCCTGGAAAGGCTCAGAGACACCTGTCTGAGATCAACTCATCAGATCATACGTGATCTAGCACGTTAGGTTAAGTTATACTCGTAGATAGGTAGGTTATCACTTTTTTCAATTCAAACATAACACACACCCCAAGGGGTATTCTGTAGACTAGTAGAAAAACGTGAATACGTAAATTAGGATAAAAAATTAAAAAAAGGTGAAGAGCCTGATGTAAAGTCATTATTAACAGAAATAAACGTAATTTTACTACTACTATCATATTTAAAAGAAAATGGCAACAAGCGGTGAACATATGAGTAATGTTTCATTCAAATCGGAAACACCCATCTCCAACTGGCTTGTGTTTTGGGCAGGAAATACTCATACCTTCTCAAATTTAATTATTAAGTAAATTGTATAAAAAATTTCAAAAATCCATTCCTACACTGAAAATTAAAATAGCCATGAATAATAGAACTAATTCTGCTCAAAAGGCGCATATTTGAAAATTATACATGTTTTTCCTAGAAAGACAATAACACTTCAATAAATAAAAAGGTTTTCTCACTCAAACTTTAAACTGACAAAGTCTTGAACACCCACAAAGCTTCATTGGAACCGATCTAATTTTTTTTATAAATGCTGCTGAGTGTCCAAACCTCGAGTTGGACATTTCGAAAACCGTAGTAAAACATAATAAAATCAGTGATAAATAAATTATGTAATTCAAAAATAAATAACACTTATTGCTACAATCAACGCGGACAACCTTACAGCACCCTGGACTGCTCCACCAGATCATCTTCGTTGCACATCAGCGAATCGTACGTTTTGTCCGAGAACCGCTGGATACTTTCCACCAGCCGGTCGAAGCTCATTTTGTACGTCGTCAGCGCGGTGTTGATGGTGTTCATCACGTAGTACCTGGATCCGTTAATGATTCGATTGATGAAATCCACACTCAGCTTCCTGGAGGTGATCAGCTTGGTCACCACCGGGAGCGAGTCTCCGATGGCTTTGTTCCAAATTCTGGTCAGTTTGGCACTTTTCGGGAACAGGTGATCTAGTTTGACCTACATTTGGAGGAGGGAGGGAATTAAGTGATGCTTATTTGTGAGGGTTTTCTTCCATTGCACTTACTGTAGCAGCACGCACAGCTAGATCGCCATCTAGGTCGGTGACATACAGTTGATCATCTTTCTCTTCGTATTTGGTTTCCACGTAGACCAGGATGTCGTACAACGAGAGCCGCGAGGTTCCGTTGGCTCGGTTCAGCGAGGTATCAGCAGTGACCGTGACATTTGGGAAGTTCAGCATAAGATTGGCTTTGCTACGACTGAAGGAAGTGTTTGACGATTTCCAGCTAAAGTTGTCCAATCCGTGGATCACGAAGTTGGAAGCACTGATTTGGACTCTGGGGAAGATTTTTTCGGTTCATTAATAGAATGAAAATTCAAGCTACTGACTGATAAGAAACTTACTTTTTAAGACTGAGCAAATCCAGAGATGTTTTGAATTTGTAGCTCAGCTTAAGTGGAACCATCGATGGTACTCCGAACTTGGGATAGCCGCATTTCATCTGCTTTTTCAGGACATCGAAGAAACGGTTGGCGTCGCTTTCTGTGGAGAGTTGAAATATGTCACTGATATGGTCACTTCATGTTTTGTGATATCCGAGAACATTACCTTCAAACGCGATCACATCAGTAAGTGGGTCAGATATAGTTATCACTTCCTCCGTACTGGTCACGGGTTGGACGGCTGGTTGGATTTCTTCATTAACTAGACTTTCAACCAAAGGCTTGTTCGTCTCGGTAGTCACGGGTATTTGCTTCGAATCCGGCACATCTTTGGTGCAAATCTCGATCGTTTCGGTAGCACTGTCCAACGATTCATTACCGTCACTTTCACAACTTACCAATTGACAACTAATTAATACCGCAAGCAACAGAACCGGTCCAACGCGGTACAGCCTCATGACAATGTGGTGGGTTATTGTTCAAGCAGGTCACTTTGGTCACTCTCCGTCGTCCAATACAGCAAGCGATCGAAACCGTTCTGAATGTTTAGCTATGACCGAGTTTTATTTTATATTTCGGGAACCGATGCATACCTGAGCAATGCGTGAGCGGGTTATGATCAGCTGTGGGAAGCTTTTCCGTCGCAGTTTTCAAGAGGAACTGGTTTTGTGACCACCAACATCCCAATAACGGTAAATATCTATCCGCCGTGCTGCATAATTCGGGGGTCCCACTGGGCTCCGAAATAGAACACCGCCGCACGTTATGCTTTCGGGAAACTGGTTTCTCGTTTGCTTGTTGTTTCGGCGAGGCGTACCAAGCTCGGTGCTGGTCCCCATTAAGAAGAAAACTCGTAAAAGGGAGAAATGTCTGGAAGAGTGAGAGTGGGTGGATGACATGGCAATATGTTTCGTGTTCATGCGTGAGCGCGGGTCAACTATGCTTTCGGTGACCTTGTTCTGTCAGTTTTGACCTAGTTGGTAATGCTGCGAGGTGGAGATGGTTTTTGATTTTTTGATATTTCACCAATAATGGTAAAGATATTAATGCAATACAATAGTATCACAGACAAGCAGACGTAACAGTTTCTCCTCAATCGTCGTACACATTTTTAGTGTTCAATTTAAATATTATTGGTTTCGCCACATTGCAGGCATCGGACCACTTTGACGTTTCTAAACATTCTATCAAACTTGTATGCAACATTGTTTGAGACTTGGAAAGCAAGCTTTTTTTCCGCGAATAGCTCGCGAGATGTCGTTAGTGAGTTTTTTTTATGGGAAATTTATACTGGTATTCCACTAAGGCGCCCACATTTATCAAGATTTATTTAAATCTGTTTGTCTGTGATACCAAGACCTATTATATGTTCGGTTTTTCGTCGTTCAAAAATATCCACAAAGTTATACTCCAAAGTTTCGCTTTTTGAGTTCAGGATTGTATTTATGTGTATGTACAGTAAATTTTTCATATCTCGTGTTTCTAAATCTGGATTGATGGTTTTTTTTCGGTCCCTTTTAAACGATATAGTAGGTTAATCTGATCTATATCTCGATCTCTCTATATCTCGATTCCTACAATTTGGCGCATCCGGTAATCAATTGAGGTGAGTAGATCAAAATAAAGGTGCTTTTTCGTGTTAATATTCGATTAGGCCATATAGCATGAATTTCGGGAGCATTTTTGTGTGCTACGCGTGAACAAGATGGCGGCTGCTGATGAAGAAAAAAAAGTGGTATAGTGAAATCGGCAGCGGGCCGATACAATGTCATAGCCAGCACACAAATACATAGCAATATAGGAAGCAAGAGTGAAAAGCGAAACCGGTTCATAGTCGCAGCGCTGGTTTATTAAAGTAGAGGGAGTGAGGCCGGTCGATGACCGAACCCTAATAAAAAATAACCATAAATGAACGATAACCCAAATCATCGAACTATTCAACAAATGGTTTGGATGATACTCAGAACACGTCGTTAAGCAAATTAACCATACAATTTTTATTAGGGAAGTGCTCACCATTGTAACATATAAGATAAAATAAGCGAGACCGATTGAAGACCACAGCGCGCGGGATCAAAGCTTTCTATATGTGGGTATATGGAATAAATAGCGACGCTGGCCTCAGCCTCAGATCGCAGCGCGCACCAATACGCAGAAGTGTAAACATAGCTTGTATATAAAATATAGTGAGGCCGGCTGACAACAATACGAAGAAGCAAAACAAAATGATGCGAGACTGGTTGAAGACCACAGCGCTTATGTACTCTGGTAAATAGGAAGCACGGAAGAGGAATATAACAAAAACTTTGGCTAATGAAAATTTGAGGCTAGTGGAAGACTATATACATTGTGGTCAAGTACTGTTGCGTGTTGCATGCTATAGAAACTAGGTAAATTGAAGATCGAAGCATGCGGAAAAAATAGTAAATAATATTAAAATGCATTTTTGAAATTGTGAACAGGGCTGTCATACTGTTGTATGGGAATATTGTGGAAAAAAGGGCAACGCATCCTATTTGAAAAAAAAAAAATCTGGAGCTTGGTCCCAGCACGTTAGTTATTTAGTCATTATATCTTGCAAGAAACTTCGTCATTCGCTTCGGGCGATGTAGAGCGGAGCTTCCTTCCATGCCGGCCAATCGTCCCCAAATTTTTCACAGTGGTTTGGGACCCCAAATTAAACCAAAAAATGGTTGTTCTCGCTTGATGAGGTCAAGTATGCGGTTTTCCATATAACGGTGACCCACCCTGGGCTACAAAATGGTGAGTGACAATCTGGAAGGAGCGATATACCTAGCTCCGGTCCTCACAAGTTCCTACCTCACGCCTCCACGAGTCATATGATCACAAAAGACTGCCAGCTGAAACATGGACACAGCTGGTTGGCGTAGCCTGGGCAATGTTGTCAATCCGACAATAGCAGAGTGAGGAGGTGCGACGCGAACACTGGCGCGGTAACCATAGCACGCTGATAGAGGAAATGCTTCGCCAACCCGAGCGTCTGTTCACCATGGAGGTGCGGCTCAAACAGCGTCTGACTGGCATCCAGCGGCTGAATAAGAAATGCTCTTCCCCGGAAGCTACACTTAAGATGGCAGCCCCATCACGGTGGATAGGAGACCTTAGGCCAACCACCTACTGTCTCTGAAACCTTTACAATTGTTACAGAAACCAACAGAGAAAGACATCGAACTGATTTAACGGCAACGACTTTGGCACAACTCGCCAACGAATCGCGACGAATGAAGCTAGAAATCCTGGGACTGAGTGAAGTTTGTTGGCCAAACTTTGGAGAACACAAACTGCCGTCGGGACAGGTACTACTATACTCTGATATTCGAGTTGAGAAAGCTCCCCGCCATCGTGGAGTTGGTCTCCTACTTAGCGTCCAGGCAAGTGCTGCGCTCATCAAGTGGGAGCCTGTTAATGAGAGGATAATCGTTGCCAGATTTAGAACACGGGTTCGTAACCTTACCATAATCCAATGTTATGCGCCAACCGATGCTGCCGAGCTACATGACAAGGAGAATTTTTACAGTCAACTGAATGCTGTCGTGGATAAGGTTCCAAAGGGTGACATAAAGATCTACACTGGCGACTTCAATGCGAAGATTGGCTCCGACAACACGGCGAAATGAGCGAGAACGGTGAGCTGTTTGCAGAATTTTGTGGCAATAACGACATGGTGATCGGGGGCTCGCTCTTCCCATATCGGCCAGTGCATAAAGTCACGTGGGTTTCTCGTGATGGACATACCGAAAATCAGATCGACCACATCTGCATCAGCCGAAAATGGAGACGGATCCTTCTTGATGTCCGGAATAAACGCAGCGCCGACATCGCGTCCGACCATCACCTTCTAATCGGTGAAATCCGCCTACGCATGGCGCGAATCCAGCGACGGGAGGAGAGACTCGGGCGGCGGTTCAACACACGCCGACTTGAAGATCCTGTGGTAAAAAGGTCTTTTGTTGAAGAACTTGAGACTCGAGCTGTGGACGTTCCAGAAGGTGGCAGCGTAGAAGAACAATAGACGGCCATCAAGAATGCCCTTATAGAAACAAGCGAGAACAACTTGGGTGAGCTGCGCACACAGAGGAAAGAGTGGATCACAGATGAAACCTGGCGGAAGATTGAGGAGCGCAGAGAAGCAAAAGCTGCGATAGAGCGGGCGAGAACCAGAGGAACCAAGAACGAAGCCCGTCAACGGTACTCGGTTCTAGAGAAGGAAGTCAAGCGCTCTTGCAGACGGGAAAAGCGAGCGTGGGTGAACTCCCTGGCCGACGAAGGGGAGAAAGCCGCAAACACTGGCGATATACGCCTCCTCTACGATATCTCACGACGCCTGAGTGGAGCAAGGATGCCAGTGAAGGACACGACTGGACAATTGCTTACCAACCCCACTGACCAGCTGAAACGCTGGTTTGAGCACTTCGAACAACTTCTTCAAGTTTCGACGGCCAACCAGCCATCAACATCTCGGCATGATCCGCCTAGCGTGCGGCGCATCACTCGCGTCAATTCCCCATCACTGCAGGAGATTGAAGCAGCTATCCAAAGCATGAAATCCAACAAGGCTCCAGGGGTCGATCGCATATCAGCAGAGATGCTCAAAGCTGACCCCATGCTATTCGCACAAATGTTGCATCAACTATTCGGTAATATCTGGGACACCGCGACTTTTCCGGCCGACTGGATGCAGGGCATCTTAGTGAAGGTCCCAAAAAAGGGGGATCTGACTGTGTGCGACAATTGGCGAATCATCATCTTACTGTGTATTGTTCTCAAAGTTCTGTGCAAAGTTATCCTGAATCGGATACAGGAGAAGATCGACGCGACTCTCCGACGGCAGCAGGCAGGCTTCCGTGCCGGAAGATCTTGTGTGGACCATATTGTCACGCTCCACATCATCCTGGAGCAGGTCAATGAATTCCAAGAGTCCCTTTATTTGGTATTCATTGACTACGAAAAAGCTTTCGACCGTCTCAATCACGAGAATCTGTGGGGCGCCCTGAGACGCAAGGGAGTCCCGGATAAAATCGTCAACCTCATCGAAGCGCAGTATGAAGCTTTCACGTGCAGAGTTCTGCATAACGGAGCCTTGTCCGACCCTATCCGGGTAGTCGCTGGTGTGAGACAAGGATGTATACTATCACCGCTACTGTTTCTCATCGTAATCGACGAGTTCATGGTAGGTGCAATTGACCGTGTACCGAACCGTGGGCTGCTTTGGCAGCCTATCACCATGGAGCATCTCAACGACTTCGATTTGGTTGATGATGTTGCTCTACTAGCACAACGGCGCTCTGATATGCAGAGTAAGCTCAATGACCTAGCCGAACGCTCCTCTGCGGCGGGTCTCACCATCAACGTCAACAAGACCAAATCGTTGGATATCAACACGGGCAACCCTTCCAACTTTACGGTTGCGGGGCAAGCAGTGGAGAAGGTCGAAAGTTTCCAATATATTGGCAGCCGAATAGCGTCGGACGGCGGGACCAAGAGCGACATAGGTGCACGAATCAAGAAGGCTAGGGCTGCCTTTGCGAGTTTACGAAATATATGGAGATCCAACCAGATAAGTCAACGCACCAAAATCCGAATTTTCAACTCGAACGTGAAATCTGTGTTGTTATACGCCAGCGAGACGTGGTGTGTATCAGCGGAGAACACTCAAAAGCTGCAGGTCTTCATCAACCGATGCCTGTGGTATATAATTCGTGCCTGGTGGCCTCACAACTGGATCTCGAATGCCAAGCTCCATCGTCGATGTCGACAGAAGCCGATAGCAACAGAAATTCGAGAGCGAAAGTGGAGGTGGGTCGGCCACACACTTCGACGGGGCGGAAACGAAATCTGCAAGAAAGCGCTGGATTGGAATCCGGCAGGACATCGCAGCAGAGGCAGACCCAGGGGCTCATGGCGGCGGAGCCTCAATAAGGAAATTAAGCAAGTCGACAGGAATCTGACCTGGGTCCAGGTCAAGGCAAAAGCGAGCAGCCGCCCAGGATGGAAGTCTTTCACGTTGGCCCTTTGCACCGCTGGTGGTGCACAGGATCCTTAAGTAAGTAAGTAAGGTGACCCACCCTAATATATATATAGCCATTCCATAGCAAAACGATAAATTAGTTCTCAAAATTTCGTAAACATTGGTAGTTTTGTTCCTTGTCGCAAAAAATTAGGCCTGTATTTTTTATATTGTCATTAGGGTAACCATTTCCATGTTAAGGTGGTCAAAAAAATAGTTTTTTGATGTAGGATTACGTCTTGCGGCAACATATTGGGGGTGCAATTAAAAAAAAAACCCAAACTCGACCGCGTTTCGAAAAGTGGTCAGGTTTTGACCACTTATAACTCTGTCCAAAGCAGATGAATTTTAATTCGAAACAAGCCAAGCGATTGGAAATTTTTCTACAAATCTGCTAAAATAAACACTATCAATTTTCAATAGGTCACTGTTGAAAATTACACACATGTCAAACTGTTGCAATGGTGATCATAATCATCATCGATTGCCTGCAAAAGCGCTTTCCCTAACACAGATTTAAAAATTGAAATCCATCCGGTCTCGCCGAAGGGTGCATATTCAATCACCGCGTGTGGAGGTGTCTGGTCGGTTGTCATCATCAGCAGCAGAGGCAGCAGTGTTTTCGGCGCGCGGCGTTGAATATTGTTCTCCAGTACACAACTAACGGCTGCCCGGAAGCAGTGAGCTATCAAGGCTGCCATCAAGATTCCTCGATTCACCGAAGAAGGAGAAAGAAGCCGCACTGATCGGATTCAGTTGCTCGTCGTGAGCCGCTGTGGGCCTTCTATGCCAAGCGCAAATGTTTCAAACAACATACAGCTTGCCAGCCTCATCCGTGTTGAACACCCTAATAGCTCAGCATTTGAGATGTTAATAAAAGTTGTAGGTAATAACAAAACCTACAAAAGATCCATATATTATTTTGCGTAATTCTGTGGATGAAAAAAGTTAGGGGCAAATGAATGTAAATGAATGCTCGAAATGAATGTAAATGATTTTCCATGCCTGGCCGGAAACACAATTTTCGTTTTCCGGGATTCCCAAATTTCCCGGGAAATTTATATTTACACAAAACTGGAATTTATTCAGTTGAATTTAATTAAATCAATCATTAGCGTGAGATCTTGCTTGTATTTCATGTTGATGGTGGTAACAGAAAAAAACATTTGAAAATAACATCTTCTGTTTTCCTACATAAAACCAGTATTTGCAACACCATCAGCACTGTTAAGCTAGGGTTTGCCGATACATGTTGGCACTCAACTTAGGTATATGATTTATTAATTGAACGTCCTGAAAGTTCATCAATATTCCACTATTTTCTGCTGGCTTTCAAGTAGCTTGGATGCTTATTGGATTAAACTTACTTGAACCGTATAATACCGGCTTAAAAACTATGATAAGTGATGACCATGACTCATGGACACATTCACCATGGCTCTGAGATGACCAACCCTCTTTCGAAGATCTTTCCAATAATTGTTGAAAACGGACTGAAATGCATTTTATTTCAGTCAAACATTTAACAGATCTTCAATACAGTACTGGGCATAACAGTTAATCCGTGTGTAATCTAATACTCCTATAATTTAAAAGTTTATGAACGGTAGACTCACAATATTTCTATGATAATAAAAATACTACTAAAACTGCATCCATAGGAACTAAATCTCCAATTGGAAATAAAATCTTCTATCCAACAATTTTTCGAAGGTACAATAAATAAGCACGGTAAATACAGAAAAAAAGACACAGAATATTAAGCTAACACTTGATGATTTCATTTTCCAATTCACGGGAATATTGAAAACCCTAGTTCATATATATTAACAACAGAGTTGCGACCTATCACAATCACGATCGTCAAACAGCTGATGGTAGTAACGCTTGGTATATTCCTATCAATGTGCTCGCCGAAGTTCTCTCCATGACCATCCATCAAGTTAACGAAAGAAGTAAAAAGCAACTGGTGAATGTCGTCTTCGGTGATGATCTATCACCGATCTGGTCATTCCCGACAATCACGACACTGATCTGTGCTCGTTTTGAAGCAGTTGCTGTTTTGCTTGCTTATGTGAGTGTGTTGGTGAGTAAGCTCAACAGCTTCCGTTTAAATTTGCCAGCTTTGTTTGTAAAGGGCCACCCACATTATATCCGTTTCGCGTGCTGAGACGAACATGGAATGTGTAGGCATTATTTTCATTTTCTTCTGTTCTTTCGCTTTTTCTCATCTTCGTACTGCAGAAGTCATCACTGTTTTCGTTGTCCTTTACATCATCAGCAGCGAGTGTGTTTGCCATGGCTCTACTTATCACTGCTTGACAAAACGTTCTGTCAGCGATAATCGGTTGATGCGTCGACGAGTGTCGAGTGAGTGTCATGAGTGTCATAATATTTGTTTATAAAATACGTTGGTCTAGCAACTGAGCTCCATTTGTACTGATAAAAGTCAAGCAAATATATTTAGTGGTATTAGGTACACAGTACCTTATTCAGCCAAAAGGCATATTTAGCATTAAATTAACAAAATCAGTTGTTAAAACTCTAATAAGTCCGTGGCACTTTATTCTAAACCAAGGTCTGACTGATTTTAAACCACACTAGCACTAGCCAAAGTCAACCGAGTATCTTCAATCTTGTTTTTACTGATAGTGTTGCTAGAAACCACCATTAATTGTCGAGGAAGTTTGTTTTGAATCTACTATTCTCTTATTCTAGAGCCTTGCTTAATTTTTCCTTCTTTTATTTGAACATCTTTTGTTTTTAGCCATCAATTAGTTTTTTGGACATTTTTTGTTTTCAAACAATTGACTTAATATCTTTATTATGGTATTTCAATCGTATCTTGCTTTTTAGTTTAAAGAGTTAATTGCAACTGAATTTATTGGCCGCTGAAAAAATCTATTATTACAGCGGATATGTGTTGTTTTTGTTCATCTTTTATTTCAGGATGGCTTCAATATTATCAGCCGCTCTTACGGCACGTGTCTTACCTAGAGGAAATGGATGTAATGTCGGCCTAAAAGCTCCCTCATTTGGGCCCATACATAAATTTGGCAATCGACTAAATTTTCAATATCCATTAGTACCGTCCCAATGACGCGTTCATCTAGATAAAATTGATATATAGCAGATTTTTAGCGATGGGCCCAATCTTAGATCCATAGGCCAACATACGAGCGATTTCCTCTACGACCAAGAAGTTTTGTTTCAAAAACAGTGGGGCCTAGGACTACATTGAGCACATCCTGGTATGTTCCGAGTACCTCCCAGAATGTATTTTTTTTTATTAATTACTTTATTTGTACAGGCTCAATCGAATAAACTTTACAGAGCCGAGTTATCACTTTTGTGATACATTATTGATTTCTTATATTTAAAGTTAAAGGAGCTGGACCGGATACTCGCGGTTGTCTCGAGGTTAGTGGGGATTTGCAATTTTTTTGGATGGGAAAAGGGAGAGGGAGGTTTGAAATGTGGTTTACGATACAAATATTTAATTAATCCTAAAACATGAACTAATTTCTATTCATCTTGAAAACAAACATAAAAAAAACCCACACGTACAAAATACAAACTAAACACAAGGTTAATAAAACTTACAATCTAATGTTAATATTCTTAAAGTAAACATATATGAGTTTCATAAACTCCAGATCACGTCTAGCCAAAATATCCCGAACTGGAACATTAGGTTGTCTACCTCGAGCCCGAAGGGAATCGCACAGCTCAGATCTGACTCCACGATGCTCAGCACAAGACCAAAGGATGTGATCGGCGTCTTGGTAACCTTGTCCACATTCACAGAGATTGCTGTCTCCCAGCCCAACACGGAACAAGTGAGCGTTTAACGAATAGTGATTGGACATGAGGCGAGACATCATACGAATGAAGTCTCGACCCACATCCAACCCCTTGAACCAAAAACTCTTCGACACCTTAGGGATGATCGAATATAGCCATCGTCCCAAACTCCCTTCACTCCACTTATTCTGCCAGCTGACGAGTGACTGTTGACGATAAATGAAGAAAAATTCATCGTAGGCGATTTGTCGATCGTAAATATCGCCTTCCATAGCGCCCTAGCTTAGCAAGTGTCAGCCATCTCATTGCCCGGAATCGAGCAATGAGATGGGACCCATGCAAAGGTGATGACAAAAGATCTTAAAGATAAAGCACTTAAAAGCTCTCGTATTTTCATGAGAAAATACGAGGAGTGCTTTACCGGCCTCATAGAGCGAATAGCCTCGACAGAACTGAGACTATCCGTAAAAATAAAATAATGATCTGGTGCAAGTGAGGCGATCGTTTCTAGCGTATAATGTATTGCCGCCAGCTCAGCAACATATACGGAACAAGGAGCTTGAAGCATTCGAGAGGCGCTATGAAATTCGTTAAAAATACCAAAACCAGCGGACGACTCTATTAGTGATCCATCTGTGAAGAACGATCTTGCGGAATCAACTTGGCCAAACTTTGCAGCGTAAATTGACGGAACAATCATGGAACGATGATGTTCTGGGATCCCACGAATCTCCCGCGTCATAGATAAATCAAAACTAACTGAATTGCCGAAGTCGGAGAAGCATACACGATGAGGATTATGCTGTGAAGGGCTGACATCCTGTGTTATGTACACGTAGTACAATGACATAAAACGAATTTGAGGGTTCAGCTCAAGAAGCTTTTCAAAGTTTTCGATTACCAGTGGGTTCATAACTTCGCAACGGGCGAGGAGCCTGAGGGACAATTCCGAGAACCGATCCGATAGTGGCAACATGCCCGCCAACACTTCTAGACTCATCGTATGAGTCGAGTGCATGCATCCTAACGCGATACGAAGACAACGATACTGGATACGTTCCAGTTTGATGATGTGAGTTTTAGCCGCCGATTGGAAGCAAAAACTACCGTACTCTAAAACCGATAAAATCGTTGTCCGGTACAACGTTAGAAGATCTTGCGGATGGGCTCCCCACCACGTTCCGGTAATTGTTCGGAGAAAATTGATCCTTTGTTGGCATTTTCGTCTCAGATACTCAATGTGGGATCTCCAGGTGCATTTTGAATCGAACCAGACCCCAAGATATTTGAAAGACATGGAATGAGTGATCGGCTTACCCAAAAGTTGAAGCTTCGGTTGTGCTGGGCTATGCTTCCTAGAAAAAACGACCAACTCAGTTTTCTCCGTGGAGAATTCGATACCTAGCTGAATAGCCCAAGTAGACAAATTGTCCAAGGTATCCTGTAAGGGTCCTTGCAGGTCGACCCCTTTGGGCCCTGTCATAGACACTACGCCGTCATCTGCAAGTTGTCTCAACGTGCAGTTGTCACTTAGACAATTGTCAATTTCTCTGACGTAGAAATTATACAAAAGGGGGCTTAAACATGAGCCCTGGGGGAGACCCATGTAACTAAATCGAGAAGCTGTAGAGTTTCCATGAGAAAAGCTCATATGTTTCTCTGACAGCAAATTGTACAAAAAGTTATTTATTAATGGAGAAAGGCCACAAGCGTGGAGTTTGTCTGAAAGGACTTCAACGGATACTGAATCAAAAGCCCCCTTGATATCCAAGAATACAGAAGCCATTTGCTCTTTTTTAGCAAAAGCCAACTGAATTTCTGTGGAAAGCAACGCGAGACAGTCGTTCGTTCCCTTGCCCCTACGGAATCCAAATTGAGTATCTGAGAGTAGGTGGTTCGTCTCAACCCATTTGTCCAAGCGAAAAAGGATCATTTTCTCCAACAATTTTCGAATGCACGATAACATCGCGATGGGACGATACGAGTTATGATCTGAAGCGGGTTTTCCAGGCTTTTTAATGGCTATAACTCTCACTTGCCTCCAATCATCCGGAACAATATTGAGCTCCAGGAACTGACAAAACAAGTTCAACATGCGCCTCTTAGCGACGTCTGGGAGGTTCTTCAACAAGTTGAATTTGATTCTATCAGCCCCCGGAGCCGAATTGCCACACGAAAGGAGCGCGAGTGAGAGTTCCAGCATTGAAAAAGGCTGGCTGATCTCGTCTACAGAATTCGTCGTTTCGCGAGGAATCATCTGTGCCGGCACGGAATCAGGACATACTTTTCGCGCGAACTTGAGAATCCAACGATCTGAGTACTCCTCGCTCTCGTTGTTCGAAGACCGGTTACGCATCCTTCGCACCGCGTTCCAAAGCGTATTCATCGACGTTTCGCGTGATAATCCGTCCACGAATTGCCGCCAGTATCCGCGTTTCTTGGCTTTGATGAGGCTCTTGAGTTCGCGTTCAAGAGCCGAGTACGCTTCGAAATACACGGGTGTTCCACGTTTCCGGAAAAGCTTAAACGCGTCGGACTTTTTACGATAAACCTCAGTGCATTGGTGGTCCCACCAAGGGGAAGGAGGTTTCCTACGCAATGACGTTCCAGGAACCGGCCGAGTTTGAGCTCGAAGCGCGCTGTCCAAGATCAGATTGGAGAGGAAGTTATATTCCTCCAACGGTGGAAGCCCTTCTACCGACGACACGGCTTCCTCTATCGCGGTCTTGAACGTTGTCCAATCGATATTACGGGTGAGGTCGTACGCGACGTTAACGGATTCCGACGGATTGAACCCACTGGCAATCGAAATTTTGATCGGCAAGTGATCACTACCGTGAGGATCCTGGATCACATTCCACGTGCAATCCAACGATAATGAGTTAGAGCAAAGTGTGAGGTCTAATTTACTTCCATTCGAAGATGGTCCAGCCAAACGTGTTACTTCTCCATTGTTAAGAATTGTCATATTGAAGTTATCACAGAGGTCATATATAAAAGTAGAACGGTTGTCATCATACAGTTCCCCCCAGCCTGTACCGTGGGAATTAAAATCTCCCATAATCAACCGTGGAGCAGGAAGTACTGAACATATATCTGAAAGTTGTTTTCGATTAACGACGGCTCTAGGAGGAATATAAACAGAAGCAATACAAAGGCTCTTACCTTTAATAATAGCCTGACATGCGACAACTTCAATGCCTGTAAATTGTGGAAGATTCACTCTATAGAAAGAATGGCACTTTTTGATCCCCAAAAGTACCCCTCCTCCACGCGAATCCTCACGATCCAGTCGAATAATGTTAAAATCATAAAAAGGAAGATCGATATCTGAAGAGAGCCAAGTTTCACAAACAGCAAATGCATCACAATCATTATTGTGAACTAAAAACTTAAAAGAGTCTAATTTCGGAATAAGACTTCGACAATTCCACTGTAGAATAGTGATCAAATCCCCGACCTCGTTTGGAAAATTATCCATCGAAGGAAATGATTGCTGCAATGAGGGGCCACTTCAATGTCAATTGCTTCAAGAGGGTCTTCACAGTAGGAAGCATTGACAGAACAATGCTTTTGAGAGGATCAGAAATATTCAGGTACTTGAGAATATCGTCCACAATTTTATCAAATGAGAACAACCCAGATGAAGAAGGGGCTTCTGTTTTTAAAAATGGGACATCAGGGGTTTTGGATGTCCCCGGGAGAGGTGGAAAATCCTGGGTATAGTCAGTTCTTCTGAATCCAGGAGGAGTAGAAACTTCCTTTTTTCCACCACTCCTTGATTTGGGCAAGCTGATTTGGGGTTCTTCATTCTCAACTTTCCGCGAACGGATGCGTTTTCGTTTCCGTGCTGAAAAACAGAAAGAAGTTCCCTCCTCAGCCAAGTCAGAGTCAGTCTCGTCATCTGACAAAAGAGAAAAGGGATTTTTGTCGTTGGTCGATGGCGTGGCCGTCTTAAGCATTTCTGCAAAAGACTGACGGGAACGTTCCTTAAGTGAGCGTTGTAATTTCTCCCCGCGTTGTTTGTACACCGGGCATGACGAGATACCATGAGTTCCCTTACAGTACACGCATTTTGGTGCGGTAGCTGCACAGGTGTCATCCCCATGCTTCTCTCCGCATTTGGAACAGCGTGCCTTGCTGCCACAGTGGGAGGCCGTATGTCCCAACTGCTTACAGTTTTGGCAGTTCATGACCCGGGGAACGAACAAACGCACAGGTAGTCGAAGTTTTCCCAGCTCGATGTAGTGAGGAAGGGCTGAACCAGAAAAGGTCACACGGAAAAAGCTCCCAGAATGTAGTTCCTGTAGTTTCTGATTCTGGTAAAAACCCTAAAATCACATGAGAATTCAAAAACATGTGCAATGATAGCCATATCAAGTGTCCACATTGACTTCATTCGGATTTCATTTATAACGACTGTCCCTTGAGACAGCAAAATATGTGTTTAATAAATCTGAACATTTTGTGCTTATGAACCTTTTGTAGCAGGACTCCAGATTCCATAATTTGGTCCTGTGAAATATACCACAGCCAATCATGAGTTTGACACTCTATGTCCCATGACAGTCATGATAATTTCCTCCTGAATAGAATCTCAATCAAATCACGTGTCGTACCTACTGTTTACTTATGGTGTTAACCAACCGACTAGTCGAAGCTTTAGTCAATGTTTTATAAAACGCCTAAACAACAGTGCAATCTGCATACATCAATTGAAAAATATTCATATTCACTTTCATGCAAATGTAACACAGATTTCCACAAACGTTCCAGTTCAATGCTAAAGATTAAAGTATCAAACATTTCCCACATCACTCTTCAAGCCTCGAGAGAATTTCCGTCACCGTTTTCCTCTTTCGTATCGTCCCCGCCTTCCCTAACCTACCCACCAACCTCAGCTCTCATACGGTATACTATCTTTTTCCACTTCACCCAGCTATAAATAATCACATACATTCGAGAACAAACTAACTCTTCCGCTCTCTCACACACGCACTCATATTCAAACATGGCTAAAATTCATATCCCCCTCCACTCACCAGGGAAAACATCACGTCGCCACCAACCGCCCTCATTACCACCCACGCATACAACCTGCCTGCCAACGCTGCCACCCACTCGCACGGGAAAAGCGCGCCTTAGCTTTGAATTTCTCCTCTGCGCGCTCGTACCTACACTTTCCACCTTCAAGCTTTGTCGTGGTCGTCGTCGTCGTCGTCTAGTTTATAGCACACTCATCCCGTTCTACCACCCACCGACCGTGTTGGATCGAGTCTGCGGATCACCCCACAGCATCACGGCATATCCAGGGCGAAAGCTCATCTGTGTAAGGACCTCTGCCGTGGCAGCAGCATCATCATCACCGTAAATGCAAACCGGAGTGGGTGGGGGTGGGCTGCGGCTGCTGGTTGGGGACAACCCGGCACGAGAAGGGTAGAGAGTTAGCAAAACTTCCCAGCACCAGCAAGCAGGCAAGCACACTAAGCGGATCATAATTTTCTACCTCGTTCGCACCGAGCGAGAGACAGGATAGCACATCGAGCAACTAGCAAGTGGCGCAAAAGGATATGATGATGGCACACGGACAAAATGCTCGTAAATTGGAGTAGGAAAAGGGAGCGAGGACAGGGTGGTGGGAGCTCTTCCACAGCATCCATCCTCGACGCCGACCGACGACGACGACGACGACGACGACTTTCGTTGAACTCTTTGTCAGCTGCTGAGGTTTGAAGGGATTGGGAAATGGTTGGCTGTCGTTGGTGTGGAGAGAAAGTTCTACTATGCCATACGACACACGGGCAATAGCAAAAGCAGAAGCAGACACAATTCACTCTTCACTCTTTGGCTCCGGTGGCAGCGGTGGTAGCAGTAGAGCTACCAGATGGTTTTTTTAATGACTTAGTTAACGCTTTCAAATAATGATAAGAAAATCAATTCGCTCAGAAAGGGCTAGACAAATAGATGAGATTTAGTTACATGCTTAAAATTAGAACTGATTCTAAGGGCATCTTTAGCGGTGGTCTGATCTAGATCCAAATTTATGTCACATTTGAACCAGCTAAAATTTAAAAGATCAAGCCAAAATAGATCAAATTGTGTGCGTGTGTGCACCGGTTGGTATATTTTTGGCCGTTCTATTTCAAACGTCAAAACCCGAATCAAAACCAACTCACACCCTGATTTCGTGGTCAGCCATTTTTTAATCTCGTGCGCATTTGTACACGGTTTTTATCCAGCAATTACCGTGAAATTGACCTCCGATGGCTGTCTCCGGGATTGATGTGCGGCTTTAACACAAAGCCTTGCACTGCTCCTCGTGCTTCCCAGTGAAATAATAATAAAAACCTGTATTTATTGAAATTTGTCTGGTATGTTGTTGCGTGTTGGGTTTTGGCCCAAGTCAGAAACTGGACAATTCCCTGGGGGTACCCGAAACATACCAGAATGAGCCAATGTGGATCTAAGCACTATATTTGACTTAAACTGATCTTGTTTTTCAATTTCTGTGAGATTTTATTTGTCAAATCACAGGGTTTGGACCATATCAGAAACCAGGCTTGCTTCCACTCACTTGCTATAAAAAATTGTTTTTCGGAATTATGAAATCATTAGATATTATAATGATAGTTAGTAGTTGTAAGTCACAAGATAAGGTTGTAAACTAGGTGTTTGACATATAAAACCTGTCATTATTGCTTTCAGTGCGTTATAATCAGCGATTTTACGATTCGTGAGCGCTCACTCTGAGTGAACGCTCACGAGTCATGATTGTGACGCACTGAAAGCGAAATTGACAGGTTTTATGTGTCAAATACATACCTTCCAACCTTTTCTTGTTTCTGACAAGTACAAACTTTCATAATAGCATCCAATGATTCCATAATTCCGAAAAACATTTTTTATAGCGAAGTGAGTGGAAGTAACCCTGTCAGAAACTAGTCACTTCCCTAGGGATTCCTGAAAGATATCTGGAAGTAAGGAAGGTGGTCTTGGCCACATTATTTGACTACCATTGATATTGCTTTTGAAATCAAATGTGATTTGATGTGTCACATGATGAGTTTTGGATCTCAGAAATTGGCCACTTCCCTGGGAGTTTCCAGAACATGCCCGGAAGTGGCCAAGGTGGTCCTGGGTACTTTATTTGATTACCAATGATTTTTTTTTAATTCGCATGTCATTTGATGTGTCGCATGATGATAGGTTTGCAATCTCCAGAACCGGTTGACGGAATCCAAAAGTATTCAATAGCGTTCAATGAGACCTTTCATTTGGCGCTAATTGTGTCCAATTCGGTTGTTACAGGAATAAATTTCGTTCCTTAAAGTAAAAACTTTCAACAATAGAAAAACAATATAACTAAATAAAGCTCAAGTTTGTTCGTTTAAGCGTATCCCTTCAACATCACATACCCCAAGTAACAATGTTGGTTTTATGAGGGTTCTGTAGAACAAGATTTGGACTTGTAGAATGCTTTAAAACCTTGATAAAACTTGCAATGCTACTTGGGACATTTAGAGCCAATGTTTCGTACTCGTTCTCACTTAGGGCAACTTTAGCGGCGATCCAATTGGTTGGTTTGGTCTAGTTTTATTTGCAATAAGATCAACTGTTGGCAATTGCAATTTTATTTTATTTATTTTTTTGGTAATGGTATGTTTATTTTTCTTTTTTGAGACTAGCTGTGTTGGTGTTGTTATATTTTAAATTCAATGACATCAGATTTGAAGACATATGTTATTCTGTGAAGACATTTTTGAAGGTATTTTATGTTTTGTGAAGATATTTGAAGAGGTTTTTTTTTTGACTTCCTATTTTAAGCTCTATTTCTATTTGGTTATTAATCCGGGTAACATTTTCGAAGGTGGCAAAAAACGCGATTATCCATTTCAAAACGAATCAAGCCATCTATGCAGAAGAAACCCTGTGAGAACTGCATCCCATCCCAAAGGGATACAGACTGTACGTCATGCTGCTGTACTGACTGTGATTTGCCGCTGACATACAGTTTCGAAAACGAAGAGGAACCTATTGGAACCAAGATATTCCATTGTTCATCGTATTCGCGTCAAGAAATTGCAAGTTGCTGGACCTGATACTTGGCTACCTTCACTCGCATCCAGCAATCGGCTACAGCCGATTATCTTTTATCCCAAGCCGGAGGATCACTACATTTGGACACTTCAAACTGGTTCTACATAGGACGGGACTAGTTTATGTTGATCCCCATCAAGCAAACCGTCTTTCATGTGGATTCATTTGGACTAATTTGGTGAGATTGTGTCTGATTTTATCTTAAATTTAAATGATTCTCTTAAATTTTACGAATTCTTAATGGAGTTTTCTCCAAGCATCCCATTTTTGTGCCTTTGAAATCATCATAGAACACCAAATGGATTGTCTGCACATTTTTGAGCATGTGGTGGAATATTACTGTAAATCATATATGTTAAAACATTATTTTATATACTGGGTTGGGGGGAGGGTGGGGCAGCCTAAGGGAATCTAAGGATTTGTTGACTTGTCACGTAATTACAGATGGCCATCTGGTCGTTTTGTCTTCCAAAGGTGTTCAATGAAGCTGATTCACCCTGCTGCAACAAACCATCAGGCAGAACTTTACAACCTTGCACTGATGGTGGGTTCCATTCACATCACATCACATCCTATTTTAAGCTCGTTCTGGAAAATATTGATTATGAATTGTAAGGAGGATGTGGGCATTTTTTTGGTTCTACGAAAATTTCGTATACCATTGCATTGACCATAAGGTCCTCCCCTTGATTGGGATTTGCAAACTGGTCTGGAAAAGAATCACCCCTCAGTTCTCTTCCACGGCCTCGTTTTTTTGATTCTGTTGAGGTAATAGATGACTCTTCGGGCAAGTGAAGAACGTAACTCCTGGTGTTCCACATGCATGGCAGAATATGACTTTTGGTTGTCTGCAATCTCTCCATCTATGTCCATATTTTCGGCAATTCCAGCATAACGCATCCGGTTCCTTCATTTCCTCCTGAGTTGTTTGTGACTCAGCGCCTTTTTGGTTGGAAAACCTTGCTGCCTATCTTTTCGATTAAATGCGCAAACTTCTGCTTCGTCTGAAGAAGACGACGATGAATTTGAACTCGCTTCCACATTTCTCACGTGTTTCCTAAAAGACTGGGTTGTTTTTGAATATATTCGGCCACTATCTTTGTCTAGCTGTTGACATAACATGTTGAGATGTGCAATGTTTCGAATTTTGTAAAAGGTCAATTTCGTCTTGTACCATCTACGCATATTGTTTCTCAACACTTTTAGCCTTTTTCGTTCAGAGTATTGCTTAGTCATGCGTTCAAACATGCCTTCAATTTCTGAACAAAATGCAACGAAAGACTCGCCTTTCTTCTGTTTCCTGTCCTTAATTTCTTGGAGTAGCTTCCTATCCTTATTTGGATCACCAAAACGGATCTTAAGATGTTTCGCAAAATTATCCCAGCTTTTGTATTTTTTCTTATAGGTGAAATACCAACGTAGTGCTTCGCCGGAGAAGAGGATATAGGCCTGATCCAAAAACCTGTCGTTTGGAATTCGTTCCGAAGCGATCGGTTCGTTGACCTGGAACACGAAGTCGGAGACATCCATTCCATGAGAGTCTCCACTAAACTGAATACCCCATCTATCTAAGCGATAATGTTGGAATCGGTCATCTCGACGACTGTGAACTGTGGAAATTGAGCTGCTCTGGGACTCGGAATCGGAACTTGTCTCCGATGAGAGTAAGCTGCTCAACGAATCTAAGGATGAGCTTTCGTCATCTGATAATGATTCTGCTGGTAAGTCCTTATGTTTGCTACTTTTTGAATGCTTCTTATTCTTATGTTGCCTTTTTTCTGGATTTCGCTCTTTGCTCTTCTTTACGGTCTCCTTTTTACGTTTCGGAATTGCTCCTAACTTTCGATCTGCTTTATTTTGCGATTCTTGTTCCTTTTTTCTCTCTTCTTTATTTGACTCTGTACTTATTTGCAGTTTTTCAATATTAGGTAAATTTTTGAAATAATTACCAATTGTTTTGCTGATTGCCTCGCTAATAAGATCCTTATTAAGTGACTTCTTAACTTCCGTTTCAACACTTTTTATCAAATTACTATGGAAGAGTATTTCATCCTCAAATTTTTTCTTCTCCTTCTGCTTTTTATCATTAATGTAATCTGTTTTAATTATCGACTCATTTGGATCCCCCAGTCCACTTTCTTCGGGATCACTTAAGTTCATTAGTCTTCTAGCCGTTTCCCTGTAAATTTTCATCAATTTGTGAATTTTTGACAATATTTCCACCTTTTGTTCCTCTTGGGCCAAGTCTACTGCTCTGGACCGATAAACTCTCTCTCGCCAATGTCGTAACTGTGAAATCCACCTAACATGCATATCACCTTTTAAGCCTTCTTCAATTTCCTCAAGCTTTCTAATTGCAAGAGGATATTCCATTTTAAAATAAAGATCTGCCGTTAGTACTACGGGGTGATCTCCTTCATACTTGAAGCAATTTCTCAGTCTCTCGCGTTTATGTGCTTCTGACTCTGTACGTATCAGTAATTCTAAACTTAAATCTACAAATTCTTACTCAAATTCAAAAAAAAAAAATATCAAAAGGTCAATTTCAAATGATCAAATATTAAAATTTCTAATTCCAGTGGGACGAACCTTTTAGAAAGTTGGGCGCCAATGTAAGGAGGATCCTGGTAGGGCCTCCAAATTCCGACTTATGCGCCAGACGACGAGAGTCGTCTGCCAGAACTCAAGGTTGGATTGCCCAGCTAGCTCTTTTTCAACCCCACAACGGAATCCACCTCCTATAATGTCCCAAAACCTTCCAAAGCTTCCTTCCCAATTTCCAATCCCAAGAGTTCCTTAAATTCGAATTATAGTAGGTATTCCGATTCAATAAATTGAAACTAAATTTAAAGTTTTGATTGAAAAATAATAGAAAACGATTTATTTCTCATGCAATAAAATGGTTTAATTGAAACGCTTAAATTTTGATTTCCAAAGTCTATAAAAGTTGGATTTATGTTTGCATGGTGATTTCCTTAAAACCTTCCCTTTTCCTACTTTCTCCTAACGGGTGACGTCATTCAATAAGTGTGTTCCCTGAACGTGAGTCAACCTACTTGCAATAGATTCCCCCCATTTCTTCCCCTACTAATATAATAGTTTGCCCTACTAATGCTGGTGGTGGGGTGTGTTCGTGTGGGTACTAAAAAGCGGTTCAGGTACTTACAGGACTCGTCGTTGATCGGAGGTTACCTGGTCGGCCAACGGCTGTTTGACCGAGAACGACCTCCTCGCCGTTCGACGCTCAGGGGTGCGGGTTGCCCGGACGGACGACTTGAATGCTCTTCAGGAAGGGCACTCCCAGTTTCCTGTGGGTAGATATTTTGCTGACGCCCACTCCGACGACGGTTCGTCACACAATGATGTAAGCCGGGCGGAGTGCCGACTTCAGGGACCATGCAGTGTACCCACCACACAATTTGGATGCTCAGATAGCGTTCGATGGCACCGGGAAGGGGCGGCCTTCGGCGCCGATGGTGAATGAAACTTCGTTGATACAGGCCGGCGAAATACCGACTCATAGGCCCATGCGGTTCGCACGAAGCGGGACTTCGGTACTCTGTAGCACCAGGAAAGTGATTTGCGGCTTCTTCAGGCTACGTCGGAGATGTGCACTTGATTGCTGGGCTCTGATCGGGACTGGTCAATACCTTCTACCCGGGACGTGAGTCTGGGCGATTCTCTCTGGCGGTGGCAAGCTTTCCCCGTACAGATTACTCGCGGATTGTGGCAACCACGTTGTAGCGGAGTGGTGCTCGCGAGGCCGAACTTCCTTCACCGATGACCACGCTCTCTGCAACTATTCTTAGCGGCACGCAGCCGCGAGGCGAAGAATAGTCCCAGGGGATCGCCCCCAGTCTCACCGATAGCACGCGGATAGCTTTTTGGATGCTGTTGAAGCCGTAGCTAGGAGAAACTTCCAACCCGCACAATCTCCACGAAACGCACTCGCCAAAACCCCAATGGTGCACGTGTTCACGTGTGGTGACTGTGGATGAATTCACATTAGTACCCCCAAACACGAAATAAACGACTTTCCAGCAATTACCTCACGTTTTTTTTTTTTAACTGCAATGTCTGATTTCTTATCAGTTCTTTTATTTGGACTCACGTTTTCTTCCCTATTACAATTTTATGATTAGTTTTATATACTGCAATCAAATTCACCACGCGCTTACTTTACAGGATTTTCAAGTTATTCACGACCCACGATTTTTTTCTTAATTTATCAATTTACTTTAAATAAACTCTGGAAATACATAAAAACTATAAATTACTATTCAATTCAATTCACTGCACTTCTTGCTTTTAAATTACTTTTCAATTGATTAACTATCACTCTGAATTTAGCTTCGATATTCACTTGTAAAAATGTAGACTTTACTGTTCGGCGGTCTGAACGGGAAAGATCGAGCGGGTGCTCTTTCTTGATCCAGAAGCCTCAATTTTCCTATTTTCCGTTTTTATTCCGGTTCTGATTTCTTGATTCTAAAATTATATATTCTAAATTTTCTTCGCGATTTGATCGGTAAGTTGACCTTTTGATCACTGACGTGTGAACCCCACCCACTTAACACCCATCATTACTGATTCGAGCACATTGGTTGCCTACCACGAAGGCGCAAATTTAAATCACAAATAGGGTTCTTTATGAAACGACGGTGAGCCCGTTTCTGAATAATGTAATTTAATAATGAGAGAGAGAGAAGGATTAGTAATTGCCATTTAATTCCACTACCTCATTTGCTTATCCTTGACAGATACGCGTATTTCGTCTACGATTTGCAGACTTCTTCAGTGTCTTGTACTAATAGTCTCTCTCTCATTATACAGGTATTCCACTAAGACGCCCACATTCATCCGGATTAATTTAGTTTGTTTTTAGGATCTGCAGAATGAGCTTCATCAACCAGAAGTCTTATTGGAAAAATATGTATATCAACGAAGTTCTCTAAAATTCTATTATATCATAGATCAAACGAAGCTCACTGAACCAATCCATTTAGGTTGTGCAACGTTTCCTGAGCCTTTATTAAGTTCCCTGAATTTGTGGGAGGTTCCATCAACTTCTACGATGTTCCTTAAACTTCTTCCATGCACCCTAATTATTTTTTCCAAGTTCTCTTAATTCGACCCAGATCTCAGAATATCCATGATCTTCTTTAAACTTCAGCGTGGACCCTAAACCTTTCTACGAATATTCCAGAACATTTGGTGGAAACAAAATGAAGCTTCTATTAAATAACTTCACTGACAAAATGCTACGAAGCTCCTTAACCCAATGATCCCTGAGGTTCTAGAAATTTTTATAAAATTCCCTGAGCTTCTTCGAAGTTTATTGAACTTCTAAAAAGTTTGCAGAGCTTCTACAAAGTTTGCTAAACTTCTACGAATATCCCTGAGCGTTAAAAAAATTCTCTGCACTTCTAAATTTTTAAGAATCTCGAATGAGCATGAGCATGAGCATGATTGACCTGACCGCCCACGGTTGCTACTATGTTATTGCCAGACCAGCTGTAATTACACAGAGAACCAAAAGACGATATTTGGGACTAGTAATCATCCTCAATGTGTAAAAACTGGTGATCTTAAATTAGGCAATACCAGCGCCGGCCGCGCCCGAACACAGGTCAAAAAAGGAATGGGAAGGATTGTGCTGACATGACACTCGCTTTGATGGAAGCCGAGAACACCTCTGCACTTCCACGAGGAATCACTGGGATGTTGGATAAGAGGGTTGGGTTTGCAGCAGGGTTCGTTTTGGTAAACGATAAGCTGAATTGATGTCCTAACAATCATATAACGTGAAGGAGCTTGGTATTGAACCCACGGACTTCTGCTCAGTAAGCAAAAACGTTTGCCACTAGGCAGACGAGCTCCTTTTTAATCATCGAGTTGCTGTTATTACCATGTAGTCATGTTAACAAATAAAACGATTGACGAATCTTGAATGTGGATGGGCTTGAGATTAGACTCATGATGTTCTGCTCAGTAAGCAAAACCGGTTGTGCTAAGGCCACCGAGCCCCTCATATCACATTATAGCGTTACTTAAGTTTTTATGACTATTCAGACCCGGCACCGACGACAACGAAAAGTTTTACGAAATACACGATAAACAAGTGATCTAACCATACATTTTTAATATGAAAGGATCTGGGACCGCGTTTTTCTGCTCAGTAAGCAAGCCACTGCAACCGAAGATCTTTGAAATCCTTAAACTAAAAGCTATGAAAGAGACCTTCATTAAGATCCATTTTCACGCGACGTTAAATGGTTCGATTTTCTCTTTACGCATGGTTCAGGTAATCATAACAAGCTATGACCGACGTGACGATTGTTTAAGACCTGGTTGAACAAGCTATTCAAATGAAATTACGTTCTCGAATTTTACTTGGCATGTAATGAACAACAGAAATACGCGATAATTCATATTTTCAGCGGTTGGTGGTTAATTTTAAATATACTAACGGTACTGCCTACGACTACGACGGCGATTACGACAGTGACTACGACGGCGCCTACGACAACGACAACAGCGAATTTGTAACTTACCATTTGTCTAGGATAAACACCTTTGCCCGGCACCTCCACTGGTTCTTCATGTCCGCTATCTGTCACTGTTTGCAAAATATCTAATAGCAATTACCTTCCAATACCAATACTTCCTGTATTGTCATGGTCATCTGGGAGGAGGGTCGCATCTAGTGCTTTCCCCAGGAACCGTTCACGGCCATCAGCTACTGCCCGTCCAGTCTTGGGCGTATCCAGCGAGGGCGTATCCTTCAGATTACTTACAATCTCCGACACTCAATGCAAATCGCAGGCACACTTACGCTAGTTACAAAAAAAAACACACCCGTGCAAAGAAACGGATCAAATAAACGTCACTCTCGTGAAAGCACACCCGTCGTCGTCGAACGGCAAAAAAAAAGGATTCGGTGGGCAATTTTGTGATACGGATTTCCAAAATCAACCGGGAATGCACGAATTTCACCACACCCAACTGCGAAACACGTTCAGAAGCACTTTTGGTACACTTTCGTTCGAAAACACTTAATTTTTTTTCAAAAATAGTTGCGAGTGAACCAACATCATCACCGCGTAAATAAACTAAAATTAAAATTATCGCTCGCGATGCCACACATTTCTGGACCGGGAGAAAAAATCAAACAACGTAGATAGCGTCAAATCTTCTGTTGCTTGCAAACATGATGAATAATGTTTTCTTTCTCGATTCTAAAACTTCTCGGAAAGCGAGAAAACCACCACTCACACACGTATAACCGTCCGGGAGGCAGAGTGCCAGCGCTAATCCGGCAAATGCAGCCGAAAACTATGAAAGCTAATGCACGCACAAAACAGAGAAGAAACTTAAGACACAACCGTATCCAATGGCGTTCGAAACTCGACCGTTCGATGAAGTTTTCAACATTTTCCTCTTCTAAATTTTTAAGAATCTCGAATTGCTACATAACTCGCTAAACTTCTTAGCATCGCTTCACTAAAGATCACTGAACTAATATAAAGCTTGCAGTACTTCTACCAAATGCCCAAATATTTCAAGCATGTTTTTGACTCTCCTGAGCTACTACACCATTCCATTAAAGTTAAAACAAGGTTCCTGAATTTTCTGAAGTTCTCCAAACATGTAAAAAGTTCCTTCTTCTACGAAGTTTTCCTAAATTTTCCCAAATCTCCTTGATTTTCTATGAAGTTCTCTAGAGGTACCACCAGCTAAACATCTCTATCTCTAAATAACGAACATCACAAATACGAAGATCTCTGAAGCTCTATGAAGTTCCCTTAATTTCTATTAAACTTTGTTACGTTTAGTTAAGTTAACGTTAGTCAACAATATAGTTAATAAAACATAGAAGGAAAAAGCTTCCAGTGTAGGCTGAACAGCGTAAACAGATGCTGCAGGGGTGCACCGATTGAAAGCGGACTCAATGCTATGGATTATCTTGCACCCGTGAGAGTGCTGAGTGCAGCCATTCAGCTCAGTTTCCGCTGAATCCAAAAGAGAAACGAAGCAGACAAAAGGAAAAGTACACAGAGAGGCAAAATCGTTTTGGTGCTCCCGCCGATTAGTTGCGTTTTCGCTGGTTGTCCGTGGAAAAAAATTCGCTGCTGTTGTCCGGAAAACAGTTCCCGGTGCGGAGAAAAAGGATTGAAAAAAGCAACTCGCGGGTAGTCGCTGGTAGCGACGATAGAAATTTCGGTGGCGAACAACTAGTGCTGCGAGATAACACCCGTTCCGATCGAACTCTGTGTGGCGTTGGAGATAGGAATCAGGTAATGGCAGATGATTTTCTGCATGTGCGTCATGATAACCCCATTTGCATTTTCCATGCAGATCGAGGTGCTGCACTCGCACGGAGCAACGGAAGAAAAACTCCCACAACCGGCTGGATTAGACCCCTTCCACGCACACGGGGAAAAAGTGCACGGTGAGTGTAAAATATGCTATACTGTCTTCCAATAGATCGGTGGAAGATAATTTGCACCGCATCCACCTTCACGCCGTCTGAGGATACAAAACGAACCAGAGAGGGGCACACAAGGCAAATCGTTCTAGCTCCGAACAGATTTGGCATCAAGAAAGGCCTTCGAAAGAGGTAGGCCGTTAAATTTCGTGTGAGATGAGCCTAAACCTAACCCTAGTTTGCCACAGGGCCTTTCTCTTGATTTTCATCTTTCCGTTTAGTGCGGCGGTGTCCGGTGTGCGACGCGAGGGACGAAAAGCAGAGCGAGGCCGTCTGCGGGCACGGTCAACATCCGGGCAGTTGATAGCCGACCGGGAGAGGATCGGGGAAACCTTCAGACCGATATGACCACCCACTAAACAAGCTGGCACACCAGTGACGGAAGGAGGAGCTGAAACGATTGTGCATACGAGCAAGAACAGGAGTCGAGGGTCAACCTTTCGGCCAGTCGGGATGTCCTGGTTGACGATCGAAGAGAGACACCATACGTTTGACATCCAAGTCAGGCGGTGACGGGCCGGTCGTAAGCGTAGCTCAAGGAGCGATCAGCGACGGCCGAAGCAGGCAGCGGTGTATAGGCGTAGGCAATCCGGCTGTGCTATCTGAGTGAGGATCAGATGTCGAAACGGCTACCAACGACAGCAGAAGCAGTAGGCGGAAAACTCGAGCGCATACGCCCGGGTTGTTGAAGATCACCGGACGGGCGCTCCGCTCGGTCGGGCTATTGCGTGTTCGCATGAAGGGACAAGTACGCGATGCGCCTCCACGTCCGACGACAGAATGCATGCCGCCGAACGACATCGATAGCACCGGTGCACCCATAACCTTTATGTAAATTATCAGCAGTAGAGTAGAAAAGAAAGGTAGCAGGGAGACCTTTGAGAGTCTCATAGTTGAGAGAAGGAGGAGTAGAAGAAGCGCAGGAAAATGGGAGCAAGAATATACGACTGTTAAGATGATTTTCTTGCGTTTATTTGATTTGTTGGTGCACTTGCTATTCAGTGTTTGTGATTCTGTCCGCTCATGGTAGTTTTGGCTCTACACGACCGGGAATTATGTAACAACTTCTTGAACATCTACAAAGCCCCTAACGTTTTACGAAGTTCAATGAAGTTAATAAAACATCCCAAAACTTCAACTAAATTTCTCTAAACTGCACAAAAGTTCAACCAAAATTTAATGAATTTCTACAAAGTTCTCTGAACTTTACAAAATTTGCTGAGGTTCAACAACATTTTCTGCACTTCTACGAAGTTCACTGAAGTTCTACGAAGTTCGCTGATCTTTTACAAAGTTTGCTGAGCTTTTACAAAGTTATCAGAACCCCTATAAAAGTTGCTAAATTGCTAAATTTTCCAGATCTTCAAGGTGGTGCCCTGAACTCCTATAGAAGACACAAATGACCGCTATCTTGGCTGATTCTAATAGGCAAATCAGACATGACAACGGCCATTTGTGGATTTTATCAAGTTTTTCCTTAAAGTTCTACGATTTTTATGAAAATATGAATTCTTCTGAAATCAAATAATGTTCTCTAAACTTCTACGCACTGCTCTTGACTTCTCACAAGTTCCCCGAAAGTCTGTAAAGACTCAGTTTTATCAATCTGAATTATTGAACACCTTCCCCACCCCACAAATTTTAAAAGTAGCGGTGAAGACATGGGAAAACATTTTGTAGAACTCGTTGAAGATTTTGTCTAAATACACCTGGCATCCCTGTGTTAGTTAAACATATATAATTAAGAGTGAATTTTCAAAAAGCAGCATCCGCTTCTGTAAACAAAGATTAAAACGACAATTTTTCGAAACTTTTAGCTCACCCACGCAAACTAACACCACCATAATGTTGGGGAAACATTACCCTACCTGGGTCAAGTTTGTATGGTGGATCACAACCCCCTGTTCCTCACTGCTCTTCCGATAAGTATTGAGGTCCTCAACACTCCGTTTTGAACAAATTGGGTTATGATCTAGATTTTTGGGAGAATTTTAAATTTTGTATGGGGAAATGTGTGAGAAACGAATCGAACCTATTCATTTGAAAATAATTCAAATATTGCTCTAATATCCCCAAATCTCAGAAACAGTTTAATTAAATTAATTAAGATCTATTGCTTCACGCATACACACCTACAGGCGTATATATGAGCTTGTGGGTACGTATGAAACACTTGATCTGTAAAAGATTAGTAACATTTTTTACAAAGATCGAATCGATTTGTAGTCTCGGACAAGGTTGTTTTGTATAGTATTTCCAATCTAAGTCCAATATTTGGTGAAATTTAACAATAATTGGATTTTTGGTAATCAAATTTATACCACGTTAGTTCCGTTTCCCATACATTTCCCCATACAAAATTTAAATTCTCCCGCAAAATGAGATGCAAATTCGTTCCGGTCCCCAGCCCTCAATACTCATTGTGGGAGAAGCAGCGGGTGGGGGGTTGTAAAGCTGACCCATTATAGTGGGCTAGCTAATAGTTTCGACAAATTGACGATTTATACTGACTGAGATCCATTTGGTGAAAATTTGAAAAACTACTTACGATTTTTTTTTTAAGAAATAATAAGCAATCCTCGTATAATACTACCGTCTGGCAGCCCTATCAGAAGTTGAGAATATGCATGTGAAAATATAATCATCAAAACCGTTTCAATGTTCCACTTTAAACGACACCGAATTCAAGACAGGAATGTTGGTGCTAGAGCGAAGTGAAAAGTGCACGCTCGAAGCGAAAAAGTTGCAAATCTCGAAAAACATTGTTTGCTGGAGAACGAATGTATAAAGATATTATTTCATTGTTGCAGCTCACACAACTTACAAGGACAAAAGAAGGACTCAATTTCAAAGTCGCAACACAGTTGAAAGTAAGTTATTCGGTGCTTCACCGAATCGATCATCGCAAATAGTGAGATAATTTTCCCAGTGTGCATCCAGTCTCTGTTCAGGGTGGGTGGCTCATGCGGCTCTGTCTTCCGCTACCACCCACCACCCGCCTAGTCTGACAGTTGAGTGGGTGGGTTGCAGGTTGACACTCTCTGTGCGCACAAGGATGACTGCTGGTGGCCTGGCTTGCTGGGATGACGATGGAAGGGCGACATTCGAACATGTTTCTACTTCTCTTCATTTCATTGCTGCTACTGCTGCTGCTGCTGCTGCTGGTGGTGATGGTGGTGGTTCTGCGTTTGCCTTTGCTGGCACCTTCTACGCTCGCTTTTGCTGGTTCGACTGTCTCTCTACCCGGTCGCTTTCTGTGTTATGATGTGCACAACCTTCGGTTATATATAAATAAAACATTCATCTGTTGGATATGAACGTACACATATTTATAACCCCCCGCAAACCCAAACCCTGCCCGGTCCAATCTACCAACTCGTCACGAAACAAAAGTTTCAGTTCACATGAAAATGAACGAAGCGCAGGCAAAAGCGGCAAAGGCTGATGGCTCCAAGCCGTTGGTTGTTGGTTGGTAGCAAAGCGATAGCAGTCCGTCCGTACACAGAGCGGTAGAGACAGAGCCAAGTATATAGAACAATGTTCTAGCTTGCGGTGCCATCGTATCGTATCGTATCGTTCGTTGATACGGCAGCTACCAGCTACAGCATATGGAAGGTCTCGTTTTTCCTGCTATTCCCAATTCAGTCCCTAATCCGTGGAGTGGAGTGCGGAAAGATGGGTGATCGAGTGAGAGGGGTGACGCTCACAGCAGCAAAAGTTCAGCGAAATTTCTACTATGAAGCCTCGCCAATACCGACCAAACGACGACGGACCGTCGTCACTGAGCATAGTAGATATAGCTGCTAGTGCTCCGGCGGAACACAAAAGGCGGCAGTGGCAGCACCGACTACGACAACGATGACGACGATGATGATGATGATGTCGTTTCCGGTCTTTCTCTCCCTCTCTTGGTGTGTACACACAACTGCTATAGCTAGAGGACAGGCAACAAGAAAGCACATGGCAAGTGCACAAGGATCAGGACGACACCGACCGACAGAGGAGTAGTGCGACTTGAGTGTGGCTGGGTTTTGCTCCTCGCTAGAGGAAGTTTCAATGGAAATGTAGGCGTAGGTAGGGGAGGTGTACCAGTTATGGCACCATACTCGATTCTGTTTTCAAGCGATGTTCGGTCAGTTTTTTGACTGTGTAATCTCCAAATCAAGTGCAACTTATTTAAAAAAAAATAGCATAAATCAAAGAAAATATGATCTGCCTACATCTTAAAAGAGGGCAAAATCGAAACAAAAATTAAAATCATGAAAACAGAATTGAGTATACAGCAGCAAACCCACAAAACCGCTCGAACGGATTTTGAAAGTAATGAATGTTGGCTCCTGGTGATTACATTTTTAAATAAAAGTTTAATTATTAATAACGTCATGTCGTAAAGATGGCTCACAATGGTTCAAAATCAATAAATTAAATTCCCATATAAAACCGTTAGATTTTGGCAACTTTAAATTTTTGGGCGTGTTGCCAAAATCGAACGGGTACTGCGTGTAAAGAAAAAGAGAAGAATTAGTGATTTCCATTTCATTCCACCACCTTAATTGCTTATCCTTGACAAATACGCGTAGTTCGTCTACAATGTGCAGACTTCTTCAGTGTCTTTTACTAATACTCGATAATTAGTACATGACTCTGAAGAAGTCTGCACATTGTCGACGAAATACGCGTATCTGTCAAGGACAAGCAATTATTGCAGTGGAATTAAATGAAAGTTTCTAATCCTTCGCTGTTTCTTTGTACAAGTACTAAGACGCATCAGAATTTAGAAATGAGCGTTCCAGTTATGGCACATGCAGCTTATATGGAATAGTGCCATAACTGGTACAGCTACCCTAGTGTACATAGTACAGCAAAGTATACAATCCAACTTGTTTCGGGCAACCCAAAAGAGTGTACGACGAGAGTAGGATTCTTGGAAAATGTTAGTCGACTATCAAGGCAGCCAGCTATGGCACAGCACTTGCTCGCTCCACTAGATGATAGAGCCGTTTGTCGTTTGGTTAATAGGTAGCGAGCACAGTGGGGGAGGCCGATAAATTTGCCAGGAGTCAGAAGGAGACAGTAAATTTCCACAGTTGGTTTAGTAACTTTTGCTAAGCTTATTTAATGGAATTTATATCGTGTTTCTGGCGCTTAGAGGAGAAATTGATCTACTTCTGTAAGAAGAACCACTTCGAAGTTAGCTTGTGAATATGGAAAGATGTGGGACATGTTGAATATCGCTTATTCAGAATTTCACAGTCCATTCGACACACAGCAGGGTATTGAAGAAATTGTTCGAACTTACCATTTCCGACGTTCATGAAGCTCTCTAGAGGTATAACTCATTATAAAATAATGAGGATTAATAAAGGATTAAGAAGACCATTAATTCATATATTGATAACCTGTGCTTTGTCGGAATTAACATCTGCCTCGCATTTATGATTTGAAACAGTCACAATTTCATGAACTAAATACATGAGTGTTCAGCACCATAAACCATTTCGTAGCCCATAAAAAAATAATGATATAACGACTTCATAAACCCATAAACGTGATTTTGTTCTTGTTTTCGTGAACGTTTTTCATAAATGGAGGAGTGTCATTTTTAGTGTAAACCATCCGCAAAAATAATAAACATATATGTGGAGCTCTGCCTTGTTCGGATTAGTCAATATGTTAACTCAATGTCAATGGTCTAGTTTGTTCTTCCGTGTTTCCCATATTTTAAATATTGTCCAACCAAAACTCTGTAAATTCCAATTGTGTTTTTTCCCAAGGCATGCCTCTGATATTTTTCCTGCATAGTGAAGAACTAGCCAATGGCTAAAATTCACTAAAATAAAAAAAAAAAAAAAACAAATATATATGAAGAAACAGCAACGGTACTTGAGATTTATTTAAACTCATAAACAAGTCTTCGAGATGCATCCTCATTTGCATTCATGTAAGAGCGTATTTCAAAAGGGCAGAGCATTTTCTAATAAATAAAGTCTTAAAACAAGAGCATTTCCTTAAACTGCTGTATTAAAAATTAACAAAAATGAGCCGTCATCACAATCTGTTGTGTTTGTTATAAAAACAACTCTAAAATTATATTTTATCAGTAGTCAATGAAATCACATTTCATGTGCGACGATAAATCACGCGCTAGTTTATTCAGCCAGCTGACGTTACTAACTAACGTAATGGAACATGCATAAATGACGTAAAATTAGTGGAGAGGTGGGAGTTTCAGGACTTCTGACCAGCCATGTATTAGTTATAGCAAAACACGCTACGACGAGGTAGGGGGGGGGGGGGGGTTCTAAAATTGGTCAAAAACATGATAGATCATTTATGGATGGCCCTAAACATAATAGGGAAAAATATTAAATAGTTGTGTCCTACACTGAACCAAAGAATATCATAAAATTTATTAAAAACATCACATAGCTTCACACTGAATACATTCCCATTCATATTATGTGTATCCATTGAAAATCATGTGAAAAACACATAAGACTCATTATGACACACCAATAATATTCATTTGTCAATACCATACTTTGTATGTGAACGAAGGTTATGTGTGTTGTCAGATGAGTCTTATGTGATTGGCAGGTGTGAAAAAATCAGTGGTGTTCCAGCAGTGTTTTCAAGATGGCGAATCTGTGTGATCAATTGCTGGCAGGTTTAGGTTTCTCGGAGGAATCACTGGAAGTTTTGCAGCGTATGTTTGTTGAAACCATATATAAGATGATATAAAACTAAATCTCTTTATTATTTCAGGGTGTGGAATTCAGCTGTACGAATTAATAACCTATTCGATCGTTGATTTCGAATCCAGTTTGGGGAAGAGCAACGTTGAATGGAATTGTGAAACCATTTTCGAGTATATTGACACCTGGAGGAAACGCAATGTAAGCGTTGTGTTGTTTAATAATAAAATCCTCTACAATCTGACAATAACTCTTCTGGATTTGTATTTTACAGAAGACGACTATTCTTCAAGCTCTAGCGCCTGACTTGTTCGTCGAGAAAGAGTTTGTAAAGATTACTGCTGGAGAGTATTCTGAAGAAACCTGCTTGAAAGAAAGCAAGCGCTCAGTTATCGTCGAAAACGATTGTGATCTAGGAACAACGGCCAATCCAGATTAACAATCCCAAGTAGAAGATGGGACAGATTTTAAACCTGGCGATGAAGTCTGTGGGGTCATAACTGGAAAGAGTAACACGCGGAATGATGACGATCCAATATTGGAGACTGGTGACAACACTGAAGCTCAGAATCGTGGAGAGCATTCCAAGGTGGAAATAAATACTAGTAGAACAACGGACAACAATATTATCACACTTACACCAAATCTCCTCCTGTCTCTTCTGGATAGTAGCGAAGAAGGAAAGGATATAATTGAGAAGGCACAAATTTGTGAATTATCCGAGAGTAATCAGCTCCAGCTTGCCGGAACCATCGCTCGATTTCATCTGAAACACAAAAATAAACTACGCACCGAGGATCTGGAAAGTTATTCACTGGCTGTAACAAGTCTCTTCAAGTTCGAGCGAAAGGTAGTAATAATAAAAAATAAATGGTCGTCAGGCAAATTTTGATGCTAGTTATTTAAATTCTCATAGGAAAACTACTTCATCTGCCGAAGCAGCCAACGGCGCAACCATGGAGGCAAAATCGACAACAAAATTTCGAACCCCAAGCAAAAAAAACTTTTTTTTTTTTTTTTTTTTTATAGAGATTTTTAGCCATAGGCTAGTTCATCTCTTAAGCAAAAAAAAAACGTAAAACTGATGTAAAAGAAAAGGAACACCGCAAGCAGGCCAAAGTGGCAGCGGGATTAGATACATCTTCTGATCCGGCTTCTATCGAAGCAGCTGAATGGTTGGCCTTAAACCAGGAGCCTTGGTCTGTTGTACTTGAAAAGTGGACATCCAGTTTCCCGATCAGAAGAAAATATCTTCAAAGTGCGGAATCACTGCCTATGCTGTTTTCCAGATACTCGCACTACAAGATTTATCATGGATATCAACTAGTGAGTAATGATGTTCTTCAGTATGCTAACTTTGTTGTTAATTATTTTAACTTTTTGCTAACATTTGTTTTAATTTAGTTTTGAAATGCACATTGTTTGTATTAATTGACATTTTTCTCTCAAAAGGTGGATATTGACTGTAAGTTGTTGAGCATAGGTTCCTTGGATGGTTTGCGGAAGCTTGAATTGGCAACGGCTGCAATAACTTTATTCATCGCCAAGATAGCCACCGATCCTTCAGCTGTAAAACTGTTGAAATATTTAACGAGCAGTTACGTAAACCAAGGTAGGGGAAATGACGGCTTCGGCATGACAGAGTATTTTCGGCCACCCAAATTGAAACACTATTTTCACTGAATTTTCTTACGAAAACACTTCGCTGAATGCATGCAAACGATTCTTTATGCTTTCAGCTTCAATTTGACTATATTTTTACCACTGAGAAAAAGCAATCTAGCAGGGTTTTCTTGAAATGAAACACACAGTGCACAAATTGTAGCTGATTTCGAGTTGCCGATTATTTACATGTAGTTCAAATGGAACGGTTGCCAAAGAAAAACTGGTTGCGGACAATACTCGCTCTCACTAGAGAAGATTGGAGCTTTGTAAAAGTGTTTCAAAACAGTTTTTGACAATTCTTTCGACTGAATTTGTTAGAGCAGCTGGTAGCAAAAGATTGTAAACAAACCAATACTGCATATGTGTGCGTTCCATAGAGAAAAAGGCTATAGAAAGAAGGTCACTGCTTAGGTTGCCGAGAATACGTAAATTCCCCTATCTAAATCAAAAAAAAAAAAAAATGAATGCAACCAATTCAATTAATTTCCATATTTTATTTCTTTGCAGACACCAAATTTATGCGCACTTCTACTTGGCTTGAGTACGGTCCTTCCTCCAAACGTTGCCAGCTCAAAGTTCAAGCCAACCATTTGTTTGGCTCAAGAGGATACGATTTTATTTGTGGAATCTAGTGATCAAGTCGTTCTGAAAGTTCAGGCATTTACACATCGTATGTTGACAGGAAGCTACCGATTTCCCCAAAACTAGTTGCCGTGGGGACAGGACTGGAAACCTTAACCGGACGTTTTTATGTATACTACCCGGACTTTTGCTTCGAGTTAACATGATTTGCAAGGGCAATCGACGTACTTATTAAAACCACACACTTGTTTGGTTTACCCTATTCGAAGATATCAAAACTTATTTGGCATTTCATCAGCTGCTCTATCTACGACATTGAACATCGCGAGTCCTACGCAAGTGTAAATCGCCTGCACAATTTTCTAATTCAAACTGAAGATTCGACAACAGTGAACCATGATTAAATGTATGTTCGAACACTGCAACATCACTTTCGAGACCGCTGTCGTATATCTTGAACATTTAAAAAATCATCATAGGGTTCCAGTGAACTATCGTTACAGATGCACCGTACCGTCATGCAGTCAATTTTTTTTTCTAAATTGTATCCGTTCAAAAAACATATTATCGGTCACATAAGCCCAGAAAGCGCAGATCAATCAAATGCCATGGAATGTAGTCCATATTCTACATTATAGTCGAATCGAGATCGAGAATCAAGATCACCAAATAAAACGACAGAAAAACAGCGCAGAAGTCAGCAGCGATTATGGAGGATGATCATCTGACAAATTGAATCAACTTGAAAAATCAGCTACAGCATTCACCCTAAGTTTACATGTGAAAACGAATGTCAGCAGAAAAGACGTTTATGATATTCAAGAAGGAATAACCTTAATGTTTACTGAGATAGCCAATCAGTTACAAGATCTTCAAATAATTGCAGCTAATGCAGAATCACAATTTTATTACGAAAGTTACATTTCAAAAATGAAGAATATGTTTAAGTCCATTGGTTCCGACTGAAAGCTTTTCAATCACTTGATGAAAAATGAAGGTCTAGAATTGCCGTCTATAATCACCATAGATAAAAACGAAGATCTTGTGTCCAGAAGAATAGATATTGAAGATGATGTAGACATTGAAAGCACAAAAATTTATATGATAATGATGCCTATTGAATTTCAAATCAAGTCTTTCTTGAAATCAAATGATACAATACATACAATTTTGGAAAACACTGCAATGCTCGAAAAATCAGACGGCATTTTGAATTTCGTTAACGGATCTAAATGGAAACAAATAAATCAGAAATATGAAGGAGACACCATTGTTCCACTTTGGCTTTATGCCGACGAGTTTGAAGTCAACGACTCACAAAGTTCTCATTCTAATAGGCACTCAGTGTGTGGTATTTACTATAATTTTCCAACCGTATCTGATCAGTTCCTCGCCAAGCTTTCTCATATTTTTGTAGCAGGAAAGATCAAGAAAGTGGATATGAAAAATACTGGCATCAACAAACTGTTAGCTGTAATGATAGAAAACTTCAAGTCTATGGAAGAGAAAGGAATACAATTAGATGTTAAGGGAAAATCAGTTAATGTAAGAATTGTTTAGTGCTTACTTCAGGGCGATAATTTAGGTTTGCATACAATGTTGCAATTTCCCAGTGGATTCAACGCCACGTTTTACTGTCGGTATTGTTGCAGACCTAAAGAACTGCTCAAAGCAAGGTTGCAAAGACTCATTTCAGCTAAAACAATGTTTTTCTAAATTATGAAATAATTAGATGCCATGATCAAATTTTGAATTTGTAGGATACAAGAAGAGGTTGCAAAGAATGTGTTTGACATATTAAACATGTTTATTTCACTTCATGAGAGTCACAATCAGCGATTTTTCACAAACTCACTCACTCACTCACTCACTCACTCAGCGATCAGCAAATCGCTGATTGTGACTCATAGAAAGCAAAATTTACAAGTTTTATGTTTCCAACGCATACTTTGTAACCTCTTCTTGTAAGTTACAAGTAAAACATGCCATCATACCATCTTTTGGTTTAATTATTCCGAAAAACATTATTTTAGCTGAAATGAGTCTTTGCAACCTTGGCTCAAAGTAGATGTTAAAGAACATGCAGACTGCATACGCAGAAGAAATGATTATGATGAAGACGTTGAAATAAACAAACAGAGTCAAACAGGTATTGCTGGAAGATCCATTTTTAACGAGCTGCCATCATTTCACGTGACGGAGAATAAGAGCGTAGATGCGATGCATGATCTATTCAGTGGTGGCATTTGCATGTATGGATTGGTAGATGTTTTGGATTATTGCATATACAAAAAACGATATTTTACTGTTCAAGATTTCAATAATCGGAGGAAAGCTTTTAGTAAGCATTGCTTGGATAGTGAGTTGCAAAGGAGGCCCGATATTTCAAGTTCGTACCATAGCAAAGAGAAAAGGAAATCTATATCATTTAAACTAGCATCCAGTGAAATGCGTTCATTGATTCATTATTTTCCTTTTATCGTGGGCTACTTTGTACCAAGAGGAGATGAAGTCTGGAACTATTGTAAACCGTTAATAAGACTTGTTGATATGTGCCTTAAATGATCATTTACTGAAATTGAAATTGATTACTTAAGGAAGCTATCACAACACATCACGAACTGTATAAACAGCTATTTAAAAAGGAGTTAAAACCTAAGCATCATTTTATCGTGCACTATCCAACTTTGATACGAACTTCTGGGCCCATAGAAAAAATGATGAGTTTCAGAAACGAAGCAATGCACAAAAATTTCAAGCAATATGCTCACATCATGTCGTCACGCAAAAATATTTATTATACTTTATGCGTAAAAGCTTCCTTGCAATTTGCTTACAATTTATCCAACGGAATTTTTTTAAAGGTTGAAGTACATGGAGATTTTGTTATCAGTGATATTCGTTTGCGCAATTACTATGACAATATTACTAAACCTATGATCATTAAAAATTGGTTTGACGTTGCTATATCTAGTAAAATCACATATAAAGATACTAGTTATAAAGCTGGAAACTTTGTAACGCTGTTTAAGAGCACTGACTTATGTTTGTTTCGAATACTAGACATTATTCAGGAAAATGAAGAATACTTTTTTGTAGCTAAATTATTCATAGCGACGCTTTCAGTTGTCCACCAATTATGGTGTATAGAATAGAAGAACAGTTTTACTTTCACTTAAAACCTAATTTTAATACACACGATTGTAATTAGTTTGTAAGGAACAAATAGTAGCAAAGCTATGTTAAATAAATAATTTGAAACATTATTTTAATTGTTTGATTATTTAACTGAAATGACATGTATGATAAAACCTAAAAATGAATTCATCTAAAAAGTATTAAAAAAGCTTATGAAATTTATTATCGAAACCAATAATTCTCATTAACGGCGCCGGTGGTGTAGTGGTAAGCGTGATTACCTCTCACCCCAGCAGGCCTGGGTTCAATACCAGTCGGCGCCGCCGGGATGTTCTGAGGCATAACATCTCTGATCACGCCTTCCTTCGGATGGGAAGTAAAGCCGTTGGTCCCCGGTTCATGAGTTGATGGGTCGATAGGTAAGGTCCAGGTGTGGGAGCTGCCTTCCTGGCACGTCGGTAGCATTGGTGCTCAGCACGGAAAACAAGATCGACTGAAAAAACAAACCAAAGGAAAAAAAATAATTCTCATTGGTATTTCACATAAAATTTATTAACAAAAACCAATAATCCTCATGGGTATTTCACATAAGATGTATGTGATTGTTCCAATGAATGTTATTAAAATCATCTCTCGAATTTTTATGTGATTTGCACATAGAAGTTATGTGAAAAGCTACATGGAAAATAATTATGTGTGTTTTCAGATAAATTTAACATGATTTCTAGGTTCAGTGTAGAAACGACCGTAGTATAACGTAGAACCAACCGGTGGAAACTAACGATTTAAATTGGCTCACTACTTGACTAGCCTATTGGTCCCAAGCAAATCGATTAACGAACCCCATTCTAGTCGAAATTCTAGTACTACACAATGTTTGTTTTGATTCACTGTGAAAGTTTGTCAGATAAAATGAGGGGTTCGTGGGGTGCATCGATTAGCTTGGGACCGAAGATAGTAGCAGAGCAGAGCCAAAAAGTTGAGCACGTTTCTTCAGAACCTACTGGTCTTAGAGTTACCTCTATGGTAATGATGTATGTTATACATTTTTGACTATTATACTTTATCTTAAATTTTTCAAGTATTTCAATGTTTCGGTTATGGTTCAAAGCTCGCGACAATTCATGTTAGCATAATCAGACCACCGTTCATCTTATGCATGAGATAATGTGTTTAAATTTCATGTAATGTAGTAATGCATAAATATTTTTTCCGCTTTTCGTATTAGGGACTGTTCATTAACTACGTAGACAGTTTTTAGGAATTCTTGCGTAGACAATTGTCCATACATTTTGTTTTAATTTGTATGGGCCGTGGATATTTGCCAACCCCTCTCCCCTCTCGTAGTTAATATACAGCCCCTTAGTTGCAAAGGACCCAAGTCTCCTTCCCTGGTTGTCAAGGTAATCACGCCGTGATATACCTTTAACCGCTGACTGATTATGACGACTGGGTTTGGGAAAAACGTTTATTTCATAAAAAAAAAAAACAGTGATAAAATTATCATTTGTACATTTTTCAAAAGTTTTTTTTTATGCAAAATTGATAAATTATTTATTTCAGCAGATTCGTTATGTAATATCCTATCGATTGGCGTATTTGGATTTTAATTTCATCCTTAAATGACAAAGTAACAAGTGTTCAAAACCTAACACTATTTCACCACACATATTTTTTGATTTGCACTTCAGTATAGTCGACAAAGACATAGTTCTACGTCAAAACAATGATACAGGTTATTTCATTGCGAAACAACGAGTAATTAGTAAAGTAAAGTATTATTGATGGTAGTCAACGATGTAGCTGAAGGAGGGGAGAAGCTAATTTCCGACCTAAACAGTTCAACAGCAATATTCGCTTCAGGTGATTGAACAGCATTGAAAACAGTACCCTAAGAAACCGTAGAAAATATTGAACTGAAATATAATCATTACAATCCTATGATATTTGTGTGAAAACCTCTGACATTGTATATTACACCAAAAGAGTAATCACTTTCAAACTGCTCATATAAGATTGAGCAAATGGTTTTGAATAATTCATCTGAACATCAGTTTCTTATCTAATCGATTTAGATAAGAAACTCCGAAGTTATTTCAGTTTGAAACTATACTTCCATTGATATGAGGCGTGTAATAAGATCCGTCCGTCTCAATATATGCATATGAAATAGAGCAATTGTTTGGGAATAATTCATCAGAACATGCCAAATCGATAAGATAAGAAGCTTCGAAATTATTTTAGTTTGAAATCTGAATCTGGTACACCGGCAGTGTTGGACGAAAAAGTGATTTTTGGCATTTAGTTCAAACTATAAATATTTGAACCTTTTTTTAGAGACATTCTAGCATCATATTTCCTTGGGCAAAGTTGTAAAGCACTTCCTAGACTATATTTTAACATGATTAGTTGCATGGTTCAAGCAATCAAGCCATTGTGGGAGGACAGGAGCACTGGTGGAACGGAAGCACTATTCTTTTCATTTTAGGGGTTTAGTGTCTTGGTAGAATATGTTTATTATTAAATGAGCCTTATTTTTATAAAAAAAATATATCTTACGTTGTTTTTCATTTTAATTATACTGAATAGTAAAAATGATACAATAGTAGTATAATTCAAAGGAAAAAAAACGTAAAAAAGGTACACAATTATTCTACGCTTATCAACCAATTTAGAATAAAAAATATGATTAGGGTGGATCTCATTTCAACTTGAATCAGGAATCTTATATTTTTGTTTTAAGTTATAGGGGATTACATTTTAAAAAAAATTGTAGAAATAAATATTTAAAGTAACTTTGCTCAAGACACCATTTATCTAGCTCTTCAGTTGACCATGTTAGAACTATTTTTATGCTTTGAATAAGGGTTTTTTAATTCTAACTTTTTGTTTCAAATATTTCGAAACACCGGTTTTCAGAAGAGTTGTAGGAAAAGTATTAGGGTATAACTTAACATTCAAAAATTGTTATGTTAATATCTCAAGTAGTAGGATGGAATTTAATTTAATTCTTGAAACGGATACATCTGAAAGACCACATAAATCGCAACATTTAAGATTAAAACTGTTTTTAAATATGGATTACATAAGATTTAAGCATACATAAAAATAATAAGAAAATTACTTGTAAATCATAAACTCCTAAATATAGCAACTTGCTGTAATGTGCAAATATGTTGGCTGTTACTTGTTATAAAAGTCTTCATGTAACTGATTTTGTTTAGAGTCACCCTAATCACAAGAAAACAATAGCTCTAGCATGGTCAAATAAAGAGCTTGACAAACGATATCTTCAGCAAAGTTGTAAGTTGCTAGATCACATCTCAACATCGAATTTGGCAGGATTTGTTGTAAGACTAGGTCAATGTTGTATTAAAACTGTTGGAGCCACGGATGCAGAAGAACCCGGGACTTGTTATGAAGATCAACAGATTGTCTATTGACTGATAGAGGAGCTCAAAATGAAAAAAAAGCAGTAGGGGAAATGGATATAATGTGGGCCTAAATACCACTAAACTAAAACTAAATTTTCAATAGCGACCAAAAATATCCATCAGTACCGTCTCAATAACGCGTTCATCTAGATAAAATTGATAAATAGCAGATTTTTAGCGATGGGTCCAATCTTAGATCCATAGGCCAACATTAGAGCCATTTCCCCTATGTATGAGGATTCTATCGTTGTGCATGGTTATTTTTGTATAGGGCTGTTTTGTTAATTTATAACTGATGTGAGAACTTAGCACTCACCAACTACCTACTCGGAGATCAACAATACAGCACCCGGTCGACTCAGGCGACAAGAGCAAGCTCCGGAACACCCAGGGTCGGCTACACTCTTAGAAATAACTACTTTTACACGAGACGTAATCCATATTGGACGTAAATCATAGAACGTAAACAAACATTTCATGTAAAATTAAGTGCTCCCAAACCAAAACATCAGCTAGTCGACGAAGAGAACGTTGGATTGAATTGATTTTCACGTTTCTTTCAACTGATTCTTATGTCAAAAGGCCCGCTTACATGTGTCGGTCTCAGGGAACCGAAATTTACATGACTTTTTAGTAGTGTGAGCTACCGGGTAATCAGAGGGTTTCGCGATACAAAAACGAAGAACTTTCATTTTTCTTCGAATGCATTTATTCGCCACTTTCTGTATTATTAGCCTAATCGAATTGTTCACTGTACCGGTACATACCGCTGCTGCCGTTGATGGTGAATCGGGATGGCCGACACAGTGACTCCTGTCCTACTGTGCGGCCGGAACTCTCACCAGATTGGCGAAGCAAGCGGATGACAGGCCAGCGGGCGTTGCTGGACGGTGGGATGGCAGGCGTCGTCCTTCGTTGGCACGATCGGCCGACCGTGGCAAGGCCACCTTGATCAAGCCGAGAAGGGAAAGCTCCTTTGAGATTATGACCTACGTTTGGCCAGATAGTAGGGTTTGGTTCTTGACAATTAGGCTCGGAAACTGTTTCCAATTTCACGAGCCGGCCGTTTGCTGACGGATGACCTTTTTAAGGTCCAACATAAAAGAGGTCATATCGGACGAATACGTAATTAATTTACGGTTTTAGATGCAGGGTATTTAGCTACCTGAACGTTAAATTTCCTTAGCGCACACTAGCTGCTGCTACCCTAGTAGCACGCTTGTCACAAATCAATTGTAGAAACTTATATACGACTTATTTCAGTCATAAACAAGTTGCTGTAACTTATTGTGATGAAAGTGTGCTACTCGGGTAGTGGGGTCCTGGTTCTCGTTCTAAAACACCAACCACTGCACTTAGCTAATTAAAATGCGTCTTAGCACACGGACGCCTGATATTAAAAAGAGGCCGATTTTGGGCAATTTTCTCCCAATTTTCCTTCATCCCATCATCCTTGTTTTGTATGGTTGTTTGTAGCTCTATGGTGGACATAACGTAACGGCACAACATTTTCACAGCGGTACAGAGCCCTATCACTGCTGTTCTTGCACAAGAAACGTGAAGGTTCTGAATATATAATATAAATGACAAAAACCTATGAACTTGTGACCAAACGGTTACAAATTTGTGGGAAAGTTTTTTTTTTCCTTTGATTTGTTTTTTGTCGATCTTGTTTTCCGTGCTGAGCACCAATGCTACCGACGCCAGGGATGCAGCTGCCACACCTGGACCCTACCTATCGACCCATCAACTCATGAACCGGAGATCAACGGCTTTACTTCCCTTCTGAAAAAAGGCGTGATCAGAGATGTTATGCCTCAGAACATCCCGGCGGCGCCGACTAGGATGGGAAAGTTTGAAACTTCTTATTTTTTTTTTAAATGTTGGTTTAGAGAAAAATGATCATTGCTTCCCGGGACAGTATTTTTTTATTAAATTCATGAAAATCTCTAGAAATTTTGCAAATCTTAATCTAGTTATTTTGTTTATTGTTGTCCTAAAATCTAAGCTTATTAAATTATTTGAAACTTGTATGGAACGAATTTCGAAAACCGTTCATCGAAACCAGACCCAGCCAATCAATTCCAAACAATAATGATTCCACATGCAATTAAACACGCGACACATTCAACTCCCCTCGGAACTTGAAAAGTGCACGTGGTGTCAGTCAGATGCATCCTGATGGCAACTCTCCATCAAACCAGATAATTATTGATTGCAATAAATTATCGTTACAACATATTGACACAAATACCACAACATTTCAGCGATTTTTAATATTCCAAACTCCCACCGGTCCCTGGTTGGATGGTGGGTTCCGGCCTGGCGCCCGTCATCCGATTTACACTGTCCCGTGCCCTCTCCCGTTCTCTTCTGATCCCACCGTCTGCGTCACTGATTCGCTATGGGATTTCAAACCACCATGGCCACCCCCGCAGAATCAGCACCAGCAGCGGTGGCGGTTGAAATCCAACCATATCCATCGGAAGACCATCCATGCTGTTTTATAATAAATGTATAATGTGTAATCAAATGCCCACACTCGGAAATCGACCTATGCTTTCACCTGGCCCCCGAAATGCCACCATCATCAGCCAACTCAGCAACATCATTAAATCTCCGATCCTGGGACCATCTCTCTTCTACCGTGCCCATCCGCTGACCATCACAAATAATTCAAGCACAGAAGGTTGACATGATAACATTATCACAATCGTTTCCCCCTTCTCATGCTCACTTTCGACATTTTCACCACTCATCCCTCTCGACCCATCGTCAGAGGGAAATCTCTTTGTTCTCGACCAGATTTTCACTCACACACAGCAGCCACATCCACGCACGCACTTCCTGGGATATGGTCATGCTTCATCCCCATCTCTCAGGTCGATGTTCCGAACCATGTGCTGGCTGGATATGAAATTAATTATTTTATTAATTACTAAATAAATATTCCGAAAAACATCTATGCGGCACTGGCCGGAAATCTGGAAACATGTTATTCGGTTTAGATCGGCTTGGGTGTGGATGCCGGAGGGAGGGCACGTGAAGTGACGAGGGGTTTTATTTATTTCACCTATTTTCACACATTACACCTGCCTGGCTTGTTGCAGGTATCAGCGTATGGACGGTGGAAAGGGAAATGTAGACAATTCAGGAAGCTCTCTGCCTACTTCAAGTTGGTCGGGACGGGCTAGGGCAAGTGGGTGGGAAACAGGTGGTGAAAGAGTTAGAAGAGCATGTAAAGAGCTTTTTCCGGTTGGTGTGTGGTGTGGTTTTAGAACAACAAGCTCTCATACGTACCTAACTACAATAACAAGCAGGAACAACTGAGAACTATACTAGGTAGCTACAACTAAATATCAGTTGACAAGTGCGGGTGTGTTAGAGATAGGACTTTTCGTAGGAGCATAATTTAATGGCTCAAACATAAAAAAAGTGATGTGAAAATTACTATGGGAAAATCGCAGAAAATCGATTTTCAGCCAAACGTCAAATTAAATAGTTATTATTTTTTTAAGCGATTGATAATCTTATGGCAAGATTAAGCAACTGTATTGTCGGCAACACTGTATTCTGCAGAGTGACATAGTAGCCATGATTTTTACGCGCCATAAACACCAATGATGTCTGCTGAACAGTTGATTGAGCATAATCATAAGACATCAGTGACTTGAATCAATAATAATTTTTGTTCCTTACATTTGATCGAAAAATGGTCTTCAACAAAGTTGTAGCTGTGAAAAAATTTTACAAGCTCAGCTATCATATTATAAAGTAGAGTGAACCGGTGAATTTTGTGCCAGTTTGTGCCAAGTCAGTTTCTCACTAATTTGGAACCGTTTGAGCACTTTGGAGTGAAAATTTCAAATTTGAGTATTGAGTGAAAACCAAAAATACGATAACTTAAAAAAAATATATAACTAAAAAACGAACGAATACACATCGCTGATTTTTTTTATATGTTGTGTAAAAAAGTCTAATGTTCAAGGAAAAATATAAAAACAATTGCGCCCTCTATATACAAACCATGAAAAAACCATAAAAATCCCAATTTTTGAATTTTATTATATTTTCTTGAAAAAGCATTTTTAACTAACTTTCATTTGATATGTTGATTTTTGAAATTAGCGTAGTGACTCAAAAGTAATGATATAGTTTTTGAAAAAAGTTGTTTTTGTAAACAATTATTTTTGAAAAAAAGTCATTGATGACATTAATGACAAAATAAAAAAAAATACGGGTCTAATATTTTGCGAAGGAATAAAAGTAATTTTTTTTTACGAAATTCTAAGAACCACTATATTGTTTTGCTTGGCTGATTGTTCTTCGATGTTTGGTTCAGGAGTTATAAATTTACAAAGTACGTGATATTTTTGTATCTTTTACATGATTATAAACTATACCTGTGGGCAAAATTTAATTGCATTCTTAGGGCCTTCAGCTCAATTAGCCCGATAGTAAAAACAATCCCCTAATTAAAGTTATAATATGTGCTTAAAAGTAATTAGAAGTAATTAAGTAAAAAAAAATCATCAACGCATGTTTTAAAGTTTTAAACTGGATTCATTGAACTTCAAAAGTCTAGCGATTGAGTTAAAGATTTAAAAAAAGATAACAATCAATATTAAAAAAATAAACAATCAACCAACCAACCAATCAATATACGTTTAGAAAAAAAAATCTGTTTTTTCTCCAATTCTAATTTGTATGTTAACACATTATGTCATCAATGCATTAATTTGAATTTAAAAAATCGGAGTTCAACTTTGTGTTATGATTAGATTTTTCTAAAAATCTGTATTTTATTTTGGGTGGTAAGCTTCCCGTTAATATTTACTGTAAATGACAAATCGCAGGTTCTCATATGAAGCAACAGCTTTCTTTTTCATTTATGCTTTCAATAACGCAATTTTTTTTTCGTCCGTATTTTTGATCGCGTGATCTTAAATTGCAAGTAAATTTAAGTAGAACTTGGTTAGAAAAATCAGTAAACAAAAATAAAGTGGTTTTTAAATTTCTGTACTCAAATGAGAGCAAATGAAAAAAAAGATGAAATCGAAAAAAAAAAACAGAATGGAGTGTACATAATATTCAAACATCAAGTGCCATGCTTACCTGAGATTTGTCAAATCGTGTAAATATTGCGATTCCTTGCATCTAAGAATGGGACTCGGTACCAAAACATAAAATTCAATAGAATCAGAATGTAAGGTGTTTGGTAGTTGCCCATTCGCGTCCATTTCAGGGTTCAATATCAGTATGCGTTGCCAAGGCAGGCTAATTTAGCAGCTTTTGGCTACTTTGAGCAATATGTTCTTCAGTTCATTGACTGTATTGTCAGACATTTTCGCTTTGATGAATTGTAAGTGTAAATAAGACAAACGAACCGAATTTACTACAGACACTTGACCTCAACTACCGTTATTGAGTGCTTCATACTTACATCAACACTACATGATACATTGCCCTAGATCACTACACGGTAACATCCCCAGCAATTTACGCAGGTATTTGTTGAATAAAAATGAACGGAAAATTCGACCCACTCGTGTTTTTCATCAAAGTCCACTGTAAGACCTTTCCCTTAGACGGATTCGCCGTTCTACTTATTGGTTTGACTACGTGTTGACCGGACGTTGGTTGGGTGGTCTTGCCTCACGGTAGTCAGGGAAAAGACACTGATTTAGAATTTAGCCTACTGCGCGGCGCTTCCTGCTTTCATTGTAGGCATCATTACGGTTGTCAACAGGGTGTTGCGCGTGCGATTTCTAGCGAGCGTTGTACCTAATTTCGTTTCCTTTGTTGTATAAATGCATATAGTTAAAATAGTAATGACCAAGAGGCAGACTGCATTGTATTTCAACGGTTGAGGGAAAACTGCTGGAATTGGTGTAACCGTTAGGGACATTGGTATTGGTTTGAAAATGTTGTCATAATGATTCGACGTATTTTTTTTTGCGCGAACCGATGACAACCTTAGTTCCAGACGGAACTTCAGAAGGCACCGTCCAGTAGTGCACGTGCGTCGGGTCCGTACGGGTGCGTTGATTCGCTAAGCGGCGGAAATTTTGCAGTTCTCTTGAAGATCTTGAAGTTGGACAAGATGTTGGTGCTACGATACATGGCTTCGTTTTACAACTACGTCAACTACGATGCTAGCGGTAATAGTGATCTTTTGAGGTTCATTAGAGCAAAATTGGTGACGACCGAAATTTTCGAATTCCAGATCCAAGGGTAAACAATATGCTGTTGATGGAAACGCCTTGGCCAGGAGTAGCGATTTTGGGATTGTATCTCATGTTCGTTTTAAAATGGGGTCCAAAGTGGATGGAACATAGGAAACCAATGAAGATTGATAATTTCATCAAGGTGTACAATCTGGTTCAAGTGATTATATGTCTTTTTCTGTTTGTGGAGGTAGCGTGCGCAGAATATTCAACAAACGACTTGCATTAATTTTGTGACTATCAATTTTTACAGGCCTTCCGACTTGGATACCTGCGAGGCTATAGCCTTCTCTGTCAACCGGTGGATTATTCATATACGGAGGTGCCCCTATTGATCGCTCGGCGATGTCACATTTACTTCCTGGTGAAAGTGATGGACTTGTTGGATACGGTGTTCTTCGTGCTACGAAAGAAGCAGAATCAAGTCAGTTTCCTTCACGTTTATCACCACACTGGAATGGTCATGCTGTCTTGGAGTGGAGTCAAGTGGTTTCCAGGTTTGTTTTTAAACTGAAGAATTATGATCAAATGCCGATTTAATCGCCCTTGCCTTTTCTAGGAGGACATTCCGTGTTCATGGGAGCCATCAACAGTTTCGTTCACGTGGTTATGTATTACTACTACTTCCTGACGTCGATCAGTCCCAAGTTTAAGGGCAACGTTTGGTGGAAGAAGCACATCACCCAGTTGCAAATCGTACGAAACATTCATTACTTCATAACAGATCGAATTGAAGCTAATCTAATTCGTATCTTCTAGATTCAATTCGGCCTAATATTCCTGCAGTGGTTCGTGCTAGTATTCCAACCGAATTGCGACTTCCCCATGTGGCCAGTGTTTGTAATTCTTCCGCAAAACCTCTTCATGTTTGTGCTTTTCCTCGATTTCTACTACCAAGCGTACATCAAGAAGAAACAACCGGCGGCGAGCAAGGTCAAAGAGCAGACTGTGCGAAGTGACGACGATTGGCCGGTAATCAACCAAAAGGCGATGGTTGGGAGTCACGCTGATTAAAATTAAAATTGACATGTTCGATATGCGAACGTGTCGTCGTCTGCCTGATTTAGTTGCTAAGTCTAATTAGCATTTAGTATGTAGGAATATTGTATAGGTATTCGTTTAACATTTATTTTGTTCTGTTCGTCAATGTAGTTTTTTGTCGTGTGAATCGCCCAGAGGTAATGAAAAAGAGAAACAATAATCAGAAGCGTGTGGCAAGTTCCACTTTATCTAGCACCCCTCAGTGGAGCGCAGACGTGTTTGACCGTAAGTAACCTAGTTTATAACTAAATATAACTTCCACCAAGAATGAAGCGATTACAACAAGATGGTCCACTTTCATATGAAATTATAATTTACTTTGAGAAATTTTCTAGAAATATGAATAATTAAATTTGTATAACGGTTAAATTTATTATCAAATCCTCGATAGTATAGTGGTCAGTATCCCCGCCTGTCACGTGGGAGACCGGGGTTCAATTCCCCGTCGGGGAGACGAATGTTAGTTTTTTTTTTAATTGCATTAAGACAGACATGCTCACACATAAATACTGTTTTTTTTTGTCGCAATCGGGAAACGGTTGTTAATTATTGTTATATGATTTTTCATACTAACGGGTAACCTATAATGAACACATTTTATACCCTGCTAGGAGTTTGCGACTGGAGAACGAATTTGAAATGATCATGTTTAGCAATTTTTAATCAAAAGTTTCTACGAAGTTTATAGACAGCCGCTTACAGCTAAGATACATGCAGTCTGTAATTAATCACCGCAATCGACAATGGTAAAGTAGTTCATGATTTTAACTCATGAATTTTCAGGGACAAGTGACTCAAAGATTTTTTATGTGTATTAACATGTGCAATACAGTTAGCTAACTGGGGGTGGTAATGACTTAATTATTTGGCAAAATGCTATCATTTCCATTGTAGGCGAAATGGGAGTAAAATTCCCATAGCGGACATATGATGACGAAAAATTGCTGGCATACGTTGCACTTTAAACATACTATGTGCGTGGTAGCATAAATCTGTTTAATGAAAGTCATTTGAAATTTATAAAAAAGAAAGATATTTTTGAAAAAAAAAACTACGCAATTAATCAACCTTTGATGTGAATTTCGCTAGTAAACACGAGGAGCATTTCTTATAGCAAAACTTGCCATAACAAAATGGTCATAGTTCATTTTAGTAAAACAATTAATAACTATTTAATTTGATGTTTGGCTGAAAATCAACATCCCACAAACTTGTAGCTATGCCATAGCTATAGAAATTTTTAACAGTGCAATATGAAGAAGGATAGAAGACTACGAAGGTAAAATTTAGTTTCCCCATAGTAATTTCCATATAAACTTCAAATGGTTTGTGCTCAGTCAGTTTCTTACCAAATCAGTTCAAACCTATACTTGGAACCAGAGGTGGCAACAGTACATTTTTTGAAAAACCATCGTCCAGAGCGAAACAAGACAGCCAGCACACGGGCGGCCGTTTATAACTACATTCCAAGCGAACAGCGGAGATAGAGAATAAATAAAATCTCGCAGCCTGATTTTTCCAAACAGTTTATTGTAATGAAATTTTTGCTGCAGGCTTGCGTGTGACAGTAAATTACCAACTCCCTTATTTACGCATAATTTTAACATCAATGCTTATGAGTGGTCAGTCTTCATTCTTATCTTTCAATTCCATGCAATAAACATCAAATAAATGCAGTAATTAGCCAGAAATCAGTAAAATTCTACACGACATAAATTTATGTCGCGCGCGCCGCCGGTCTTGTCTGCTTCTTTGTGCGAAAATGTTCTGTCGCTGGCAGAAAACAGTTTAGAAATGTCATGACATTTTTGCCGCTTGCCAGTTTGTTTTTGTGTGTCGTCACAATGGTTATCGCAAAAAGTATCAAATGTTAAGGAAAAAATGTTAAACTCCAGGACTCGTGCCACCACTGCTTGGAACCGCTTGAGCACTGTGGAGCGAAATGGTTTTTTTATATTTACTTTATCACTTATGGGTCATTCGTGACTTGTCCGGGTGAGATTTGAACTCGTGACTTTGGTGTGAGAGGTATGGTTGCTAACCTCTAAGCCGGGGTCACCCCCAACATTTCATGGTTTTATTTGCGTAGATTTATGACAAAAGATATGTTCGAACATTGTATCGAAACAAATTGAAAATAATGTAAAAAGGGGTAATTTAAGATAGGGCCAATTCGAGGACCAATGGGGCCTAAAACTGGCCTACTTATCCTTGTTTTATTCCTAACTTTTTTTAGAAAAAAATCAAGTTTTTATTAAAGGTAAACGTTAATACCCATCAACAGAATAGTTCGTGCTGAAATCATAACATTCATAAGTAGACTTACTAAAAGCACAGTGAACAATATTACGCTCTTGATTGGCTTCTGACAGATTTGAAAATACTAGTTAAAAATCCTTTGATAAGCCCCCTGTAGAGCTAGTCGAAAAAAGAATAGCAGCATTACCTTGAAACTTTCAAATGGCCTTATCGGCCACTCTGTAACTCTTCACTCCTATAGTAAATCCCCCTCAGCAAACGTCTGTCTATGCATGAAACATGGTGGAAATTTCCTTACCCTTTCACTCCTATGAAAATTTTATAAGATCCTGTCAAGCTTTGCGTGAAGAGACGGTGCCTCACTGATATCATGGTGGAGTGAAGAGTCGTCGTCAACGTCAATGCTTACTGAGTATGCATTTCATAAGAGTCAATGTTGCAAACGTAAACAATGACTTTTTCCGCGAATTTCTCGAGAATGGAATATCACTCAAGTAAACCACCACGATGATTATGTAGAAGGAGAGTCCTCATATCCGATAATACATGGCATACATGGATTGACTTTGAGCGATGAGAAATTTACAGAAGAAGTCATTGTTTAAGTTTTCGACATTGGTCTTTGTGAACGCTCAGTGTTGATATCATGAAAATTTTGTTTTGACAGATCGATGGCCAACTATACCAGTTATAGCACTGAGGCATCACAAAAGAGGGGTCAACTTTTAGTCAGTTATTTTGCATGAAGTTCTACATATGTGCGTCCATAGAGGACTGTTTAGGATCATCCTAAGCATCTTGTGCAACTCCCCCAGATCGGCAAACCGTACTCGATTACGGGAAGGATGATTTGCTTGTAGACAACAAGCCAATTTTTCAGGGACAGGGTGGACTTCCTGTTGATAAGTGGATACAATGATCTTATCAAGATCATCTGTGCCGTTTAGGCAGATTTTGTTATTCTCAGATGGAACAAGTCAGGGTCTTTGCCACGTTGATACGGATCTTCCAGCTGTTGAAATACTCAGACAGGACATCCAAGCCTCTCTGGAGTTTGGTAGTCAGAGCTCCGATGACCCTACCCTTGTAGACGATGGATGTGTCGTCTGCAAACAGACACAACGATCCACCATAAGGGAGAGTCGGAATATCGGAGGATTGAACAGGATGGGCCCAAGGATAATTCCGATATTGAAGGCATCCTCCCATTCAGAGAGACCTGGAACGTCCTGTCCGATAGATAATTTTGTATGATCTTCACGAGGAAGATCGGAAGACCGTATCGATGCAACTTGTACACCAAGCCATCATACCAGACATTATCAAACACTTTTTCGACGTCTAACAATGCAGTAGCAGATGTTTTAGAAACAGCCTTGTTCCGTCTAAGAATGTATGTTACTCGGGTCAGTTGGTGGACGGTCGATCGACTTTTTCGAAAACCAAACTGCTCCTCGAGTAAAATGATGTTTTCTTCAGCAGATTTTAGAAGCCGGCTGTAAACTGTAATTTTGAACAGCTTGGAAACCCCTGAGAGAAGGCTGCGGGTCGGTAACTTGAAGGAGAGGAAGACTTTAGCTGACTTTTATCCCGAGGGGAAATAGCCAGAGACACTGATTGAAAATCAGTGGAACTCAAAGGTTTGAGTTGTTGTCGATACCTGGGGCCTTCATATTTTAGCCAGCAGTTCATCAGCTGTAATGTTGGATTCCTCAGGAAAGATTGGGAATATGATAAAGGTTGGTTGCGTTTCCAGCAACCACAGCCTCGTGCGGACTTATGTTGTTCTGTCCGAGATTGTGGGAGCTGACGAAGTGTAGACCTACCGCTGCAGCCTTCTCTACAGGGTTATCAGATGAACCACTGAATCATCGGAACGATTCAGCGGTATCAGTGGTGGAATGGGCTTGTTTTTAAGCACTTTGGTAAGTTTCCAGAACGCACAATCTGGGAGAGAGTGGATCTTACTAACAAAGTCGTTAGTACTGGGATCCACCATCCTGGCTTGGATAATTTTGGTAAGGCGATTGCAATTATGGACAGGCGTTGGTACTGCCTTCGGATGGTGTTACGGAGTCTTATAAGGTCTTTGGTATATCTGTCAAGGTTTAGAGTATTGCTCACCTGTCTGCATACTGGCTCGGGATATCGCCTCTACCATGGAATGCAAACACTGGTCAATGTCTTCGAATGATTCCTGTTGGGCATCGTAGTCAACAGCGGTGTCGACACAGTGTTATAACTGACCGCAGTCAACACGATGGTAGTTGCACCGAGAAGCTTCAAATCAGTTCACGGAGGAATCAACTTCGGCCACCTCCTGGTTCGAGCTGAGTTTCTGATAGGTGATAGATTGAGCGATGTTGCCGTCAACGAGCTTTGGTACGTCATATTTGTAGCTGCTAACCTATCAAAATTCTAGAACCAATGAGATTCACGTTTCACGCTCACTCGATTCTACTCATTCTTTATTTCACACTAACTCTATCTACTATAGTAAGCTCCAATCATATCTACTACAGTAAGCTCAAAATCATATGTCTAAACATTTTCATTTAAAAATGGTTCCTTTCTACCTTCTCTTTCATGAGACTTTAAGCATAATGCAGTTTGACGGCGTTTGCTGCCAACTGATGGCAATGAATCGATTATTTCAACGCTTGCCAACATCACTAAACATACAACTTGACCATTAATTGTACTAGATAAAAATATGATACCAAAATTATACAAAGAAAAACAATTTAAAATTGAGCAATATGATTGACAATAATCGAATTGTCAATAACTCCGTGGTATTGACAATATCGCCGTTTCAAGGAAAATAATCCCAGGATGCCAAATCCAACCAAAACAGCGTCTCAGCTCCGTGAGACCGTAGGAAGGGTAGGAGGGGCTTCTGGAGGCACTCGTCTCGGTAGGTTTTCCCGTTGGTGGTACCCGTCGTGATATACGGCTGGCTCATCTTGCCGCACACACAGATGTCCTGCCAAACTAAGAACATTTTGGCAAATTTGTCCACCTCTGTAAAACTCCTGCCCCGGCAACTGCTTTGTGTCCGCCTTGATGTAAGTCTCGTCGTCCATCACGACGCACCTCAATTTCGCCAATCACTCCCGGTACAGCTTTCTGGCGTGGGTTTTGGTCATCGTGTTTTGTGTTTCGGTGCCTTCCGAACCTTGTAGACGTGGATGCCGGCACGTTTCATCTTTTTTTTTGGCAAACCAGATGGAAACATTCGCTTTCTTCGCGGCATCGTGGATCGAAGAAATCGGCCGAGGCTTCAATAGACTCAACACCTTCCTGGCCTTCACCGGGTTAGCTGTCTTCGGTTTTCTGCAGCAGCATGTCCGCCGTTGGGTCGTCTGGGTCTCTGTCCGTCGCTGGGTTGTCTGAATGACTTCACCACTCGGGAAATCGTCGAATGATGGATTCCCAGGTGTTTCCCGATCCATCTGTGGGACACAGTTGGATTTTCCACGACGGCGCACAAGACTTTTTGGCGGATCAGCTCTTGCTCTGATGCCATCTCGATAACCACTTGACAAATGTGACAATTTCCGATTAAGACTGGAGAATTGTCGGATCTTGACCTAATGTCGTTAAGATATCGGCAAACATAGTCAATTTACCGTGCTAATTATAGGCATCGATATTGCGGAAGAGAACAGTGGTTCAAAGTGTAGTACCACACTGCTCTCGCTCAAACTTTTACTCAGGCCGGCTAGCCACTCACAAATTGAAAGGTGCACTAGCAACCGATGGACTAAATGCAAAGTGAATTCAATTTCATTGAGGAAAGATTCAATTATGGCACGGTAATGTAACGTGGTATTTGTGGCTCAATAGTCTAATGTTCATCCTACCTCTACTACGCCTAACATACATACATTAATCTCCTCTCCCAGGACTTCTTCTTCGTTGCATTTATCGTTGGGGGCCCCGTCACACCTTCACCTGCATGCCAATGTTGAGCGATGTGTTACTGTTTGCCAAACAACTTCGAAGGTCATCGACCTTGGTTGCACTAAAGTGTGCGGCGTTGCTGTAGCTTCGATGCACTGGAACCTATCGCGCCACAAGATTTGTCGCAATGTTGGCGATGAGTCTCACCGACTTGTAGCTCGAACAGCCGACGTCGCACTGTTACGCGACGTTTGTCGCACGGCTAGAATCCGTCCTACCGTATTGCCGCTCTCTCTTTCTCTCTCTCTCAACTTGCACGTCACAGCCTTTGTACAGCCTTCGAAGGGCACTTTCAAGGCCTTGTTGCTCGATCTAGCGAGGGTCAGGGACAACCGATCTGCCAAACGCGGCTGGGAAACAGTGGGAAAGGTAGAGTTGCTCGGCCTATTTCACACGGTCGGGTGCGTTGGCGTCACGTCGATGAACCAGCGGATTTAGGACTGTAAATAAAGGCCCTCTGAAGAGGTGGCACTCACGTTAACCATTCATTCGTCACATTTGCTGGTGATAAATGTTTCCTTTACCTGTCGATGACCCTCGTGTATTCTGCGTTGTAGAGTCTGACGTTGCTGAAGAATATTCGACGAAGTGGGTTGTCACACTTGGCGGCTTTGGCTTATTGCTGGTTCAGGTCTCAAAGGTACATACGAAGATGGACCAATTTGCAGGTCGTCTCGATCGAAGAAGTGTAGCTGAAGAAGTGAGTCGTCGCACTTTTGACGAATTTGACCTCTTGGTCGTTGGTCTGGAACGTGTCTGCAATGAAAAACCAAATTGCTGGTCTATTGTCTGGTTGCTTGGGTCGGGAGATTGCGCATTTCTTCTGGTATGTGCAAACTTCAAACAGGTGTCGATCACCAGGAAAATACAGCAAACCCACCAATCTCACAACACTACCTTTCTGGAGTCCTTAAAATTTTAATGCCCGAGGCTTATAACATGCCTGCTATCGACACAATTGCCACCAATTGTTCGTTCACACTATTGTTGGTGCGGTCGTGCGAGAGTACATTCAATGCCTTCCTATCGGTTGCTTTAGTGACATAGTGCAACAAGAAGAGTTGATGATTGGTGATCTAGTTTTTATTGATCTCGAAGTATAGGGTAATTTAGATGATTGTTGGTGCATTTTGTCGGCATAATCTCGAATATGTAACACAGATTGTAATTGAAGTTCTTCCAGCGTAAACATTACACTCTTTGCTAGTTTCAGTAAAAATTTCATAAATTTGTACCCACATGCTAAAAACTTAAAAACTAAACAATGTGTCTCACTTTATACGATTTAAGTACAGTTGTACGTTGTACAATCATCCCACAATAAAAGGTCGACAAATAATAATTAAGAATGCCAGTGATACAAAAATTAAATGTTGTTTTCAAGTCATTCAGTTTGTATCACTAGCCTCAGAACTCATGTTTTCAACACCCCAGAATTACTTGAGAAATAGATTCCCTAGATACCAAATTATAGGGTAACTATCCCATGTCCGGCCTATTAAGCACAACCCGCACTTAGTCTTTCTTAATCTAGCGTAGTGTAGCACCAAACGGAATGTTATTATTACTGATGGCTTTGAAATTTATTCACTTTTCCGTACGTACCGTAAGATTTGATCAAGAGAAACAAATTGTTGAGATATTGTTAAAAGTCTAACACTGCTTCGTGATGCCAAACTCGACCTACGGATTCTAAACTCGGCCTAACGCATTGAAACGCCATTGAAACGCCAATGAATTCACTTCGGCCTATCGGATGGAGATAAAGATTGATTCGATCGGAGCGCTTCATTTGTATTTGAGAATATTGGGTGCAAACATTAATACCACGCGTTCTTATTGGCTTCGTTCGGTAGCATTTGAACTTTTTTTTTATTCTTTATTAAAGAGATTTTTAGCCTATGGCTAGTTCATCTCCGGAGAAAGGAGAGGCCTCAGAGTGAGTAACCTCTAAATACGTGGTACATATATTAACATTTTGTAAATAACTTTGGTTGCTGGCTCTTCAACTTATATGGAAAAAATAACTATATATAAAATAGTGAAACAGAGGAACAACAGAAAACAAAATGATTTAAGACAAGCTACAAACGAATAATCCAAACAAAACAGACCTCAGCTGGCATGGGTCCAATAGGGGACCCCGACGGCCGAAAGCAATTCCTGCTCTACAAAGTGGTAGATTTTGGCTTCTTTTAAGAAGGTTACTAGTGCTGTCGAGGCCGGAGTATCATTCCCGAGCAGATCCCTGATGCTGGAAGTTAGGCAGAGTGACTTCCGAAGATTTTGGAACTCTGGGCAGTTGCATAGGATGTGTTCGACAGTGTAGGGTACCCTACAAATGATGCAGCTTCTGCGGAGCGGCAGGCCACCATAGTTTTAGTAGAGCTTGGTGTGCCCGGTCCGAAGCCGCGAAATCACGCCTTGGTCCCTCAGGTTGTCCAGTTCGCTCCATGGTTCAATTGACCCTTTGACTTTGCGGATGAAGGCAGTTCTGTTGCGGAACCACTCGGCCTCCCTGCCGCTCGAATGGTCCGCAAGATCCACCGTCTGACGTCCTGTAGGGGTAACTTGTCGGTGAGTCTGGGATCAGCAGACTCGTTACCTGGCACTCCGCAGTGTCCGGGAATCCATGTGCACACGGTGTTCGGTGGGGCGTACTTGATAATCGCCTGGATCCATGGGTGTTTTGGTGCTTCCGAGGTGATCGCTTGAACGACGCTGTGTGAGTCGGTTAGGATAAATATCGGTTTGCTGGCTGGCGTCCTAGCGGCACGGAAGATTGCTGCCAAGAAAACTGTGGAGGAAGACTACTGCTTTTATCAATACCGTCTCTGAAAATCCCGATACCTACTCCGTTTATCGATCGGGAGTCGTCGGTGTACCGATATGCTCAAAATCACGGATGCATCCCCTGCTTTGAAGCGGTTCTTGATCCGATTGTCCAATTGGATTCGTGAAGAGTGCCAACTTTTCTCTTCATGCCAATGGACTTTGGCCACTGGGGGGAGGTCGATGTCGGCGGCAGTGCGGAGGACTCTGTTCCCCTCGTCGAGGAGAAAGATCCTATTGTTTCCGGAGGTCTTGGCGGCTTAGCTTCAGCAGAACCAGAAAGGAAGAAAACCCGCTTCGATGCATGCGGCGTCTGCTGGAGTGGATGGCAGGAGACCAGATATGATGCGGATGTAGCTGTTGTAGACCGATGCTAGGGTTCTAACCAGCTTCTCGGAAGCGATACAAGTAATTTCCGTCCCGTAAAGCAACCTACTGTCGATGATGGCTCGCGCCACCCGGATCGCGGTTGTTGGATCGGTGAGGCCGAGAGATCGTTTTAACGAGGTTGAGTCTGCTGCGGCAGTCCTTTTTGACCTGTTGGAAATGCTGGTCGAAGAAGAGCGTTCGGTCGATCAGTACGCCGAGGACGTGAACTGTTTTCCTGGTTGGAATGGCTTGGTCGTGGATCGTAATTGGGGTGCTATTGACTCGGTGATGAGACGGACATACGTGGCATCGGATGCTTTTCCTAGTGGACAGCTGGAAACCCATCGAGTCGGTCCATTTGAAGCATTTGAACTAAAGTATCGTACCAAACGCATAATTTATCTGTTAAAGCCGAAATCATGGATTTATTTGATGTTTTCTGCTTGATAGGCCCAATATGGGCGCTTAGGCCGAAGTAGTTCCTTACCCTGCCATGAAAAATGTCAAACCTTTGGGACTACTAAGAATGTTGGGAAGAATTTAAAAATATATTTTGACGTAGGAGTACGTCTGCGATTTATATATGGGGGTACACTTTGTGAAACACATGTAACAAAATTATGAAAAATTTTGAACGTTAATAACTTAGCTTCCTCTGGACCAATTTCAATAAATTTATCACCAATCGATTAGAAACATTTCTACGCATCTGTTTAATTTAAGGCGTTATCAATTTTCAAAATGTCACTATTGAAAATTGCACGAATGTGCAGCTGTTGCTATGATAATTAAAATTATCACCTATTGCCAGCGAAAAGCGATTTCCCTAACACAGATTTAAAAGTTAAATTCAATCCGGTGTCACCAAATGGTGTTTATTCAATCACCGCGTGGTGAGTGGTGATGTTCTCCAGTACGCAATGAAAGGCTCCCCGCAAGCTGCTAGCTATCAAGGCTGCCCTCAACCGCTGATCGGATTCAGTCCAATCACCGTGTGTGGGTGGTGTCTGGTCGTTGGAATCAGCAGTACTTTCGGCGCTTGGAGTTCAATATTGTTCAGTACACAACGAAAGGCTGCAGCGTACATAAGCATCCATAAAAGTAGGAAGAAGCCACACCGCTATTGATTGGAATTAGTAGCTCTTCGTGAGTCCCTTTGAGCCATCTGTGTCAAGCGCGTCATACTAAAGAGTATAAACAGAGAGAATCCTTAAATTCCTACTCCTACACACAGAGATTATTTTACTGGGGTCAGTAATTTTTTACTGGGTTTTCAAACAGCTGAAAAAGTCAGTAAACTGAAAATAACGGTCACACGTAATGCAACGAACAATTTTAACATATTTTATTTTTATCATCAAATAAATGTAATAAGAACACAGTCTGTATAAATTTCAAGAAAAAATCACTTTTATACAATTTTTTACAATTTTTTTAAGTTTACTGACTTTTTCAGCTGTTCAAAAACCCAGTAAAAAATTACCGAACAGGGAGGCCGTGATTTTGTGTGTACACAAAACACTAGCTCCTGCTGCAGTTGACAAATAAGATTTATTATATAAGACCACGTAGTCCTACGTCACTATTGCGTATAACATCATAGAGCTGTCCCTTGTAGTTTTTTTTAACCTGAAAATTAGAAGGGAGTTCTTACCATAATTTCAAGATAATTTTTGAGATACACCTCAAATTAATTCTGAGATGAGTTCCATTGAATTTCTGTGGAAGGCTGAAGGAGAATCGTGAGGCGAATAGCAAGTGAATTTGAAGAAGAATTCAAAGAGAATTATAATAAGAGATCAAAAGAATTATAAGCAAAGTTAAAGGGTATTTTGAGGATAATTTCAAAGGAATACTGAGAAAGATTCAGCAAAGAACTTCAAAAACTTCTGAGAACAAATAAAAAAAAAATAAAGAGAAGAATACGAGAGAAGAAAATCCCAATTTCTGAAGAGAGTTTTGAATTAAAAAAAATATGATAAATTTTTTAGGAATCTAAGTTTTATAAAAGTTGCCACGGAATTTTAAGAAGGATTCCAAGGAAATGCTAAGAATTACAAGCTAATTACGAACAGAATTTTAAGGGTCTGGTAAGTTTAAAGAAAAATCAATTCCTATTTCCTCGACGCGCCTTTTGAGTTACATGATTGATGCCCTTTGTTGCAGACGATTATGCTTTTTTTCATATCCACAACAATAGAATACGATACTAATAGAAGCTGATTGTCCTTAAAGCTCTTGAACAACTTTTATTTAAATTTCAAATGTGTGAATCGATTTTGAATTCTGAAGGCACCCTAATCCCTACACTTGGCATTCCACTACTGTTCACAGCGATAAATTAGATCCTCGAGCGAATCAAAAGCATGCCCTCGCTTAATTGTGTAAACATAAAATTCCAACGAACACGAGTTGACCATCGCACCGCGCGAGACTAACATTTAACTGAATCATATCAATTTAGGCGGATGTTCATCAAACCGCACTGAAAGTGTTTAACAAGTAGTTGGAGGTATAATTTGCCTTCCCCTGTGGGTGCACATTGTTCGTCCGCGTGTATCGATCACCGCAGACACCATCAATTTCAATTAATTTGTATAAGCATTCTTTTATTCCGATGCATCTCAGCGTGCATAAGGATGCAGCGGTTTTGTCGGTCGGTTTGTGCTGGAGATTCCAGCGATGATGATGATGGAGATGATGCAGAGGAATGTACAAAAGACCTTCGCGCGGATAGATACACATCCACACACACACATACACATAAGCCAGCGCAGTGGTCAACAGTTGGCTCGGTTCTAGGAATAATGCAGTTGCAAACCGCTTCCATTAAAGTGCAAGTGCACTGCGAACGGGTGCCCGATGGATTTCGCGTACAGCAGTAGTGTGGCGGCGGTTTGATTGATTCATGATTGTTAATTATAATATTTTGTATTCGCTGCGCTTGTCCTTCCATCCGGGGAGGGGTGTATAGTTGGTTGAGGCGCGGCTGCTTAGTGATGGTCAAGTTCCCCCTGAAATTGCACATCCAATGCACATCGAACCTTTTTCAAAACTCAATAACTAGTCCATTTGTGACATTCCTAGATGCATCGGTTCAGCAAGCGAATCTTCTCAGCTATGCTGATTTGTTAGGTGATCTATGGCTTTTGCGCTGCTACAGCTAAAGCTTATTATCGTGTCACATGTGGATTCTCCTGTCGCTCCCCTGTGAGCGAGTGAGAACTGAATCCGATGAGGGTTGTCCTCACACTGCCACCACCACGACCACCACCGTCAAGTTCTCACCGGGATAACTGCTAATCTGTCAGCTATGCACTCGGGGGGTTTTCACGGCAGCTCGCTCAGCAGTATCTGTGGTCGATTGCCGACTTTATTATGTAGAAAATGGGTGACGCAATCCGACCGCGGCATGTTCGCTTACCGGATTCAAATTGGCGTCGTTGTCGTCTCTATTGTGCCACCGCACATCGCGCAGTTGATGATGGCGTCAAATCGCATCATTATCATGTTTGTACTATTATTGGAACACACAGCTTAGAACTTGCCCGGTCGCAGTCCTTGATGCATGGGGCGGCCCCGGGTCGGGGGGACGCTCACGTGAGATAATGAGCTATGAATGCGCGTTAGATTGATGGTTTTGTTGGCTTTGCAATGCCTTTATCTTGCGCTGCTTGGTAATTGTGTGAGTAGGAGGAACAAGCACTGAAAGATAATTGATGTCAAGTTGAAGAATTTCCGGAATTCTCCCGCGATGATGTATGTTTGTTTGTCTTTAAGTGATAGTGTTTACGGAGTTGCTGATGCAGGGCCCTTAGGCCAAACGCCATAACCCAAAACAATACTTCCTGGTTGATTTGTCTGGGTAATATTTACATGTGTGGAAGGTTTTTCAAATGAATCCAAATCCAATCACAAATTTATTATTTTACTATTTCAAACATTTCTATTATAACAATTTTCTTTGGTTAAAATTCTGCCATGATAAACAGTTGGATTATTCATAAGCTTTTGTTTGTCAGTTGGATTGTTCAATAACTTTTATCTTACTAAGAACTGCTTATGTTATATATATGCAGTCATCTTTAAAACTTGAAAATTTCTACTAAATTGATTGCGTGTTATTTAGGTTTGCCTACTTGCTTTGCTCAGTATATTGCATTTTGAACTTTTCGTCCGTTCGACCTTTTGTCCTTCGACTTTATGACTTTCGACTTTTTGTCCTACAGCCGATATTACTAATGTCTTTCTTGTTTTTATGATCCTTGACTTTAGTGTGGAATCGTTCTACCGGATTTCCCTGACGGTAGTCCATTTTTAGCAGTTTTCTAATACTAAATCTCTAATTTTGGATCGTAAGAGATCACAAGATAAATCTGTTATTTTTCCAACGAGAAACTTTTTAAAAATGCATGTTAATATCTGCGATTTCAAAATCAGACGTTGAACAAACTGGGTTAAATAATCAACAGAACAACTCATTCAAGAACCAATCCAAGTTCCATTGAAATGTTACAGAGATGACCTCAAAATTCAATCTGTTGCCGAGCATGATCGTTTTGTTATTTCAATTTAATCCAAAAACTATGTTTATTTGTCCGCAAGCAAGACGTTTTGATTGATTGTAATCGAGCCCTGTCAGTTCGGATTACTCGCTCTTGGCGGCGGCCAAGAATCTATCTATCTCTCCATTCATTATGCATTCCAATTCCGACCGACCAACCGACCACGAGGTCCATATCGGGTAGCAAACAACAATGCCACTAAAAGATGCGAGAAGGTGAGAGGATTGGTTCCACTTTCTGACAAATGACTTTCGGGCTCAAAGATCAAGTCGAGCGTGCGCGCATTCGTCAGTGGCCCTCCCTATTCGAAATGCATTTCGCCGCGCGACTTCTAATACAGGAAAAGGCGTTGAATATCCATCGTCTGTGGACTTGTAGCAGAGTATATCAAAGCTATTAACAATGCTATTTGGACACATTTTCGGAATCCGTGGGCTGTTGGTTTGATTGCCCGGCCTGGTCCGTTCCGCGGATGATATTCGTTGTTGTTTGATGATGAGGAAGTTTGAGGTTAAGAGTTTTGTTTTTTCCCCGTCTCCATAGCACCAGTTCGAGCTTTTAAGTATCTTTGTAGACGGTCTTCGTTTGGAGACAAAATCGCCGCCGCTTGTAGTGTAGTGTCTTCTGGGTCTTCCGGGGAGGGACCAGTGCATGCGCGAGCGTGTGGTGGTATAATCTCGCGGTTGACACGAATAAATCTCCATTTACATGATGAATGATTGCGGGTGCGTTTCCGGCCGAAACCGGTCAAGATGGCATAACCGCCGAGAGTGGAGGCGATTTAATTTTTGTTTTCGTGGTCGACAAATTTATTCATTTTGCGTTGGTTGCCACATTGTTGCGCCCCTGTTAAACATGGGCCGTACGTGTAGACGGCCTAACGGGTGTAAAAAGGTGTTCGGCAGAGCCTTCAGGGTGGTCTTTTTCGTCAAACTAAATAGCCCGAGGGCTGCTGGTACAACATTGTTAAGACATCAATTGAAATTGTTAACATAATTAGGGTTATTAGACACAGTTGCCTGATCTTCAACTTAAACTCAGATATTAAACGACGCTAGTGAATAAATTTGTTCACAATGTGTATCAAATTTGCACTAACTACTAAGTATCATGCTTATTTTTGGTTGAAAGTTTATCTGCCTTATAATTAACGACTATGCAATCAAAATTCGGTATATTGATCATGTTTAGCAACACGATCTCATGCTTGGATCATGATAACTACCATCTGCTCGCTTGTATGGGGTATAGAAGACAAACGTCTCTACATACTTAAATGCAAATCAGGCAATCTTTTCCCTTAAAGAGCCACCTTTTCCGCGATGGGTTCGTCCCCATCTTGACAGCCAGAGCGGTGCGCGGTGACTTATCTTGTCCACAATCATCGTGTACAAACTTGCATACGTACATGTAGATATGCACACAGTCTTATGCAGCTACATGCAATCTGACAGGCTGCATATCTTCACTTGTCATCGTCACAGCTTGTTTGCACCCTCTTCTTTTTGTTTTGCTGCTGTTGTTGATGGTGTTGTTCACAACGTCTAACAATTTGTACAGATTTGCTGATTCGCGAGCAAGGAGGGGTGCTTGGAGTAAAGACGCGACGGTGTGTACACAAGTAAAGTTATTAATTTAAATACGATATAATGGCAGATAACTGACGACAAAGCGCTGGCAAAACGACGGCAATCGAGCGCAATGCTTTTTTATGAAGCCTCAACCCTAGTTGAACGATCGACGCGGTATTGTTTGCGCAGAGCATGGGAGCATTAGTTCTCAGCGTTTTATGGGAAAATAGCGATTTTACTTGGTATGTACGATTAACAATAAACTTTAAATTCTCCGCTATGATTTATTGTTATGATACGAGCAAAGCAAATACTTCTAATTCTAGATATGGTTAACTAATTATTCACAGTTTCTCTAAAATTAACATGACGACTATGGAAGTAAAACACAGTAACTTGGGCAATACTCAAAGAAAGAAGACCATTATTCACAAATTTTAGGTATTCAGAAGCAGTGTTCGGAAAATCATTCAAAAATCTCATTCATTGAGCCTCCCTGTGAGAATGAACTCGCGTGCAAATCCGGCAAACAGTTTCGTTTCATAGCACTGAAAAATATTGATAAAAATATTTTTTTTTTTTTATATATCTTTATTAAGGAGACTTTCGAAAAAAAAAAAATAAATAAATAAAATGAAAACTATACAAATAATCTATCATAGCACAGCAACCTACGATCAGCAATACAAGCTTCCCGATTGGAAAATCGGTCAGTGACACCAGCTCATCCTCACAACGGACAGGATCATATTTGGTTCACGAGACTTTAATTACGGCGTTACGACGATGCATTTTCTGTACATAGCAACAACTCGTACCACACGTAAACAAACGCTATTGGCGTTGACGGTGACTTTATAGCTCTTTACTCTTGTAACGCGATCAGGGTTGCTCTAGGGCGATTGCTGAACCAAACAGACTAAACACCAAAAAACCGGCCGAGCAGACACTGATCACCGCCTTTCTGCTGTACAAACTTCGCTTAAGCGCCAACAAACTCCAAATAAGGGGTAAAAGATCATTCAGGGCAGGTAAAAGGCAAAACGCGACCCAATCTCAACTACTCAACTGACGGACGAACGAATCTTCCACACAATCGAGCATCGCTCACAGAAACTTATGCTCACTCATTTTAAGCTTATATTCAATGCATGCTGGATAATCTCACATTGCGTATATAATTTCATCATCTGACCATTTGATTGATTTTAGAGAGAGAAAATAGTGAAAGTCTCATCTGCTGGACAACCAAGACGCCGTAGTGTGACGTGACACTGATGTTGTTGCTGATAGGCGTGGCGATGAAAGTCGCACGACGCACGACGAAGCCGCAAAGGATGGTTGAAACGTCGAGACAACAGTTATCCTTCTCTCGCCGATCTGTTGTCGGCCTACGATGGGCAGGTCTTAGTGGTGCGAGGCCACCGACACGTTGATTGCAGCGGCAGGAGTGCCGCAGTCGACGATGATATTAGCGACGGTATGCCGCAAGCGAACTGTTATATATGGCGATGGGCCGCAGGCGACTCTTGCTACTCGCGGCGATAGGCCGCAGACAACTTGACGGAAGACGGCTTCTGAAGATACTCGACTGTCCCACGACGGATGTACCAAGGTCTGGCTTGTTTGATGCGGCTGGTCTGGCTTAGGCGTTTCGGTCGCCCACAGCGAACACCGATGGATAACGATGGTACTATTCACCAAACTCGAAGCCAAGCATGCAGGTTGTTGTACGCAGGGTGACACACCAAAAGGATGATGAAAGCGATGCCACGTGGCGGGGAACTATTCCTATCCAACCGTCCGTTGCTCGTTCACTGACTAGGGGTTTGTGACGTGTAACCCTTACGGATCGGCAAGACCGGTGAGTGAGCACGGTCTGAAAGGGCGACTGAGGCCGTTTCGCGCGACGATTGCGTCCTATGGCCCAGGGCGATTGATGTTGGCCCCTACGGACTGAAGCATGCGGTAACAGATGAGGAGTGTCGGAATTCCTTTGGCTCAGGACCTTGGCTGGGGTCCCTACGGATCAGATCGGACCGGTGAGCACGGCCAAGCGAACGACGAACAAATTCGAAGTCTTCGAACACTCTCACTCTGCGTCCTATGGCTCAGGGAGTTAGCGTGGTCCCCTACGGACTACTAATGGCAGTGCACTAAGCGAACACTATGTGTCCACGAGGTGGCTCTCCTTCCTATAGGAGGTTAGATCACTAGCACTAGCTTGGTCTTTCCGTGTGGCGCTTTCGGTGTGGAGAAAAGTCTCGAACCTGCGAATTTAGACCGAACAAAAAAAAACCTTCGTTCGAGGGTTTAAACAACCTTCAAACGAACCACGAAATCGTCTTACCACTGGTTGTCAGCACTACTAATCTCAAAGGTTTTTCCTACCTGATGCTTTCTATAATCCTGCCAATTTCAGGATCTTTCTGAAACTGATCTGGTTTTACAAAAGAGGAGCAGTTCTTTAACGGGAATAAAAATTAGGCTATTTAATAATTGCGCCTTGTGCCACTTCTGGCTTTCACTCACTTTTAGCAATAGTATAACTTTTTCTGACCCAGTACAATGGGGAGTACAAGTCTTCTGTTTTACTTCACTATCTAATACACTGAACTGCTCCGACTGACGATCGATTGGCGAAAGAGGCCTGAGTTTTCTCAGCTTATTCTGAGCTGCCCACAATTAGAGGCGGTTATACTCGCGACACTATGTATTCACTGCTGCTCGTATTGTCACAGAGCAAACGAGATAGAGTTTTTTGCATGCTTCATGTCGCATCCGACATCGAGTAAATATCGCACGATCTTGGGTCGTGTCTCGGCTAACTTTTAGCTGTTCAGAATTATGGTTACACTCTTACGGAAAATCCCGTAAGCAAACGTCAGACTGCGTGAAACATGGTGGCCTTTGTAATATCTCCTCACTCCTCCGAAAATACAAATAAGATACTGTCAATTTTTGCTAGAACAGATGATTTTCAACGGTGCCGTCAACGCCAATTGGTTTGCTGCCTTCGCTTGCTGCTTTTGCTCGTTTGGAAATTGGTTCGATCATGGAAAAATGTGAGTGGATCGCAAGATGATAGAGTAGATGAATAGATGTCACAGATAAAAAACAGATAGTTCACAGTAAATAGATGATCAAAATATATGTGAGATTTATGGTGAAAAGAAGATAATCTGAATGTGTCGCACCCCTCGGGCCAGTAAGCAACCAAACAGGACACTGAAGCAGAATCTAACGTTTGCATTTAAAAAAAAAAATGGACAAAAATTGTCGATTTTTCATGGGTTTACCTTCACCCACACTGACGAAACTACCCATGCAGCATCAATCATAGTAACCCATGAGTCAACAGACAAAATTTGACAGCTCTATCAGTCGAACTCTAACCGTGATGGCAAAAACAGTGAAGCAACTCCGTTCAGAAGTGTGCGGCACCCCGCTGCGTCGAAAACGGACATCGTGCGGCACTTTGTGGACACCGGATACGCCCGGTCCGGCATCTACAACATCTTGGCACTATTAGACAACAATCAGAGCATCGAAAGAAAGCCCGGTTCCAGACGGCCGACGACCCTGAGCTACAAGAAGCTCCAAAGGATGTTGACGAGGAAGACCGAGGGAAAAGTGGCTACATCGCTGCGTGCGCATGGCCGGGAGGTCGGTGCAACCGGCCAAACAGTGAAAAAGTACCTGGCGAACATGCACATACATGTCATGAAGCGGAAGTCACGTCCACTGGTTTTGGAGCTGCAGACAATGACGCAGCGGTAGCGGCTGAATAAGATGGTCAGCTCGTTTTTCCCGGCGAATCGCGACGTGGCGGTGGTGATGGACGACGAGACCTATTTCACCCTGGATGGCAACGACTGGCAGGGCACTTCGTATTTTACTTCCCCCACGAAGGAAGTGAGCTCCGAGGTGAAGTTCATTTCACACACCAAGTACCCGAAGAAGGTGCTGCTGTGGCTGACAATCAGCGAGAAGGGGATGTCAAAGCCGCTCTTCTTTCGCTCTGGACTGGCCGTGAACGGGAAAATTTATTTTTTTATTTATTTATTGTTGTTTCGTCTTCGATTGAATCTTACAGACTACTCTACATATTCTTAATTCTATTTTTAAAAACATTCTTAGAAATAGTAAAATCGTAATGAACACCAACGTCGTTGAAGGCTTTCAAGCAGGAATTTAGTGAATTGTTCTGACCATAGACGGTTCTATGTGCCGGTACAGCATTGAGAGGAGATCTCCTTAGTTGCCGCGGTGGTTCATAGAGAGGAATTTCCTGGAGCAATTGAGGACAATCGATGTTTCCGCCAAGTAGGTCGAAAATGAATAGTTGCTGAATCATTTTACGCCTTTCATTTAACGTTTCTAAGTTTATCAATGCACAACGAGCGGTGTAGTCAGCTAGGTGTATGGGATCACGCCATGGCAGATTTCGTAGTGTGAATCTGATGAACAGTCTCTGTATTCGTTCAACTTTTAAAACGAGTGAGATATGGAACGGAGCCCAGATGGGAGCTGCATATTCTAGGAGGCTCCTTACTAGAGTACAGTACTGGGCGTAGATATCCGTGAACTGCCAAGTGTACCGCCGAATGAAACCGAGAACAGCATAAAACATACGAAATGCCTGCCGGAAGTTGCGTCGTTCATCAAGAAATACCATAAGGGGGAAGACGTGGTGTTCTGGCCGGATCTGGCGTAAGCCCACTACTCGAAGCGATCGTTGCAGGAGATGGAGCGGCTGAATATCGATGTGGTACCAAAATCGGGGAACCCGCCCAACGTCCCCCAGCTGCGTCCTATCGAGAATTTCTGGGCCAACCTGAAGCGTAAGATCTACTCCAACAATTTTGTCGCGAAAACTGACGAGGAATTGATAAACAAAACGAAGAAAGAACTCAAAAACATGCCTACACGCATGTTTTCGTCCGCCATGGCGAATGTTCCGGTTAACTGCCGGAAGGCCGCTCGCAAGGGGAATAGAATTTTTTTGCAAGTAATCTTAAATAATTACCTTCCATGGGAAATTTATCAAAGGAAATTATCTGTCTTAGATTTTTTTTATCACCATCCGAAAAAAGTTCATTTTTTTTAATGCAAACGTTAGTGGCCCGGAAGACATCCGACGCCCGGAAGTTGTACAATGAGGTTCTTACAAAGTATGAAGGATGCATCCTTATGGACGACAAAACGTACGTGAAGATGGATTACGGGCAGCTTCTCGGACAAAAGTTCTATAAAGCCACTGGTCGAGCTGATGTCCCTAGCAAGTTCAAATTCGTTTTTATCGATAAACTAGCTGAGTGTACCCGGTCTTGCTCGGGATTCAATATTAGCTTGAGTTTATGCGCCGATTTAAAAAAAGCATGCTATATTGTACGTAGCCCCCCCCCCTATTATCTAAGGGGCTACCCCCTATGATTATCTCCTTATACCCCCACATGCCTAATTTGGTTCCATTTGCTTGATTAGTTCTCGAGTTATGCAGAAATTTCTGTTTCATTTGTATGGGAGCCCCCCCCCCTTACAGAAGGGGGAGTGGTCTCGAACCATCATAAGAACCTTCCACGGCCCCAAAAACCCCTGTATACAAATTTTCACGCCAATCGGTTCAGTAGTTTCCGAGTCTATAAGGGTCAGACAGACAGACAGACAGACAGACAGAAATTCATTTTTATATATATAGATTTGCAAGAAAGAGTTTATGATCTGGCAAGATATTTGCAGCTGCGGAAGAAAAATCCAGGTTTTAGTGACAAACAAGACTATAAATTCCAAAATGTACAAGCAGGAATGCCTGAAAAAAACGTATTCTTCCTTACGTTAAGGCTTACAATGGACCTGTAAAGTTTTGGCCTGATTTAGGAAGTTGCCACTGCAGCGGAGAAGTTCTACAGTGGTATCGAGGCAACGGGGTAGACCTGCCCTCAATTCCGCCTAATTGAGAAATATTGGGCAGTTGTCAAACAGAAGTTGAAGAAGAGTGGCAAGAAAGACTCGGGATGCGACAGAGATGAAGAGATGGTGGATCAAAACGGCCCTTAGGTTAGCCATCAGAGTGTCAAAAATATGATGAGTGGTATTCGAAGAAAATTTCGAGATTTCATCACAACCCAATCGGAATAATTTTTTTTTCGTTATTTTTCTTTTAAAAAGCTATAAATGACCTTCACTTTGAGTACTCAACATATATGTTTAATATCACGGATTTACATTATCACAAATAAAACGACTAAAACGTTATTTTCAATATCTAATATCCAATTTTAAAAACGTCTAAATTTCAAAACACCCACATCTAATTTGAATTCTACGGTTAATGTCCGAGATGACTTATCAATCTTTCATTCATCGCAGACATTCTAATCTTTCCATCTGGCATAGTAGTTCAAATGAAGGGTAACAACACATGCTAAACACACTCATCAAAATGTAATTTTTCACCCAAAATTGGCCCCAAAATGAAATAATTTGCCTGTCCAAACCTTTCACACCTATCTATCTGCATCAGGCCATAATTGTAACAAGTCAATTAGTCATTAATCATTTCCGTCGCACGGTTCACGCCGTCATCCCTCTCTGTAGTGACAGTCCGATAATCGACCACCTCCCCAACACCACCCCCTCTTGGCGGCACTCGCTTCGGTAGAGAGACTCAAAAACCAGTTCACGACTCATCGCCAAATGCGTCCTTATCTTTGGGGCAATTTGTAGCGACAACCCGCTCCCAGGTGGTTCCAAAATTGATTTGTTTTTTCATTATCTTTGGCTATCTCCCACTGCTCGCTCTTTGTCTGTCTTTCGACGCCACGGTTGGTTGAAAAATAATCTTAACATTTCGACGCGTAAACAACCATTTACCTTTGCCGTTCTCTTCCGATCTCCGATTTTGACCTACTAGTTGGCGACAAGGAAAGGCTGGGTAGCGCCGGGAAGGAGGGAATCGATTTCAAAACACTACAACTCCAACCATCCCGCCTTCGATCACCTTAGCCGACAACGACGACGACGACGCCGCAGTCAACTCGACCCATTTTGGTTGAAAACTATGAAATTTTATGATTCCACTTCTTCATTTGCTCGCGTTCGCTTTGGAAGCCATTACTCAGCAAGTCCCGATTTGGGGCTCTCTGTCTCAAGATGTCAAGACATAGATCGTTGGCGATACTAGCGCATATTCACAATGTCACTCCGATGTATCGAACTTGTTTTAACGATTGGCTAAATTTGCTACTGATTTGGAGGAAGTTGACCTCGCCGGTTTGAACGATTGTGGGTAGCGCGCGGGTAGGTGGCGCTGTTTATGCAAATCTCAATTTGAGCTGTTTCACATTTCCGTTCCGTTCTACCGTTGCTAAGCTGGAATCCGTACGTCCTGCTCGTGGCAGTAAGGACAGAGGATATGGATATGCCCGGAACAGGCGAAAGCCACAACATTCTGTCGCGGCGGATAACAGTTGATAGGTACCTAGTGGGTATGTACCGCAAGCAAACAAAAGCCTCTGTCCTCGGGAGGTGTGTTAGTGCCTGTTTCCGTGAAAACGCGTAACATATTATTATCAATTTAACCAATAAATTTCAGAAACAGAAATCATATACATTTAAATATGCATAATTACAGCAAACCTCGGGAATTCGCTCACTGGTTGTTGGTCTGTGGGAATGGGATCGCGGGAAATGCAGGACAGGGTTTGGACCAGGGTTGAAGTTTGGTCGAATCACATGGTGGACCTTCTGGAAACGATAATTGAAACGGTAATGTGTGGATTTATGTTACTTATGGACATTTCAGTTACCATGCTGAGGTTATGTTTTAAGACGTAAAAATGCAGAAAAATTTCTGGAAAGTATTTGAGATTCACTTAATAGAATGAGCTAGGGTAAATTACGGCTGTTTTCGGAAACCTAAATTGCAACTTAATCTCACAGAATTTTCCCACAAAAACACTTCGCTGAATGTATTCAAACAATTATTTAGTGTCTTAGTTTCAATCTGATTAGATTTTTACGACTGAGTAAACGCATTTTACGAGGTTTTCCTTGAAATGAAAAGTACGCACTACAAAATGCTACTGATTTCGAGTTGCCAATAATAGAACAGCTGTCTAACACGCAGTTCAAATGGAAAGGTTGCCGAATAAAAACCGGTTGTCGACACCACACTCAACTCAAAAGTTTGGAGCGTTGTAAATGCGTTTTAAAACAATTTTGGACAATTCTTATCGATTGAAATGGATGGACAACCAGAAAAATCCCTTATAAGCGTGGATGCTGCATAGATTCACAAGAATATGTCAAATCCCCTATGTCATTTCATGACCTCGGTAATTGCTTCAGTAGCTTAGCTTGAATTCAATTCTGAGATTGTATGTTAAACTGATGCTAATTTTGAAAGCTTAACTGAACAGTGCTCAAGTGGTTCCAAATTCAGTGCAGGTCTGGTACATTGTGGGAAGTAGGACCATGGACTTGACCTTGTTTGAGGGAAATTTAATAAGATCTTGTTAAAATTATCTAATGCAAAAGAGATGGAAGAAACTGCAGCAATTTTTAGAATGTTAAGATCAAATTAAATCTTCCCTGTTTGATCCACTAACAAAAATAAGAGACAAAATATATTTCACAAAAATTGAATAGTAATAGAAATATATAATTTCCACTATTTCTAATGGATCGGTATTGTGAGATTTTTACCTAATTGTATAACCCTTTTAAAGTCGTGTTTAGTGTTTGCCTCCTGATGCGTACTAATATGATAAAGTTAGTTAGATTTGTTCTCGAGTTGTTGGAGTTTTTTGTTATCCGGTGGAATACACTCAATCACGCGTGTTCGTGTTTGGTTGTTGTGGTTCGGTACGTGTGACGAGTTTAGATTTTGCTCGTTTTACAAAATATTATAGAATTCCGGAAAGCATGGAAAAAATTAGAATAATTATTTATTTGTTTTTTTCCTTTTTAGATCAAATGAAGATAAAATATGTTACCGTTTTGGTTCCTGTACCCTATTGGTTCACTTCGAGCGAGAAAAATCAGGAGATAGCGAGAGCGAGGAATAGGGTATATGTGTATTCATTGTGAATTCAGTTTCTTGTATGCAATATTGTCTTGTTTTGAATGTAAGTAAATATGTACTCCCAAACCAACGGTCCAATTAAAAATTGTAACCCAGCCACACCAACAACACATAACACATCAAGACCAACAATTGAAATGGCCTTAACTCCATTTTGTAAACAAACCTTGTTAGGCCATTTTCTCGCGAACCGAAGTCCGCAAAGGCAAACCAACATAATGAACAGGTAGGGGAAATTCTCCTCTACCCGATTGTGGTTTGGGTTTGCGAATGAAGGTTGCGGTTCGCGAGAAAATGGCCTTACAAGGTTTGTTTACAAAATGGAGTTAAGGCCATTTCAATTGTTGGTCTTGACATAATACATAACGGGAAGGAGTAAGGATGAAGGTGGGCGTTGGAAACAGGAGAAGGATATGGACAAGGGGTGGTGGAAAAGTGGGAGAGAGGTGGAAATGGGCTTAGGTCAAGGGGGAAGCTACTGGGTTAAACTGAAGAGAAGGTTCTCTTTCATTTCAGCCATTGCGCGAGATACTTCAGTCTGCCAAGTTTGCTATAAGTGTTGAAAAAAATAGTGAAAAGTTACCAACAAATACCGGCTAATACCACCGAATACGGAGTCAGGTGGGACCCAATCAATAACCCGGTAGCGGAATTCCCAGCCCTAAGACCATTTCCACCTCCCTCCCACTTTTCCACCACCCCTTGTCCAGATCCTTCTCCTGTTTCCAACGCCCACCTTCATCCTTACTCCTTCCCGTTATGTATTATGTGTTATGTGTTGTTGGTGTGACTGGGTTACAATTTTTAATTGGACCGTTGGTTTGGGAGTACATATTTACTTACATTCAAAACAAGACAATATTGCATACACGAAACTGACATACAGATTGAATTCACAATGAATACACATATACCCTATTCCTCGCTCTCGCTATCTCTTGATTTTTCTCGCTCGAAGTAAACCAATAGGGTACAGGAACCAAAACGGTAACAAATACTAGACATAGAATTAAGAGAATTTTGTTACGAACAAAGAACAATGAACTATCGGCTTCGTAAAGCTAACGCGATTGAGCCTTCCAAATAAACTAGTTTAAAATGAAGATAAAGCTGGTACATTTTTGAATCGTTGTGGTTGAATCCATAACATTTATTAGAAGTAATTGAAGGATATTAAATGTATTGCTATTATTGATTGTAGTGCGATGAGCTAAGCGTTTGTGTATATTGAAACTTGATGCTCTTTGATAAATAGATACCGCAATTGCATTTCCACAGTTTTTTTTATTTAGAGATTTCTATTTTTTTTTTGGTATATTAATTTATTTGATACGGCTCAACCGAATTAACTTAACAGAGCCGAGGATTCATAGTCACTATACAATACATCTTAAAGCTATATTCAAAAGGTACAACACAATAAACACTTTATCTTCCGCTATCCAAAAAGCCTCCTCCATCAGAACTGGAGCCGCTTCCAGTAGTTTCATTGTATGGCAAATTGTTGTACGCCAATGAGGGTCAGAGCGCGTCCATTGAAGCAATGGACGCAAAACGTGGTCAGCACTCACACACTCATCACGAAACGGTTGCTTTCCAAAGTCGACGACGCATCGACCGAAAGAACTGCTGATGAAGAACAATGAGGAGGATCACACAATGGTTGCTGCCGAGTAAACAGACGATCGCGTAGCACACATCGAGAGTGGCCTGCTTTTGTCGACAGCCGAGTGAACACTCAGAGATTTCTATGCCAACCATAAAATGTTCTAGACCAGACCGGGCATCGCCGTGCCGTTGGTAATGCTGTGCCTTAAATGACTAGACTATCTGAGACCCTCAAAATACATGCAGTCTTCAAATGTTTATATCTCATGCTGGTAGACAAATATTTTTTTCTTGAGACGGTATCTGAATAATTTAATAAAATTAACGTTTGGGGTTTAAACTGGGGAACTACTGTTTTAAAATTAAATAAATTATATTAAGATATCAAGTTTTTTTTAAATTACTTGGTGGAGTAGAGGTCGACTGTAGAAGTTCAAACTATGTCTGATTATGGCTTATCAGTCTAGTGTGTCTAGTGTGTATTTTTCTCGGACAAACGTTATTCTTCTCTACAACTTTGTCACTGACGTCATTTCGATCAGAAGTGACGTTTTGTGCTACAATTTTTTGAAAAATGTAATATACGTCATTTTGAACAAAATGGCCGAATTTAAAGCATGGCCTACTTAGTTATGGAACAACATCATTTGGGTCTATTTCGAATTTGAAGTAACGGATTTCAAAACGTCGGAATCGCTCATTTCAGTTCTATCGATCAGAAAAGATCAATGCTATCAATGATTTCACCGTCCACAAATCAATAATAGGTTTGTTCCGATGCGTTAGTTAATTAGCTACAACATAAATCCTGTTAGAGCTCATTGTATGTATATTTACGCGCATTGTTCTCAAAACAAAACAGCGCCCCTAGCGAATCCCCTTTTTCTACGTTTATTTTTAGGACGAAGAAAATCTTATGGCGTTTCAATGCGTTAGGACGGAATTGAAACTCGTAGAACGAATTTAGAATCAAGAAGCAGTATTAGATTTTGAACAATATCTCATCAATTTGTGGCCCTTCATCAAATCCAACAGTACGTATGGAAAGGCGAATAAATTAAGAATAAACTTTTGACAGAAATATTGCATTGTTTGATCAAACCTGTTCAAAAAAGAGAGGTAAAGCGTGGGTTGTGCTTAGTAGGACGGAAATAAGTTCTAAAACCCTACATACTATTCCAAATATTTTAAGAAAAAAGTACGAAATGAATTATTCGTCGCGGTTACGAAAGAATTTTCGAACTTTTCCCTTAATACGACCCATCAAGCGGCGCACAACGGTCTCGTCCTCTGTTTTGGTGATTTTATCCCACCAATTTTTCATCTGAGCTCCCGTTTTGATAACTGTACCTTTTACCTTCAGGTTCCTCTTCATAATTTCCCAGTAGTTTTCAATGGGCCTGAACATTGGACTATTGTTCGGATTGAGGGTTTTCGGAACAAACTGGACTCCGTTGTCAGAGTACTGTTGTACTTTCCGGCTGTAGTGACAACTCGCAAGATCCGGCCAAAATGTCACCGGACCAGTGTTGGCAAAATCAGAAATCAATTGATATTTTTCCGCTCTCATGCGCTCGCAATATCACGCGTGATATTGGAACAAAATATCATGCTTGATATTGATTTTACAAGCTCCTTTGATATTGCGAGGCTATTCACAACGTGAAAAAAATAAGCTGAGAGTTGACTCGACACATAAATGATTCCATTGCACATCGTTTTCTTAGAAAAAGAAAGCATAGTTTGCTATCTCTTTTTAATCTTCACCGATGACAGACGCTAAGGGACTGCTGCAAGCCGTTATGGAAGTTTCGGTTGCATTCAGGTGTAAAGCAAAAATCATTAAACTCAATCTCTTTTTTTTTTGATCTTTATTTAAGAGATTTTTGGCCATTGGCTAGTTCATCTCTTAAACTCAATCTCACCACACCGGACTGTTTAGCAGGCTGTCATACAGTTTTCGAGAACGGGTTCTAGCTAAGGTATTCTGCTTGAGTGATCGATTTGGTTGCCTACTGGCACGGTCAAGGTTTCCCTGTACGTTTTGAGCACGCGCCATACTGTGTTTCTTGGAAAATTCAAAACTTAAGCTAGCTTGGACGCAACCACGATGGATTTGCCAGGTAACTGTGCACGATTTTTTTCCACGCTCCTCTTGCATGGTGACTGTCTTCAAAACAAGAGTGTTTTATGAACCGAAAAAATACACTGTTATTGTTATTGTTGTTGTCAACAAATAGACGTCAAAAGCTTCTAATAACATCCACTAGGAGCGCTGTAATAAGCAAAAAAGTTTGTTCCATTACTAAGTGGGCCATGGTTTAGTAAAAATGTGAATGATGTGAATTGTGTTAATTATTTTTGGGGATATTTAAAGATTTTTGACGTAGGACTACGTCTTTAATTTCTATACTTGGGGTCACATTAAAAAAAATAAAAATTCAGACATGTAACGGAAAATCCCAAACACGAACGCAACGATAGGGCGCAGATCAAACACACGACACATTGTGCATGCTCACATGAGCCAGCTCAATGCTCGGTTGATCGCTCATCATTTCACCAATGAAAGGTAGGGAGGAGAAAAGCAGTGGTAATAAAAACGCTTGCCATATCCTTTTCTTTGTCAAGCAGTATCCAAAGGCGTTTGACAATGTTTGACATGTCGGACTTGTGTAAAAGCTTTGTAACTTCAACTTCCCTTTACATCTGGTTAAAATAACCCGTAACTACCTCCAGCAAAGGTCGTTTAAGCTATCGTTGAATGGTTGTCTTTCAGACACGTTTTCTATCCCAGCAGGAGTCCCACAATGTTGGGCCCGTTGCTTTACAGCATCTACACTTCCGACATTCCTCCCCTCGGAGACGGTTGCGTGTTTTTCATGTTCGCAGATGATACCGCAATAGCCGTCAAAGGAAGGATGCCTCGAGAAATAGCGAACAAACAAATGCCTTAAAACACAAACAATCATGTTCCTCCATCGGAAATCCCCCAAGCTAAAACCGGCTCCATCTTGTACTGCAATCATGGGTGGCAAAAGGGTTGAATGGTCTACCGAAGTAACCTATCTCGGGATGTTGTTCGATGAAAAGCTCCTCTTCCGTTCGCATGTAGAGAAAACAGTAGTCAAGTGTTCTGCCTTGGTTAGTATCCTGTATTCGCTGAGTTTCCGCAGATCCCGCCTCTCAAGGGTGAACAAACTGGCTGTCTACAAACAAATTATAGCACCTGCGATCCTCTACGCAGCTCCGGTGTGGGAATCATGTGCAAAGACTCACAGGAACAAAATCCAGGTCGCTCAGAATAGAGTGCTGAGGATGGTTCTTGATCGTCCTTTCGACACTAGAATCACAAATTTACAGGAGGCAGGCATTGCCAAAATAGATTCCAGAATTAACGAAATTGACTCTAAATTTGCACAAATATGAATTTTATCAGAACATGCTTTGATAAGCAATTTGTGTATAGTAGATTAGGTGTATATAGTAGTTGTAGGTTAGTTTTAGTTGTAAATAGTAGTTATAAGTAGTTTGCTTTTCCAATTTAAAACAAACCAATCCCACCAAGGTGATCATTCTATAAAACCGGCCTGATAGGACTAGGAACTGTAATTAATAATTAAAATCTCAAATGTACTAAAGTTGAAAAGACGCATCTGTGTCATTTGAAAATTCATACATGTAAACCATACAAACACAAGAAATAAAGATCATTTAAAGTCAAAAGACAAAAAGTCTTTTCTTTGTTATTTGCTTTCGGACACGGTGTACGAATGGAACAGCACGCATCGCACCAATACGAAGACGACGAAGACGACGAAAACATCCACATCAACCGGAGGGAAAGGCTTCCCGCAATAGGCAGCATGACTTGGTTGAATGGATTTGCGATCTTTGACCAAGTATTTCTGGTGCTTAGTTTTTCTTATCTTATTTTCAGGTTTATAATCTAATATAATTATTCAAATTTGGAACAGTTTTTGGGGACCCCAATGCAGATCGAAAGAGCAGTCGAGACGAGGGTGTTGTTAAGTTGATCCACTCTAATGTACATCTTCGCTGAAGACGTCAAGTCTCTAAAATGTCAAGTTCTCAACTTTGCTCGCAAACAGGCTTCCAAAAAGTACAGCCTCCTCGCGACAGTTGGTTTATACCTGACTTGACTGTTGCTTTGTGTGCTTTACTACCGCTTGCTACCGTACGTTCAGATCTGAATTCGAAGTGTATTGGTAACAGCGCACGCACCAACGAATGAAAGCTGTATTAGAACAGTCGCATCTATACCCGCTTTGCTAAAATAATCGTGCTTGGAACGTAGTTAACCGAATGGGCTGTATTTATTCATTTCTTTAACCAGGTTCTCAATGTTTCTGTCGTCATAACAGCCTTCACAAACCGACGACATCCCTCAGCTTACCCAAGTGGCTGTCACGAAAAGGCTGTCACGAGACATTATATACAATTGATATACGGCAGTAAAGTATGGAAGAAACCCAGAAGAATGATCCCGAACAGATATGTCGGCCCGATTTCGGATCAATGTAAGGTCAATTTACGGTCGACGTCGGCCAAATGTCGGGTCGATGTCGGGTCAATTATGTGTTTATGTCGGGTCAATGTCGGGCCAACATCGGGTTGGGGTTTGGTAGAAGTCAGGTTGGTGTCGGGTAGGCTTATATTTTTCGCCGGAGACCGCGCGTTTTAAAAAAAAATATCGGATGAAAATTTTGCAATGGGCAGCACGAACGTGATAGCAACCGAACGAGCTCCGGCGCTACACTGGTAGTGTAGTAGCAGTCTTACGACCAGCGTTGCCAGTATTCCAGATTTATCTGGATTTTCCAGATATTCGGTCATCCGGCCAGATACACAGACAGATCACGTATATTTCCAGATTTTTAAAATATGTTCCAGATTTTCCCAGATTTATCAAATATGTTGCTTTAAAAATATCATTGCAATTGATTTACTCAAAAAATAAAAACTGCTTCTTTAATTATTTAAGCCCATCAACGTTGGAAATTATTACAACATCGTACATGGCAACATGGTTGCAACATGTTTGCATGTTAATGGGTTGCAGAATCATGAAAATTGAGCCATTTTCTAAAGATTATTCGCTGAAAAAAATCTTCAAACTTTTAAAAATAGTGGCCCTAAATGTTTGTTTAATTAGAATTTTTATTTATTTTCTATATTAAAAAAAAATCCAAATTTCAGTATGGAGGAATTTTCATATTTTTTTTTTTATTTAGAGAAATCAAAAACCACAGGCAAACAGACATAACACATTGAATATTTCCCACTGTCAAACATCGTCGCTAAAACATTACCGCCATCTCTTGAGTACACTGTGGTGGGTAGTATGCTGAACAGATGGCGGTAGTGTGTAAACGTCAAACGCAAGGGAATTGACTACGCGCGCCACAGGTGGCGGTACTACCAACTACGATACTTTTAAATTTACCGTTAAATGCTTGTTCAATGAAGAACTTGCGAGTGATATGTCTGTTTGTCTGTGCAAAAACTGTTCAGGATTGAAAAAAATAAATTCAGCCTTGGAAAATTAGCAAGACTTTTGAATCTAGACAACCACCAGGACTTTGAAGTATGTTTGTGAGATTTTTGAGGATAATTCATAAGGAAATTTTGAAAGGCATCTGATAATTTTTAGCATTTTTTAAGTACCTGTGAATATTGAGTTACAGCAGTCTGAATTTATTTAGAATTCTGAATTGCCCTAGAATTTCAGAACTTTAAGGTAATGTTGAAAATAGTTTACAGTGAAGTGTGAGGTAAATTCTTAGCAAAACCAAAGGAGAATTTAAAGTTATATTCTGAGTAGAGTTCCATCCATCTTTGTAAGCTTCGTGGTCGTGCGGTATCACCCGTCCTTTAGGCGTATTGTGAGTGCCACGAAGTGAGGGTTCGATTCCCGTTCCAGCCAGTAAAACTTTTCGCAACCTGAGAATTGCCCTACTGGTCTACTGGGTGTGGTGTGTTGTCAGTTTTCTAGTGTTAAGTTTTCAGTCTGTGCAATCTCTGGTTGAAGACAGTGTCCGTTGTCTTTTAAAAAGTTTTGATGACAATTGCATGGAGATTTTGTGAAGAATGGAAATAGAATTTGGAAGAGAAATCAAAGAAATTTCTTATGATGAAACTTAAGGAGTATGCTAATACGAATCGTGAGAATAATTTCAATGGAATTCTGTTCTATTTTTCTATGGAGTTTCATTTTTATAAAATTTTAAGAAATTTAATCGGAATTATGCCAAAAGAACATCTGACAATTTCTGGGAGACTTTCAATGCCATTTTGGCAAAGTATAAAGAGTACTTAGCAAATACTGAAAAGGATTTCAAAAACTATTCTAACCGTACCTACAAAGCAGCTCAAATGGAATTATCGGATGAGTCTGAGAATGGTGTGACGGTCATTCTGAAGAGTGTGCCAAAGAAATTATTAAGAATATTCTAATGGTATTTCATAGAGAAAGATGAAAAGAAAATTATGCCAATTATTGGAAATTATTGCTAGTTTGAGGGAGTTGTGGAATCAAAGAGTGATTTATAAGAGATAACAAGAGAACTCTTTATCGAGATTATTTTAGGGAAATCCAGAAAAGAAGTATGATGGAATTCTAAGATGATTCAAATGGAACTCTGAAAATCGAGACAAATAAAAAGTTTCATGATCTGGGACCCAGGAAATACATAAATTCCACTTTCAGACATTCATTTTAGTTATATAGTAAAAAATTTCGTAATGGTAATGCAAACAGTTGAGTTACTTGTAGTTTAGGTAAACTGTGTGTGAATACCACGATGTTAGGCTGGGATTTCCACCTCAGCCTGGTGAATTTTACTTTAAAATAAAATTGCCTACTGCCTGCTATGATGTCAATAATTACATTGTAAGTCTGATCAACCTCAGGGTAATATTATAATTATTTTGAAAGTCAAAAAGTAAGGACTACATCGACTATTAGTTTAAAAAATCCAGCCCATCAAAGTTGCTTGATTCTTTGCTTTTCATTCTTTTATAAAAAAAATCAGTTTAAAAAGCAATTATAAAAACATTTTCTGCAGTATTTTACCAACGATTTAACTCAATTTTTGAAATGCTGCGAAATAGATATTCAAACTTTTTGGGCACACTGTGTCAATACATTTCTTAACTTTTGGACGATTTATGCAATGCTAACAAGTTATTTATTTTATATAATTTATTTAAACATGTGATTGATAAACATTCTAGTGCTTTGAATAAATTCCAGATGATCATACTGACCGATTTTTATGGGAGATCGGCATATCACTTTGATTTCAATAGCATTATGTTAAAAATAGGATTTTTTGAAACCTTCCAGATTTTTCCAGATTTTTCCAGATTTTATATTTTAACTGGTACAGATTTTTATGAAAATGACCTGGCAACGCTGCTTACGACATACAAACAAAATTTCAAATCCAGCAGCAACGAATCGGCAGTTTGACGGACTGCTTGTTGTATGTACGAGGAACGTTACGAATGACCATCCGAGGCTGTCATAGCCGAACGAACAAAATACATGACTAAAGTGAACCCTACACGATTGCTTTTATTGACAATAATCGTATTGTCAATACATTCTATATTGACGTCAATACATCGAGGTTGACAATATTTCTGAATTCACATCATCAATATTGTTGTCAATAATTCCCCTTCGCGTCAATATATTGATGCGTGTGGGGTTTGCTTAAGAACGAGCTGTCGTGTACTGCACAAGACGGCAACGTTGCATGTCGTATAACAGCCTCACTGTGGGCTGTCGCTTATAGCTCAATCTCAAGGCTGTCGTAGGAAAAAGAAAGCGACAGCCGTTGGAATACTGTCATGAGGCGGTATTTTTGGTATGCCTGCTCGCAAATGCTTCGTTTTGGAGTTATTAACTATGATTGCAAAGCGTTGATATAAAATGGCCATTCAATGGTTAGGTTAGAAGAAGCATTTTCGATGAATATTTGGTTGTGAAGTAGCTTAAAGTGACGCCTGAGCTGGTTAGCATGTTTGAAATACACGCATAGTAATTTAAATAGGCCTCAGCTATTATCATGGCAATTATTAATTGCTCTTAAATGCCGTTAACTTTCAACTTGTTAGTTATGTATCCTCATATGAAATTCAGAAATTAAAAATAACATTTAATATCATCATATTTACAAGAATTATCTCCTATATACAAGTCCATTTTACATATTAGAATAGCATACTTTTAAAATGTTCGTTTTTCCAATTATTAGTTCGGCTTTGTAAGAATAACATCAAACTGCCTTTGGAGGATGGCGTCACATTTTTTGATTATTTTTGCGATAATTTTAAGCAATCAAAGAATGTTCCGATTTTTATGGGGTGCATGATCAAAACAGTGATATTTAATGTTTTCCCGATGAAACAAGTACCACCCCTTTTACCCCCACATCCCTGCTTGTTCATTCAGTAAAAAACAAGCGACTTTGAGTTGAATGAAACAACTCGCGAGTTTTAGTCCGAGCAAGTTCTTCCAGCTCGAACTGACTCGATATTTTGACGTTAATCGTCTTTATCGAAGAAAAATATCGAATTGGGTCTGACGAGTGTTCATTGAGACAAGCAGCTTAAACTAGCTCGAAATAAATTGACAGCTATTTGTTGACGTAAAATCCGGAGTAAGTGCGAGCAGTTTCGAGCAGCAAATTTTATATGTTAATTCTAATCACAAGAAATTTCTATTGGCTTAGTATTTGACAGCGAATTCTTGCATGGGCTAGCATCTACGGACGTATTGTAGTTTCAGTAAATCTCAGGCCTGCATAGAAGGTCATCTTTATAAAAATAACCTCGAAGTTCATCCATGCAGCCCGAAACATAGGAGATACAGGAGAAGCCGCAGACAATGCCAACGACGCTGTCGAAGGTGGCAGTAGGAGACGAATGTTGGATGGTGGATTCGCTTGTGCATATGTGCTGTACTTTCCACGTGGGAGCGTCCGTTGGTTCGTTCGTTCGTCAGCGTTGTCACCCATATGGGGATGGAGAATATGGGTTCCGTCGTCGAATGCAATGTGGAAATGTATGACGGTTGCAGACCTCCAGAGTCAGAGCCGTGTGTAGCTACATACATGATGACAAGTACAATGCAATGCTATGTGGTGGTCGTCGGTAGGTAGGTCGGGTGCTGAACTGATTATATACACTTTAATGACGAGCACAACTTTGTTGTTGTTGCTGCTGTTGAGCTAAAGCACAGGCAAAACTCCGGTAAGCAAGAGTCGGTATAGGCGCGTACATATGCAATATGCTCCTCATTATGTACATAAGTGAAAATATGAGAGACGACGTCACACGGTTTAAAACTGCATTGGCACCGTTTGGCGTATCCATACGTAACTAAATGCATGTAGATATATTGTGGAATCGCGACACTGTTAACCACGCTGGCCGCGCTCCGTCATGACAAAAGTGCATAAATGTACATTTTCCGCTTTAGTGCAGCATAAAATCGTATGAAATGCAATTGACATCGTTGTTCTTTTTTTTTCGAGGGCTTGCAAGAAAATATGATTTAAGTGAATGCTATATCTTTCGAAAGTGTTTTAGTATCATAAAAGTTTAGCACTTGCCACATGCTTGGTGAGAAAATATTCAATGCTTTTGATGGATTAATTTTGTTGTTGTGAGAATCTTAAGGCGAATATACGTGGTTAAAGCGAATGGATTACTGTGAGCTGTTTTTTATTATCTCACATCTACTGACAGATTGGTGAAACTGTGTTAGATAAACAATAAATAATAATAAAAAATCAGAAAAATTAAAACTGAAAAATTAAATAAAAAAAGGTACCTAGCTAGGGAACTTTGTTAGCTACAAAATTCGTGGTCTGTCTGTGTATCTGGCAAGACGACAAAAAATCTGGAAAATTCAGATAAATCTGGAATACTGGCAAAGCTGATCCCAAGTCACATTTGTGGCAATCCCAAGCCTCAAGTACTTTGTGCACATTTCACTGGATCAGGTCAATAGTGGATAAGTTTTTTGTTTCAAAGCCTTTATTTATGAGGTGTGTGTGTGCTAGTTCATCTCAGCAGTGGATAAGTTACTACGAATTTAACGTTCATCAATGCTCATGCTGTTTTGAATCATCCAATATTTTAGAACCTCGAAAAACGGCTGGACTGGTTTCAGCGAGAATTTATTAGTAATAATCGTGATACATCTTGAACCAAATTGCTGTCTAAACAACTGTGTCGATAATTTACACTAAAATTATCTATATACAATCCTCCTATTTAGGATAAACATTTAAAATTGTCATAATTTAGCTTTTTTTTCATTTAAAGATCAACAATTTAATAGTCCTAATCAGCTCTTGTACACAAAACTTCTTACGGCCTTTAATCGTGAATCGGAGCTTGTCTACTCATATTAAAATTACTTTCAGATAGGGGAAGCTTTCGCCTGTATGATGGTGGACTGATGATGATTTTGAGTTTTCAATTGTTGATCCTGATTTGTTTTTATTTTTAGGCTCAACTGAATACTCTACGGTGTCGGAAAGACAAAATATGCTCGCTCTGAGTGTATCCCATTAGGCATAAATACGTTAGGCATATGGACGATAAGCATACGAACGTTAGGCATAATGATCGTTTGGCATAAAGTCATTAGGCATGATGGACGTTAGGCATAAAATACCTTGCTGCTGTGCAACTCAAGAAACCTGTTTCGAGCATAGTAAACAATGGTTAAATTAGGCTAAGCGTTGAATAAAAAAATGATACAAGTTAAACAAACATCGTTTATTTAATAAGCACAGTTTGGAATCCATTATTTATCATATCATGAGGGACGTAGCTACATATTTACTTAGATCCAAGATTAGTAGCGATAGCGGTTACGTAATCTGGCAATGAAAACTCAGCATAGTTTTGAACTATATCTTGAAATCAATCGCATCTAGAAATAAAATATTATATGTTGTAATATATTCTTACACACATATTGCAATTGTCAAAGAAGAAAAGGTTTTCCTCAAAGAACAGCTCATGAAATAAAGAATGGTGAATTCTGTGGTTTTTCATTCAATAACAAAAAAACATACCTCAAGGATTTCCTGCCATACTTTTCGATACAACGATTCTGTTTTTGTTGTCATCAGAATGAAAACTAGCGGAACTGTCTGCTGATGTGAGAGAGCGATACTTCGATGAACGTTGACGATTTGCCGAAACAAACAAGGAACTGTGGCAAACGTACCATCTGTAACCCAATACTTTGCCTTTCCAAGATGTCGCAAGTTTTCATGAGATCCAAAAATTAAGGCTTTTTCATTATTTCATTCATTATATGTCATTCATCGGTTAGATTATGCCTAACGTCCTTTATGCCCAACGTCCATTATGCCTAACGTCCGTATGCCTAACTTCCGTATGCCTAACGACCGTATGCCTAACGTCGTGTACCCATTGAAGCCACCAATGCAATTGGTAAATGACCTCATGGCATTCGACCTAATTCCCCAATACCGATTTTCTTCCAAATACAGTGCTCCGTAAGTGGCTTATTTATCTTATAGTGGAAAATTTCAACCGGTATTATCCTCGGATTGAATCCTGTTCAAGAATGTCGACATCACAGTTAATCAACACGACTCTAAAATTTTGCGGATCATCCAAACAGGGTCGGTATTAAAAGTTAATTGGTGCTTACCGCCATCTAAGTGCGGTAATCATCTCATATCACCGAGATGTTTGATGTATGCACCCGGCGCCAGGCGTGGGCTGATATGCTAGGTTCATCTTACAGAATGTGTTTTGATCTTTTTTCATCTGCTTCCTCAATTAAAATGGACTTACCCACTCTATTCCAAAGTTGACACAATATTTGTCCAATCAAATTTGGAAATCAACCCCATAATTGTTCATTTCTCGAAATATTCCACTCGAGAAAAATTACCAACATCCGAGAATAAAACAAAGACAAACCGCGAAGAAAACTCGCCACCAATAATATCGCATATCCCGCCAGCAAATGAGCGTGCAAAATAAACCGGCTAAAACGCGCGAGTCCAGTAGTGTTGACGACAGCGACTTGTCCAAACTCGTTTTCCGCCACTTCTTCGCGCCTGAGAAACACCCACCCTCCCGTCCATACCTCCAACTGCGCTTCTCGGTCCCCTTGCAATCGTCATCCCGCGTCGATCCTCTGACCCTCTCCAACCGAGCGAGAAATCGGGTGAGCAGGGAGCGATCATTAACGTTTCTCCGGTTCCACTTTAAAAGCTTTATTTCCCTCATCGCTGATCCTCGCACTCGCGGCGGCCGCTGACCTGTCCACGACCTGCCCCGGTGCGTGCGCAAGCGTGCGATCGGGCGAACCAGCGACGACGACGAAGACTGACCAAGCCAGTCTGTGACGCGTTCGTTTCGCGAATTCGATCTCCAAGGGGTATCAATTTAACACTTATTCCACCAATGAACTAACCATTCATACTTCTGCAGAAAAGCCTTTTCTCACTGTCTCTCTTTCTCTCTACCTCTTGCGACTTATATATGCCCCCCCTCCCTCTCTGTTTACCAGGAGGGGGTGCCAAAAATGGTAACTGATGCTGTGTGCCGGCGCGTGTTTACCTAAGCTTCTTTCAAACAGCATTAAGCCATTAATAATGCGGCGATCGAAAACTGGTTACGTGGTGGTTTTCATTTCGTTCGGTAGAAAAAGGAACAATCCGAATCTTATCACCTAATAAGTTAACGAAACCGATTTATATCTGTCAACCGGGGCAAAACTGTCATCACACACAAAACCGAACTCAATCCGCTCTCGTCACACTATAGACCTTAATGTCCTGTCCGGTGGTTCGACGAGGGTGATAACATGACTCTGACTGAACATAGGCAATTGGTGGACGAGGGGTAGAAATCGATATCTTGTTTGTTGTTGTTGTTGTTGTTTTTGTTGTGAGTATCAGTGGAGCTAATCCGATCGTCGGGTGATTTGACAACGTGATCGTAAAGGCAAATATTATGATTATTTTAATACTAATCGAGCCGTTTAAGCTGATGGTTTCGGTGGGATTTGTGATGACATTGGCGATTTCTTGCAAGTAGTAAAGAGGAGACTGCTTTCATGTTTATGATGGAAATGGATCGATATTGATTGAATTTGTTCTTATGTCATGTATTGTGAACTACGTAATACAATATCCTGTTTAAAAATTGTTTAGATATTTCTTCTTATTTGATGTGTTTGCTCATTGAAAGTAAATTCTGTACGTTGAAGAAGTGATGTTCTTTTATTTCAGTTATTAAATTAAAAATAGAATAGTTTTATCGTAAATCAATTCCTTATCTGTTTGAACGTATGCAAACAAACAAGGGAGAAAGCATAAATTTGAATCATATTTCATTGTATTCAAAAATTTTAGTTTATTGGTTCACTGGTTATGGGAAACATTTAGAGTGCGCAGTAGGCTCTGCCCGCAAACGGTCGGTTTCAATTTCGCTGTCACATATTTCGTGTTTTCCACGTGCTTTTTGGCTTGTACCAAGGAAAAAAGTAAATTGTTTTCATTATTAGGTATCATGTGTATATAGATTCATCATGATTAATTGTGAAAATTCCCGGTCAAGAATTTTGTTTGAATAGTTGTGTTGCTGTAGCGTGTTTCGGTGCTACGCCTCCACTCCCGGAAGCAACGTTTGTCGTGTCTTTTTACGTATTTGGTATTGGTGTTCTGCCCCCTGGACAATAACCGGGAAAGATGATTTTGCAGGTTAGACTACGATGCTTCCGCGTCGAGGACACAATGCATAAGCGGTGAGATCTAACTGATTACAACTAGATATAAAAATATGAAATGCATCCTACCAAATAAGTGCCATCTACAAAACAGGAATTGCTTTGATGATGGAAGTGTACACGCAGTACCAATATACATTTTATATCGGTACTACGTGTATGCGGGGCTTGTTTTAAGTGAAAGTAACCTCGGAATGGACGTGAGTGACCAGGCATTCTAAAATGGGTTACTGAATCTCAACAGAGCTATCACCTTTCAACTTCCGGGCTAAAATTGTTTGCAATGGGATCAGTATAAGATAATAATAGATTATATTGCAAACATTTTTCTTCCATAAAACACTGCCGGACAGTGGTCCAGTGTGATGTCTGCGATTTCTGGACCCATTATTGTTATGCTGAAGGTGCCAAAAGGAACCAAGAAGTCTGTCCCAAAGAAACCACCTAGCAGAAAGAATAGTGCGAGGAGTGATGCCGGATCTGAATCTGGAAAAGGAAGTACCGATGAGGTCAGCCTGGAGGAATCCTTAGACCAGTTGCAGCCGGAGAAAAACGCAAAGGAGAAAGCGCTGGAGGAAAAGAAATTCCTCCATGAAAAGCGATAGAAGGCTGAGCAGGAGATTTTTCAAACCGAGAGTTATTGATGTTTTTAATGGAACATTTTCGAATATTTTATGCATCATTTATTGGTTTTAATATTCAAAAGTATGTTTGCCAAAGTCAATTGAAATCGTTTTCGAAAACAGCAACTTTCTAGATGGTCAGTATCTCGAGATAAACCACACTATGAATTTTCATTAGCACACTAGTCACGTGAAGTGACAGAATTTTGAATGAATCTTCTCACAATTCAAAAGGTTTTGGCGAAGTCAGCAACTTCCCAGATAGTCTGGATCTTGGGATATAACACACTTTAAAATTTTACATTCACCCTACCCAACTAACAATATTCAAATGTTATACGATATGAGGCAACCTTTACTCAACCTCTATACAAGCAAATCTGGCGACCTTAGTCAACTTCTTATGGCTGTTGGGACGGCATATCCATTTACGCTTCTTCACAACTGTTATTCTAATGTTTAGTTGTGTGTGAACTTGAAAGGTGCTTATTCAACATTTTCCCAATTATCCAATAGTCACTACACAGCTTTATCTTGAAGCTGGATTAAAAATATTATTTAAGCTTTTTTTGTAGGAGGAATTTATTGATTTCATTTTGCTGCTAATCAAATTAATCGAAATAAGTCAAAGCACACCACCAAATGATTACCCTGCACAGGAAGCTGAACTTCAACTCGAAATGACCGTATTGGCAGCGAACTGACGTAAACAATCTACATGCCCGCTGAGTAGAGACTTTATATTACTACACATGAATCACTTTTCTCGACTAGTTAATTCAGCTTTGTAAAGGAGCGGAGTAAAAGCTGTAAAACTACACACGTCTAAAAATAAACCTAGTTGACTGTAAAAATGCTTCCGTAGTAGCACTAACACAGTTAATTAGCTCAGTACAGGTTGTTTAGTTGTTGAGAAAACACTTTTGAAGTGTACGTTATTCAGGAAGAGTGATTGGTTTTGTAGAAGCCATCAAATGAGTATTAGTATGAGTTTATTAATATGTGCATAGAAGTGACATTAGCGTTTATTAGGTACTGTTGTTCAGTGTGGCTGAATAATTGAATAATGGTTGAGTAAACGCTCTCCAAAACAATTTTGCTTGCTTCTGCTTGTAGCTGTATCTGAAACTTTTGACGTAGGATTACGTCTTTCGGCAACATATTGGGGGTGCTATTTCAAAAAACCAAAATCGACCGCAATACGAAATGTAGTCAGGTTTCGACCACATATGACTGTCAATAGCGGATGGGTTTTAATTCTAAACAAGCAATTCGATTGGAAACTTTTCTACGACTCTGCTTAAATGAACACATTATCAATTTTCAATAGGTCAATATTGAAAATTACACAAATGTCCAACTGTTGCAATCGTGATAAAAATTATCACCGATTGCCTGCAAAAAGCGCTTTCCCTAACACAGATTTTAAAATCGAATTCCATTCGGTTTCACTCAACGGTGCTTATTCAATCACCGCGTGTTGTGAGTGGTGGTGTCCGGTGTCGTCATCATCATCATCAGTAGCAGTGCTTTTGACGCGTGGCGTTGAACATTGTTCTTCAGTACACTACGAAAGGCTGCCCGCAAACAGCGACGGTCACCGAAGAAGGAGGAAGAAGCCGCACCACAATCAGTAGCTTTTCGTGAGTCACTATGGGCCATCTATGCCAAACGTGTCACACTCGTTCCAAACAACATACAGCTCACCAGCCTCATCTGTGCTGAACACCCTAATAGCTCAGCATTACTCAACCATTACGACAAAACGGTCCTTTTCAGGACCACCATAAATTCGTTAAAGAGTATTTTCTGGACATTTGTCAAGGTCATGTAGGATGTCAGTTCATATATTTTTAAATGTAACATGGGGGAAATGTTGGCTACGGTAATACCTTAACCTATTATCGTCTGGGGGTAAACAAAGTCCTAGAGCACTCAAATTTGGCCAATAGATGCTCTCAAACACAGTGTATCCACATACCAAAATTGAGCTCTCAAGGTCGTAGTTTACCCCCTGACGATAATAGGTTAAGTTATTGCCGAAGCCAACATTTCCCTTAACATTTATTTCTATAAGGTAACATTGGGGGTGCAATTTCCAAAACCAAAGTCGGTAGTGGCATGAAAGTGGTGTGATGTTGATCCAGAGATAATGGATTTTAATTCTTAATACGCCAATCGATAGGAGATTTTTATACGAATCTGTTAGAAGTAAGACTTTATGATTTTTCAAATTGTCACTATTGAAAATTGCACGAATGTGCTACTGTTCCTATAATAATTAAAATTATCACCAATTGCCTGCGAAAAGCGCTTTCCCTAACACAGATTTCAAAATTGAATTCCATCCGGTCTCACCGAACAGTATTTATTCAATAAGTGCGTGTGGTGAGTGGTGGTGTTCTTCAGTATGCAACGCAAGCAGCTAGCTATCAAGGCCGCTGATCTGATTCAGTTGCTCGTCGTGAGCTGCTGTGGGCAGGCATGGAAAATCATTTGCATTCATTTCGTGCATTCATTTACATTCATTTGCTTCTAACTTTTTTCATCGACAGAATTCCTCAAAATGATGTATTGAACTTTTGTAAGTTTTGCTATTACCTACAACTTTTGTTAAGAACTTAAATCCGTATCTCTTATGCATGACGAACCAGAGCGAACAGAAGCCACTACTGTTTTTCCGTGAATGTATTTTACATTCACTGAAAAAGAGTAACAAGTTCTGCCTGCTCTAATTCTTGATGCAGAAGAGATACAGATGTGAGTTATGGGAAAAAGTTGTAGCTAATAACAAAACCTACTAAAGCTCTGAACATCATTTTGCGGAATGCTGTTGATGAAAAAAGTTAGAGGCAAATGAATGTAAATGAATGCATGAAATGAATGTAAATGATTTTCCATGCCTGGCTGTGGGCCATCTATACTAAGCGTGTCACCCTTGTTTCAAACATCATACAGCTCGTCAGCCTCATCCGTGTTGAACATACCGATACCGTAATAGTTCACAAAATGACGAAAACACTAGTAAGGCTTATTTATAAATTTGGGCCTACTAAGCACAACCCGTCCTTTGCCGCTATTTTTCTAGTAGATTTTTTTTCACAATGGAATGGAATATTTTCACTGCAGAAGACTTCACCTTTCCGTACGAACCGTAAGATTTGATAAAATGAAACAAATTTTTGAGATATTGTTGCTTCTTGACCCCAAACTTGACCTACAGATTCTAAATTAGGCCATTCAAACGCCATTGAATTCACTTCGGCCTATCGGATGAAGATAAACATTTTTTTTTTCGGTCGGAGCGCTTCTTTTGTGTTTGAGAAAAATGGGTGCAAGCATTCATATCACACGTTCTCATTGACTTTGTTCGGTAGCTTTTGAACAGAAGTATCGTACCAAACGCATAACTAACCTGTTAACTCTGAAACAATGGATTTATTTGATATTTTCTGCTCGATAGGCCCAAAATGGGCGATTAGGCCGAAGTAGTTCTCTACCCTATATAAATGTTCTTTCAATCATTTGACAGAATCTCAATCTTCTCCAAGCACATCAATTATGGACAACTATGCCATCGTCCCACAGTGGGGCCTTTCGGAAAAAAAGACGGTCAAAAGTCTTTTCTCATCATTTTTGACGTTTTCGAGGGTAAGTTTCTTCGGAGAAGTTGCTGAGAATGACGATCCGCTCCTTTTGAAACAAACACCGGATTTAATATTAAGAGGGTATTACACTTAAAAACTAACTTTTTCTACAAACGAGATAGACATATGACGTCTTCAGCAAAGTTTTTTTCTCTTTGGTTTGATTTTTCCGTCGATCTTGTTTTCCGTACTGAGCACCAATGCTACCGACACTTGCACTACTACCGACACCTGCACACTTTTCCGTCGACCATGGAACACACCATGACATGGTGAATTTTCAATCCATGTATATCAGTCGGCACCAAACGTTGAATTTGGTCATCAAAATATTCTTTTACTTGCAAGGAAAGTGCAGCCGTCTCCTTGACGAATTGCATTCGCATTGGCCGACATAATCTGGTAGAAGATGGTCTTTGATTCATCCAAAGAATTTTACCCGGATTATTGCGAACTCGCAATTGAAGTGGGACCATAGAGGTTATAAAAATAGAGCTGTCATCAGAATCATCACTTGAAAATGTTTGCTTATAGTTAGAATGATCAGATGATCCATCGAAACCCCATTTGGACAGAAGTTCCAGGTCTTCACTGGTTTCCGGAATATCTAGCAAAAAGATGCGTTTGACAGTATGGTCCATCAAAGATTGAAGCTGAGTTTCAGCAGATATTTCTGATACCGTTATATTTTCAGGGAGACATCTTTCACGAGCTTGAATGAATCTTTTATACGACGGGTAAATCTGTACCACATTGCATTGCCTTGTTGTATTGCGTAATAAGGTCCATTGGTCATTAGAGAAGTCCCCATCAATAAATAAAGACAAACCTTCATCTTCAGTCATACATCGCTCACATTTGGAATCATTGTGTGACTTAAAAGACTGTCGAATTTTTTTTGCTCTAGTGGGAGTTGTTTGCAATGCTTCATGAACCAACTTAGCCTCATCCTCTGATCCATCAGCACGTGCCTTCATTTCCGTTGCATAAGCCAGTTCCTCGCTTGTTCCCGAATCTCTCAGAACTTGAACCCTGCGTCTCTTGTTTTGTTTATTCAGCTTATTGAATGCTTTTTTCGGTCGTCCTTTGACACTTCCGTGTGAAATTTTTGGAAAAACGTTTCCCTTCAGCCAATCTGCGTTTGCAACTAGAAAGCGGCTAAGCGTGCTGTTAGCTCTGCTCCAGCAACTATCTAGATCTGCACAGAAACTTGCAATAGATTTTTTCACATCTTCGCGGTTGTCTTTCGAAATTCCAACTAATTTTCAAAACACGTGATCCCGGACATGACACAATTTCAATTCGCGAGATTTGCCTAATTTCTCCTTCCATACTACGAACAATTCACTCCGATCCGGATGATAGGAACTCATTTTGCAAAGAAACTCAAACCGAAGAAAGAATAAACACTTGAACCGCAAGCAAACGCAAACTGAAATATTGACTTTGACAGCAAGCTCATGCTTGATCCTATATGACCATATTATATCGAGGATCAAAGTAGGCTGTGCGTGTGGTTAAGCAAGAGATGTCTACATGTGTGTGTGTGTGTGTCATCCTCTATCCCTCACCCAGCCGGGGGCGTTGGACAAGTAGAACTGCGAATAATTTGATCAAATCTCATGCTCCGTAATGGTGCCCTTTATGTTGTGAAGACTAGTACTTCAAAAAGGGTAACTTTTGAGGCAAGACAGGGTGTCCTCAACAAGTTAAGGGAACAGGATGCACTAGATGTTCACAACAGGTACAGCAAAACATCACATAGACGCCCTTATTCACACTAACTACTCAGGGGGTAGAAGGTCAAGAAGAGCCACCGCCGCCAACTAAAGCTTGAACCGGGTACCTGGGACTCCCACGATATACCCGCGGCAATGGTCAGCAGACGATGCCCTGTGCGTATTAAGTATGTAATATGTTTTATTTGGATACACAAAATGTTTGAAGCCATGCGTCATCTAAACCATAATTTGCATCACCACAAATACACTTGTCAACAATCTTCAACTGGAACGTACTCACCAAATCACTTCACCCGGGAGCGCATTCCCTATTCCACGCACACAACAACCAAATATCACTTCTCTTCACTTTTATTTTTCAAGTCACTCCGTGCACAAAAGAATGCACATCGCAAAACCCTAACAATAGATCAGCGCCGTTCTCATCACCGCGCAAATAAACAGAAATTAAAATTTTCACTCGCGATGCCATAAATTTATGTTCCGGGAGAAACAATCAAACCACGCAGCGCCAAATCTTCTGATGCTTGCCTGGTTAAGCAAGAGATGTCTACATAAACACAAAGGAGAGACAGATGAGAATGTTTATTCGTGTTGGTAACTAATACTTAAACACATCTTCGATGGGCATTTTTTTATTAAAAAATGTAGAACAAGCAATGCACCAGTAATAAATTGTACAAGAATGATATTGCCTTTAACATAAGATATTAAAATTCTCTTTATCACGTATCATTGAATGTAGTGTTAATAGGACAACCTCAACACAAACTTAATACCCTAGGGTGTATGTAAGTATGATTGGATCTATTTACACAAAGAACTATATGAGAATAATGTAGAATATATGGTAAAAACTGCTGTATCAAATAGCTGTATAAACTTTGTTCCCGAGGGTTTCCGAAGCTAATTTTTTCTACACGTATGCTCAAAGTTATAACAAACTCAATGACGCTTAGTGTCATTTCACAAACATTCAAATTTTTTTTAAAATTTATTTTCTAAAATTGATGATTTTTTCCTTCAAAATCACAGTACAGCAAACAAGAGTCAATAAATGTTGTTGACGTCTTCAGAAAAGTTATGTATTTTGATGATATCTAATATCTTGATTAAAATATGATTTAACTTTAAGGTACTCCTGAAAGAAAAATCATTATATCTCATTAGTTTGAAAAAAATAGAAATTTGGTGTCTTCAGCAAAGTTTCATGAAATGATTAGATCTAGAACTTTGCTGAAGACGTCATATATCTATCTCGTTTGTATAAAAAGTTAGTTTTTCTAAGTGTATTACCCCCTTAATATAAAACCTGGTGTTTGTTTCAATAGGAGCGAATTGCTATTCTCAGCAACTTCTCCGAAGAAACCTACCCTCGAAAACTTCAAAAATGATGAGAAAAGACTTTTGATCGTCTTTTTTCAGAACGGCCCCCTACTGTGGCGCCCTTCAGAAAACTGTTCACCGATAGACCATGAGTACCTACCGCTATCATCTCCAAGAACATCGATGTAAAAATTCCACAGCACTGTTCTAAACTGGCTTCTAAGTCTCCAACCCATCGGTCCTTTTCAGGACCACAAATGACTGGTAATAGAGTTAACTAAAGAGTTCAAGTAAGAGCTTGTATCCAAGGCATATCGTCCAGGATTAGCTTGTACTTCATGGACACCAACAGAGCACCTCAAAAACAGATCTCTCAAATTGCTTCCGAATTTCAACTTATTGAACTTTTTCACTGATAACGAAAAATCAATTTAATATTTGCTAGACTTTTGCTGTGACATCAAAACTACCTTTCGTAATCCTACGTCAAATCTACGCTCGTGTCTCTTACGTTTTTCAGCTGCTTCAGTTTATAAGCTGAAAATGTTAGTTGGGTAGCGTTGTACAGTGGAAGAATTCTGAACTATTCCACTGACCATTCAATAGGTAATGGATATCTGAACAAGTTTTCCAAAGTCAGCAATTCTACAGTTATTCAGGATCTCGATATATAAGCACATGCCACTTGCACTGCATAGTGGCAGAATTCTGAACAAATCTGACCACCGTTTAAAATGTTTTGACTATCTGAACAACTTCTCCGAAGACAGCAATTTTCCAGCAGGTCGAAATTTCAAGATCTCGATTACTTTATCGAAGGGACGTATCAACTTTTGTAAACAATGCATCTGTTCGTCGATTTGGTGTAACTGGTAACTCGCACATCAGTTAGGGAAAAATTTCTCCTATTTGATGATAGTGTTAGCATGCGTGGGCGAGCTACCATTGCACAGTGGTCCAGAATGCAGATTTAGCTGGAATGATATGTTTTGAGCCTGAAATTGAAACTTTAGACTAAAAGTCTCTTGTACAAAGTTGTTCCTTATAGTTAGGCCCTCATTTTTATGACATTGAATTCTAGGGTGGTTCCTATTATCATTAAAATCAAAAATCTAACTTTTTTGTTTGAATAAATTAAGGTATACATTCTTCCGCAAAGTTATAGCTGAGCTAATTTCAAGCAACTGTGGTGAAAATAACTTTTTTGTATCTCTTAAATTGGCCAATTTAGAGCTATTTTCTTGAATTGAGTTAGGGTGGCTCGCAAAAAAACAGTTTTTTTGCTCTATTTTTCTTATTTCGAATTTCTCAGCAAAGGTGTCTTCAGATAAATTTTAGATCGCAAGAAGGCGCAAATTTTTGCTGCACAAAGCTTGTCAATATCTTTCGCCGATCAAGAGTTATTGATTTTTTTATACTAAAATTATGCACTTTTCAAATGTTAATATCTCTGGTTGGGGCAAACAAAAAAAAAAGTTTTTTTGCAGCATTTGAAAGGGCGTATGTTATTCTCAATAATATGAAAAAATTGGAGGTATGTTATTTTTTAAACTCGTATAAAATCAATTTGAATTTATTCATATTTTTTACTATATTTGACTATATCTTTTTTATTAGAAGAGATACAGGCAACAAATTCAGCTATAAAACATTCGTCTTAAAGAGTTTTAAAAGTCTCTAGAAGATGATTTTCATGATAAATTTCAAATAAAAAAGTTATTGGCAAAAGATGGATTTCATAGGACCACTCTAATGACAAATTTATATAAAATGTGCTAGTACATTTGTTTCAATATTTGGACATTTAGTGTCTTCGAAGAAGTTTTTGTTCTTAAAAATTCCCTTCTTTTGGTGTTTGCAGACGTCAGGGTGGTCCTCAAATTAAGGAATTTTTAAAACTAACTTTTTTGTTTTACAAAATATAAACATGTGTTGTTTGAAAAAGTTGTAGTTAAGTTACTTGCAAGCAACTTTGTCGAAGAAAATTTTTTTCTATCTCTTAACGTTCTCATTTTAGAGTAATTTTTCGGAGTTGACTTAGGGTGTTCCTGGAAAAAATAGTTTTTTAGCAATAACTTTTTTATTTGAAAATTCTCATGAAAGTTATCTTGGAGAGCATTTTAAAACTCTTTAAGACGAATGTTTTATAGCTGAATTTGTTGCCTGTATCTCTTCTAATAAAAAAGATATAGCCAAATATAGTAAAAAATATGAATAAATTCAAATTGATTTTATACGAGTTTAAAAAATAAAATACCTCCAATTTTTTCATATTATTGAGAATAACATACGCCCTTTCAAATGCTGCAAAAAAACTTTTTTTTTGTTTGCCCCAACCAGAGATATTAACATTTGAAAAGTGCATAATTTTAGTATAAAAAAATCAATAACTCTTGATCGGCGAAAGATATTGGCAAGCTTTGTGTAGCAAAAATTTGCGTCTTCTTAAGATCTAAAAGTTATCTGAAGACACCTTTGCTGAAAAATTCGAAATAAGAAAAACAGAGCAAAAAAACTGTTTTTTTAAGAGTCACCCTAACTCAATTCAAGAAAATAGCTCTAAATCGGCCAATTTAAGAGATACAAAAAAGTTATTTTCACCACAGTTGCTTGAAATTAGCTCAGCTATAACTTTGCCCAAGAATGTATACCTTAATTTATTCAAACAAAAAAGTTAGATTTTTGATTTTAATGATAATAGGAACCACCCTAGAATTCATTGTCATAAAAATGAGGGCCTAACTATAAGGAACAACTTTGTAGAAGAGACTTTTAGTCTAAAGTTTCAATTTCAGGCTCAAAACATATCATTCCAGCTAAATCTGCATTCTGTACCACTGTGCATTGTTTACAAAAGCTGATACGTCCCTTCGAAAAAGTAATCGAGATACAGCTGTTATAGTTTTAAAACTTTCAACCATATTTCGAAATAAACGACGGCGTGCTTGAGAAAGTTATTTACAATATGGTCAACAATTTAGGAAAAATAGGAAATTTCGAATTATAAATGTGCCAATTAGTTGACCATTTTCAACCAGCCCGTCAATTTCCGGCAAAAGCTTCCAATAATTTGATATTACGTACACGCAAAATTCAGCATATTTGTAGTTCTGTGTCAAAATTTCAGCTCAATTGATCATAACAAAACAACAAGCCAAAGTTGGATAGTTTGTATGAAAATCGGCTTATTGTGCTAATTTAAAGGTCACCACTGTATATTACAAAGTGGATTGATATCAGTGGATTGTCGTTTTTGTTGCTGAACATGACGCTTACTAGTGTTTTAATTCGTCGTCAAACATAGGAAGATACGATTTTTTTGATTCTCTGTCCACCACTGAGTACCGTTTAAGCAGATTTTGTCAGAGGGATCAATTTGAGTTATTGGAGGGTGAAGAAAAATCAATCTTCACGCTGTTGAAATATTCAGATAGGACGGTTCAAGCCTCCCTGAAGCTTTGCAGTCAGAGGCTCAATAATCCTTCTCTAGTAAACGATATTTCAACTGCCTTCTCATCAAGAGCTATCAGATGATTCACTGAAACGCAGAAACGATTCAGTGGAACCAATAATGGTGAAATGGATTTTCGGTTAAATTCTACAACGGCTTAGCACGGCATGGGAGAGAGCGGATATTATTCTCAGGCCCACCATCGTATCTTGAATAAATTTACGTGTAATACAAGTATTAATTTGATTTGTCAATCACATTTGCTGGAAATACAATTTTTCTTCATCAATTCCCACGAATCACTCAAATTGTGCGAACGCTCTCGAAGTTGCATCAGCAGAAGAAATTCTCTGGCTTCCCGACTGTTGGCTATCTTTCCGTGAACCGTTGTCGTCGTCCGTCCGGTCTCGGTGGTGGTAGGTCGGTCGAACGTGAGATCATCTCCCCTTCTTGCTCGCCGGTGCTCTTCACGGAGAAGGACCTGGTGTGCTTTTTCTGAAAACCTCCCATTCTCAGAGTGATGCGCTCAGTTCGCTCGAGGTGCCTCACGGCGTGCGTGTTGGTTAAAGTGCTGCTGCTGCACTAGTTTTCTCCTTCAAACAATTTTCCTGCCATCAGCAACGGGCAAAGTTGTAGAGAAAATCTCCCATATAGCACTCAGAAAAAGCGTAGTTCGTTGGTTGTTTTTGCACAGCAACTATATTAACATAATCTTTCCCCTCCGAGTTAAGATAATGGTTTCCGTTAGTATGGAGCGGAAGATGCACGTGAGAGAATCGAAATCGTATTATTTTTCGTTTCTATGCGCTCCGGAGTCCGTAGTTTAGAGGGTACATATGTAAGCATAGAGTGATGGGAAATCCCCCTCCATGGAAAGCTTTCTTCCACATGCCATTCATTAGCCGATCGTCGGGAAGGGAGAGCACTGTGGAATTTTTGCGAGAGACAACTTCCAGTCGTCGAGCAGGGTAGCATGATCTTCCGGTGGTCGATTCGATGGAACTCTTCCCCATCCTCCTCTGTGCAAGTTCCCCCTGCTCTGGAATTCGGGTGGAGAGTGCATCATCCGTGGGTGCCGTCTCGCAGGGAGCCAATGAATCTCTAACATTATATTGCAAGAACTCAGAATTTTCAATGATGTTGCATCCCTTTTAGTTGTTCGATATTCGTTAATTGTAAATTTGTCACGAAGATACTACCATTGGGAAATTGAGTTAAATCTCAATGGGTCCAAAGTTATCTCACACAATTGTGTGGATTTTTGTGGAGTTCAATCCACTTAAGTTCGGTGTGTCAGGCATAAACTACACGAATGCATTCGCACAGGAGACTAACAAGAAAAATTAAAAACGAATCCAACTCGAATCGGACGAAGATCATACAGACATTAAACGATAAGTTATAGGACACTTATATCAAGAAAAGGCGAATAACGAGACGTGCTCTTGCTGGATGTCGTTGCTACGTTGCTGACCGACCGGCTGACTCTGGCACCACGGTGAGTAGCAGCGCGTTTGCGAAACGGTAATAACAGAGTAATAATAATACAAATAACGAAAAAATAAAAGAAATATTCACTGATCCTCATTATCTCCCCATGCGGTTGAATCTCTTTTTCTGCGTTCCCTTGGATATGGGGATGCGCGCGACCGACTGGATAGACGGTTGGCTCGTGTAGCAGCGGCAGCCCCGAGCGGTCAGCAGCGGCAGTCAGTGAATATATTCTCGTGTTTTCCCCCTTTTCACCAGTCGGGTTTCATCTTTGTAGAATCTTCTTGCGTTCGATTTTGCCGGTGTTGATCGCTGCACCCGTCCGGGTTCCATCCCTGAAGGTTTTTTCCCCTGCAATTATGACGGGTTAGGGATGGCCATGAAGTCATAATGAAAGTTTCCTGAGATACAATTGGGGGCATAACGAACCTTATTAATTGGTGAAATCGTGGCGTTCAAACAAGGGTTTGGATTTAAGTTCCGTCCAACTAATCAGAACCCCGCATCAGTTCACAAACCTTTGATGTATTAGTTTTTTTTTTTTTAGTTTAAGGTTCAACAAACCATCATTGTTTTTTCAATCATCATCAAAAAATGAAAAGCAGTTTTTCATTCAAATTCAAAATTCTGCAAACGAAAATGTCATCATTGCATTCTACTGGCCTACCGGAACACAGTGAAGACATTTTCATTGGCAGAATTTTGAATTTGAACGAAAAACTGCTTTCGATGATTGAAAATTCAATGATGGTTTGTTGAATCTTAAATGATCTTCATTTCAGTTCAACTTGGATGATTACCATATACATTTGTCTAAGTGATTTAATTGCTTTCTTCATCTTTAGGTATGGGCAAAATTCAAAATTTGTTTTACAGAATTAGTCCTAGACTTAGTACACGGTCGACCACCTTGGTGGGATTGGTTTGTTTTGTTTTTAGAATTTGAAGAGAAACTACTTAATACTACTATTGACAGCTTAAAACTAACCTACTCTACTATATACACTTAACCTGCTATGTACAAATTGCTTATTAAAGCATGTTCAGAAAGATTGCATTTTTGGATAAATTTGGTTGTCATATCCTCAATTGTGGAATCTACTTTGGGAATTTCTGCCTCTTGATGGAGGTCTGCTATTCTTGTGTCGAATGGACGATCTAGAATCATCCTCAACACTCTATTCTGTGCAACCTGGATTTTGTTCCTGTGGGTCTGAGCGCACGATTCCCACACCGGGGCGGCATAGAAGATCGCGGGGGCTATGATCTGTTTGTAAACAGCCAGTTTGTTATGCCTTGAGAGGCGGGATCTGCGGCAAATGAGCGGATACAAACACCTAACCAAGGCGGAGCACTTAACTAGGGTTTTCTCTATGTGCGAGCGGAACAGGAGCTTCTCATCGAACAACATCCCGAGATAAGTAACATCAGCGGACCACTCGACCCTTGTACCATCCATTATTACGGTACAGGAGGGAGACGGTTTAAGTTTTGGCGATTGTCTGTGAAGGAACATGATCGCTTGGGTTTTCGAGGCGTTGATTCTGATTTTCCACGTGGTGGCATAATCAGTAAAGGTGTCAAGGCATCGTTGGAGCTTGTTCGTAATTTCACGAGGCATCCTACCCTTGACGGCTATCGCGGTGTCATCTGCGAACAGGAAGAACACGCAACCGTCTCCTAGAGTGGTCCCAGCAGACTCCCTTGCGGAACACCTGCTGGGATCGGAAATTGTCCCGAAAGGGAACTATTCAACGACACCCTGAACGACCTTTGCTGGAGGTAGTTACGGGTGATTTTCACAAGGTATGGTGGAAAGTTAGAGTTACAAAGCTTGTATATTAGTCCGTCGTGCCAGACATTGTCAAACGCCTTTTCGACGTCTAACAAAGCCATGGCTGTGGACTTGGATACAGCTTTGTTACTTCGGATGTTATTCATCACCCGCACTAGCTGATGATTGGTGGAATGCCCCTTGCGGAACCCGAACTGTTCCGGAAGAAGAATGTCATGTTCCTCCACAAACTTGTTTAGTCGGCTGAGGATCAATTTTTCGAACAGCTTGCTCAGCGCTGAGAGCAGGCTAATCGGTCTGTAGCTTGACGGTAGTGAAGGGTCTTTCCCAGGTTTGCGGATCGGGATGATTTTTGCCATCTTCCAGATGCTTGGAAAGTAGTGCAGCTCCAGGCACCTGTTGAGGATGGCAGCCAGCAGCGAGTGCACCCTCGCGCTGAGATTTTTCAACTCTAGGTTGAATATTCCGTCAAACCCGGGAGCCTTCATGTTCTTACTGTGTTTCAGCGCTGAGCAAATTTGTTCCTCTGTAATCCGTTCTTCTGGAGGGACGGCACAAGGGGAGGCATCTAACGTCTGATGCAGCGGCTGGCCATGTGGCAGTTCCTGGTGCCGTGCCCGAACAATAGGCAGTTCGAGCACTAAGTGACGCCACGGTGGGTCGGCTTATACCGCTCCCACTTCACTACGATGTGGAACAGTGTGCGTGTCGTCTGGAGATCCTTCACGGTTGTGGAGTTCTTCTGCAGATGGACCAGGTAGAGCTGGTCACGATACTTGATGGCCTTGCTGCGGGTCATCTTGTGGATTTCGACCGGCTTGAGGCCGTTCGCCTTAATCTCGTCCATTATGGTGGTGGTGTCCATGTCGTGGAGCCCGCGCAGCATCACTTTCAGCGGCTTGGTGGCCTCGACGTCGTGGGAGAAGTACTCCAGCTTCATCCTGTCCAAGAGGGCCTGGACTGCGTTGTAGTGATTTTCGGCCGATACCATCAGTTTGTAGCCTTCCGTGCACCGTTGAATGGTGCAACGAAGGCCCTCCTTAATGTAGTAATCCAGCTTTACCCATAGCCCGGGAGGGAAAACCTTCATATAGAAGGGTGGCAACTTCACTTTTTTCGGCACTGTCTCAGGGTCCGACTGCGGCTGGGCTCCGTTTTGCAGGGCGGAGAACGGATTGTTGCTCAGCAGCTTTTTTGCTGCCGATGCGGTGGCACTGCTGTCTTCAGTTCTGGGTCGTTTAGTTCCGGGAGGCCCCGGCTGCGGGTCCGCAACGCCCGTCGGGACGGGCAATGGGGTTTTCTTCTGCTTCTTCTGGGCAGGCTGGGTGGTCGCGCCGTCTCCTGGGAGAGGCTGTTTTCCCGGTAAACCGGCACTCGCGTTACCGCGCGATTTCTTACCCATGGCTGGGTCAGCGAGAGCGTCACTACACAACGCGGAGCTAATTCGATTTGCGAACGAACGAACGAACGAAACGAGAGAGAATAAAAATCGACTGAACTGCTCAACAGTCTGGCAGCGAATGACCTGTGATGTATCTACGAAGGATTACTTATATTTATCTTTCTCATTTATAGTCGAACACACATTTTGTGGTGGCTACACTGTGATGGACAAGACACAGGGAAGTTGCACATAGGTACAACCAAATAAATGGGGTTGGAATGAGCTTACCATGCTCTATTTACATATTCCGAAGCTTCATTACTTTGTATGGTCAATAACGGCGCTGGCCACGTCCTTACTGTCATCGGGTAGGGGAAGGATTTGACTTAAACATTTGGTGTTACTAGAGACCGAATACACCTCTGCATCTCCACGGCTGCCACAGTAAGGTCGATAGCAGTCGATAACAGTCAATAATGCCTTCGTAATTTTATCAAAATACCGAGTTTTATCAGTCTTAAACTTTTTTTTTGCTTTACGAAAAGCCAAGTTTTGTCAATTCAAGTATTAACAAATAAGCATTAAGTGTGAAAATGAGAAGGTCGAATCATTTTTTTTAATATTCAAAAGTCATTTATATTTCTTGGCGGCAGTTCGACCAAAACAAACAATCATACAAAATTTCATGCAAATCGGAGAAGGTCCACCATTTGGCGTGGAATTGCTCTATAGTAATTTACAGTTAACATTTATAAAAAAAATCGAAAAGTCCCATTTAATATACATAACTTTTGGAGCATCCTTAGTTTCATTCAGCTTCCTTCCTCCTCACCCCATCTTAAGCATGTTGTTATGATTTCGTACATGCCAAGAAGAGGAGAGCTCCGAGCCAAAGCGCGAACAACCGCGAGGACGAGATTCGCGCGCAATGAAAATACAATAAATTGAAGTCAAATATTACTTGTGATTGCCCCGTTCGGTGCTTGCATATATGTACACGCAGCGAACCCAACGACAAGGAACCACACGAGAATATGGCCACTCTTTGCCTTCCATCCAGCCTGACCCTGCATCTCCAAGTCTTGCCAAATCAAAGGAAATGCACAAAGGACACCATGAAACGTATTTGGCCGCAGCCTCCTTTCTCAAATGGAGCAGCCTCCTTGGTGCAGCGCTTCGCTTTCGGGAACACAAGAAATTATTTATCAGTGTCACCGTGGGGCTAACAAGGTCGTCAAGTGTCGTTGGATCAGAGCAGAGAAGATTTCCTTCTTTTCGGCTGGACACACAAAGTACACTTTTTTCGTGTTTTTACTTTTTCTCGCTGAATTTCTCACTCTGATCACGATCTGCGCTGTGCGACGAAAAGGTGAACGATGGATCAGAGGAAGGATCTTGCGGACAGTGACCGGGCCGGGTCGTTGCATTTTCGAGATCAATGGGGACAAGGTACAAATTTCGATGCCGTTTAAAGTGGAAGGAGAATTTAATTCCCTTAACGGTACATATATGGAATCCAGATTGGATCGATTTGGGTTTTCGGTTTGTGCAGATTAGATTACACAGCAAAGGGGGCTTATTGAATTTATCAGCAACGTGATGGATTCGCACCTTCCCCAATATCAAATCAGTTATTTCTTAGCCACGTTAGCGGAAGCCACCAAAGATGAGGTTCCTAATCGTGTTTGTCCTATTGATTGCCATCGCAAGTGCAAGATCCTTTCCCAATCGTCGTGTGATGAACGGTGTCAATGGTAGTCCCGGGCAGTTTCCGTACATGGTTTCACTGCAAATGGACTTCGGAGGTATCGTACAACAATGTGGAGGATCGTTGTTATCCCATCGCTATGTGCTAACCGCTGGCCACTGTCTGTATCAACCGACGTCGGGATCTGCCATCATTGGAGCACATAATCTAGCCGAAGAGGAGGATCACCGAATCATTTAATTCCACCCAAGATAACTTCATCCTTCATGAAGGTTTCTTCCCAATCAGTATGCGAAATGACATTGGTTTGATAAGACTTCCACAGGAAGTCCCTTTCTCCGGCTACGTTCAACCCATCAAAATTCCACGGTGGTCCGATGGAGACTTTGCTGGTTACTTGGGAACATTTCCCGGATGGGGCCAAACGCACGATCCCTCCACCGGAAATTCGGATGTGCTAATGTATATAAACAACCGCATCTACACGAACGAGGAATGTCAGGAGAGATTTTTTGCACCGGTGTTGATAGAGGAACAGAACGTGTGCATGTCCGGGGAAGAGCGGAGATCGGCTTGCATTGGCGATTCCGGTGGACCAGCGACCGTGCAGGTCGGAGCGGACTTTGTTCAAATTGGTGTGTTTTCCTTTGGACCGGCTTCGCACTGCCTGGATGCCATTTCGATCGTTTGCGCTAGAGTTACGCATTTCCTTGAGTGGATTCAAGCCAACTCCGATGTGATCATTGAGCCGTGAAAAAAATTGGTGTGATTCAGTGTTTGATTTGGTCGTTGTTATATTAATTTAATGATATTAATAAAGTGCGGAAAATAACTACGTATTTAAAAAAAATATGCTTTTTGTATTGTCGGAGTGATGCATTTGTGGGATGAGTGGTGAAAAAGTCGAACATCTCATTACAACTATCTTGAATCATAATGAAATTTTCAACAAAAATGTTCGTTATTATTTTCTCTGAAATTCAGAGGAAAATCGAGAATAATGAACCGCTTGCGCATTTCCACACACTTAGAAAAATTGATGTAAATTTGGGTGCTCTAGTTCATCAACCATGTACAATTTCTATTATTAACATTAATGTTCAATCTCGATGAACATTTCAATAGGTCCTATCTGCTTTGATCGATTCTCTCCATCGACTTTCTTTTTTGATAACCACTGATATGGGCCTGTTCATAAACTACGTAGACAGTTTTTTGGGATTATTGACCCCCCCCCCTCCCCCTGCGTAGACAATTGTCCATACAAAAAAAAAATAAAATTTGTATGGGCCGTGGATAATTGTCAACCCCCCCCCCCCCCTAAACTGTCTACGTAGTTTATGGACAGCCCCTATGTAAACAGATTTCGCACTATTTTTACCACATAGTTAGATTAAGCAGGTTATTATTCAATCTAATCTAATCTAACGCCAACACAGCCAGTTCTTGAAAGCATCCTGGAAAATGATATATATAACTACACCATTTTTCTTGTCTATTTGATATATGTTTCACATCGAAGATGCGTCAAACATATCAAAACGGCCAGGCCTACTGTGCAGCATTTAAGGGACAAGATGATTCAGAAAACATCGGGCCTGTTCAAATCGAAGATTTAAACACGATGCTTCAGAATCCAATAAATGGATGAAACGGGGGCATCTCGTTCCGATTTTGGTAATTATATGATTGGTTGGTCGTTGCAAGCATCAAAGCTAGAAAGATTAAATGATGCTCCATTTTCTTCTGACGGTTGGGGCTAGTGAGTCATCGTTATATGGAAAAAAACGCAAACTTTACCTCATCAATCGAGAACAACCCTTTTTTAATTCCATTTGGAGTCCCAAACAACTGTGCAAAATTTGGGGACGATTGGTTGTAACTCGGCTTTCATGATTGCGTTTGTAATTTGTATGAAAATTAGTATGGGAAAACCTACTTTTTTGCATTTTTATCCCTAGAGACCACAATTAAGCATAAAAAGTGCAACTAAATATGAACAAATATTTTCAAGGAAGTGCCTAACAACTTTGCCAAAGAAAGTACGGTGCTAGAATGTATCTAAAAAAAAGTTATAACAATTCAAATATTTATGGTTTGAATAAAACACCAAAAATCCCTTTTTCTGCCAACACTGCCGGTGTACCAATGGGAGTCAGATTCCAAACTGAAATAATTTCGAAGTTTCTTATCTTACTGATTTGGTATGTTCAGATGAATTATTCAAAAACAATAGCTCTATCTCATATGTGTAGTTGGAGAGGGTGGGGGTTAATAATATATCCCGCCCCCCTCACTCATATCAATAGTTTCAAACTGAAATAACTTCGGAGTTTCTTATCTTATCGATTTGGGATGTTCAGGTTGAATTATTCAAAAATATTTGCTCAGTTAGTTAGAGAGCGGGGGGGGGGGGGGGGCTTACTATATGCAGATTTTAAAACAAAAATTGTTGTTTATTTATTTTCATCAACCGATGTAGAGTAGTGCAAATACATATACAAATTTGTTTTTCTTAAGAATATATAAAAAAATGGTCTGCTATCCTACTTTTACTTCTTACGAGTTATGATTCCGTATGGAGTTAAACTATTGTTTTAGTTTATGCCCAGACATTGAAAAGTCAATGGTTTTGCAGTTGATTGTAAGACGCCATCACGTTGCAGTGTAAATATTTAATATCCAATTTGTCCGTTCATTTGTTAGTGAGGAGATGTTGTTTGAATTATTAGCAGTTGGAAAAATTTAATTTTTTTTCTATATAAAGCTTTTATTTGAAATATTAAACTGCCATTAGAGCCACCCGCATATAGAAAACACAGAAGTAGTCATACCGTACAACGGGGTATCTTTGATTATGCGGGTAACTTTGATAGTATAATGTAAAGATTAAATTTAAATTAAATTAAATTTTAAATTAGAAACATTGGTTCCATATTTTAGCTTAGGGTATTTCCGTTGATATTGTGTATAGTTTTTAAATAGTATGTGTTACATATTTTACAAACATATTAAAAAATATTTTTAACGGCGCCGGTGGTGTAGTGGTAAGCGTGATTACCTCTCACCCCAGCAGGCCTGGGTTCAATCCCAGTCGGCGCCGCCGGGATGTTCTGAGGCATAACATCTCTGATCACGCCTTCCTTCGGATGGGAAGTAAAGCCGTTGGTCCCCGGTTCATGAGTTGATGGGTCGATAGGTAGGGTCCAGGTGTGGGAGCTGCCTTCCTGGCACGTCGGTAGCATTGGTGCTCAGCACGGAAAACAAGATCGACGGAAAAAACAAACCAAAGGAAAAAAAAATATTTTCGTGTTTTTCGCCTGTTTGTAAAAGCACTCAAACCAACACTTATGAAATGTATTTCCGATATAGCCATCACAAATTCAATGTGGTATTCTTATTGCTTATGATGTTTTCTGATTATATATTCATTCCAAGTTTCATATTCAAAGAACTAAATTGTTTGAGTTCCAATCATATTTTTCTACATTCATCGAGCATTATCAAAGTAACACCAAATCAAAAAACTGAATTTCGGTCACAAAACTAAAAAAAATAGTACAAATGCTTTAATTCCCTTTAAACATATTACTAACGAATTGACTCTTGGATCCTCAGTACTTGTTTTAAAAATATAAAATTTGAAAAACTTTCATTGCTGTAAATATTATTTAAAATATACTTTAAAAAACTATCAATGTTACCCTGTTTTACGGTACACCAAAAATCAAAAAAAAAGGAGAGAACGAAAACTGTCTTCACCAGTTTCGTCTCAGACACAGGTATAGTTGGATTTCGCTTGTTGGGCTTCAAGTGAGCTACGCTTCAGTTGGGCTCTCAAGTTGTAAACGTCATTTCTAACAGTGCTGATTCTTTTTCGAAATTTCGACCGGCTTCATGCAAAAACCGGCAAACGTGTGGAGTAATGATACAGATTATGTCAATGCGATACAACGAGTTGCTTCCTTGATGGTCGTCAACGATATGGCTGAATGAGGGGTGAAGCTAATTTTTGACTTATCAAGAAATCCACCCGAGACCTAATTCAACAGCAATATTTGCTTCAGGGTATAAAACAGCATCGATAAAAGTACCCTGAGAAATCGTAGAATATATTAAAATGAAATATAATGATTACAATCCAATGACATTTGTGTGGATATATCTGACGTTGTACATTGCACCAAAAGAGTAAGGAAGGAACTGGGGGTACTCGCTTTACAAATACTCTTATGAGATTGAGCAAATGTTTTTGAATAACCCATCCAACTTGAGAGATGGGAAACTCGGGAAACTCCGAAGTTATTTTAGTCTTTATCTTTACTTTCATTGGTATAAGTGAGGGGTGGAAAGGATACAGAAACCCCCTCCCCCATATCTAACTACGCCTATTAAATGGAGCACATGTTTTTGAATACATATGATACCAACTAGACAAGATCAGAAACACCGGATTTATTGCAGTTTTATGCTTTACTTCTATTTAAATGAGTGAGGGGCGAGGGTAAAGTTAGCCCCCCCCCCTTCATCACTTAATATGCCTATGAGATTGAAAAATTGTCTTCGAATAATTCATCTGAACATACCAAATCGATAAGATAAGAAACTCCGAAGTTATTTCAGTTTGGGGTCTAACTTTCATTGGTGTTGGCAGAAAAAGGGATTTTTGACATTTAATTCGAACCATTGATCTTTGAACAGCTATAACTTTGTTTAGATACACTGGGCTATTCTTTAACGTATTTAGATGCGTAGTTTGTGCAAAATTGTGGTCCCTAGTAATAATGATGCATAAAGTAGGTTTCCCCATACTAATTTCCATACAAATTTCAAACGCAATGCGGAAACCCGGGGTACAACCAATCATCCCCAAATTTTGCTTAGTTGTTTGGGACTCCAAATGGAACCAAAAAAACCTTGTTCTGAAAATATGATCATAATGACCCATCCATATACCTACATCATTTTTCTTGTCTATTTGATATATGTTTCACATCGAAGATGCGTCAAACATATCAAAACGGCCAGGCCTACTGTGCAGCATTTAAGGGACAAGATGATTCAGAAAACATCGAAGATTTAAACACGATGCTTCAGAATCCAATAAATGGATGAAACGTGGACATCTCGTACCGTACGTTTCCATTTTGGTAATTATATGATTGGTTGGTCGTTGGAAGCATCAAAGCTAGAAAGGTTAAATGATGCTCCATTTTCTTCTGACGGTTGGGGCATGAGCACTAACTCTTGTCCTAGCCTTTTATGACTTATGGCTATAGCGCCATTACTCGCTTTCTGAAAAGAAAAGAGGGAAAGGAAAAGGAGAAGGTCAAAGGTTAAAAGGGAAAAGGATTATGTGAAATCATAATGAACATAAACAATATTTTTGATTTGAAATAAACAATATAAAAATTCAGAAAGGCGTGGTGGTCACTACCCGAGTCTTGTCACTAATATCAAGTCATAAAAAGTAATAAGGACTAAAATGTGATCCTTTGATTACTGGAAAATCCTGATGCTTGGGACTAGCAATCATTCTCAATGTGTAAAAACTGGTGATCTCAAACTTGGCAATACCAGCGCCGGTCGCGCCCTAACGCAGGTCAAGAAAGGAATGGGAAGAAATGTGTTGACGTGACACTCGCTTTGATGGAAGCCGAGAAATCCTCTGCACTTCCCCGAGGTAAGAGGCAACTTTTAATCCACCTATTCCTTTGCAGTTAAATTGTACCCGTTCAATTCTGGCAGCAAGCCCAAACATTTAGTGTTGGCAAAATCGAACGGTCTTATTTTGAAATTCAATTTATGATTTTGTTGACTTCGGACCACTGCGAGGCATCGCCATGACATAGACGTTACTAATAATAAATCTTTAATTAAAAGCTGTAATCACAAGGAGCAAAAACACACTATTTTCAAATTCCATTTAATCTTGGCTCGTTGCCAAAATTGAACCCCGTGCCAAAAGCGAACGGTTTTGTGATTTTGTTGCTAAAATCGAACCGTTCCTTAATAAAACGACTTCTGTACAAATATTTAAATTGAATAAATGGTAAGCTCTCACCAGACTCTGTAGATGTTTGTGACCATTCACCACTGACCATCATAATCACAAGTGTTAATAAGTAGGAACGAGCTCACCAAATGAATCCATGAGCAATGTCAACAGAATGAAATTGCATGGTGCTACTGGTACTTTCATGGTCCACCTTTCTTGCTTGAATCAGGATGATATCCACTTGGTACTATTCAACAGAATTAGCATGTTGCCTCTCCTTGAGTACATCCCTAGTACTACCCAACTAACAATTTTAGCTGCAGATTAGCTTATACAGGCAAACAATGGCTTATACAGCTATTTTTTTGGCTGTATAAACTAGTCTGCAGCTAAAATTGTGTGTTGGGTAGGAAGTGATTCCTTTTCTTCAGGGAGAATTTCCTGTAGTCCTGCATCTGTTATCCTTTTGTAATTTTCACATTTTGATCATCCATATCAGGTTCAGCTTATATAAAATATCACTAAAAGAGTCCTCAGGATCAGCCCTTGTGGTTCGCTTCTCCGTGACGTCGTCGCGAACGAAATAACGTCGGGGGTTCACTGGAGGAGTTTGTTTTCGGAGCTGCTGCCCTCGGAAGCTCCGAAAAAACTTCATGACACGGGTTCTGTTGAGAGTCCCACAAAGACAGCCCCAAACTTGAATAACTTTAGAAATCATTATCAGATTGGTTTCTTTTATTGTTTTAAAAATATGCCAAAATCGTTTCTCCGAAAAAAATCACAGCAAAGAAAATGCACGTCAAACTTGTTCAAAGGCAGAGCCTACTCTCCCGATAAAGCAGGTTCTTATCTAGCGTCACAAACGTCAAATACAACAGGGGAAGGTTTTGCAGCTGAGTTGTTAACGAAAAAGAAAGTCGATCAAGATAGGACCTTTTGAAATGTTTATCTAGCAATAATTAGATTGTAATTTGACTCTTGATTCTGGATTATTATCTATAGAGACAACGCTTAGAGGTATGCACCGTCTCACAGAAAAGCTGATGCGTGTATTTTCGGACCGACTCAATAAAATAAATAAAATCGACAGTGAGCATGCATAAGGGCGAATACGCGATGATCGATTCTCTTCATCGATTTTCTCTTTGCATTGATACAGCTAAGCGAAACAATTTTCTAGAATTTGTTCAATGTAGAGTAGTAGCAGGTTGTATTGGGTATCAAAAGCAACAGGAAACGCACCGAGAAACTGTAACGGTCACTCCATGTTGTAAATATTAAATCAGTCAGTCACTCCATGTTGTAAATATTAAATAAGTCAGTCACTCCATGTTGCAAATATTAAAACAGCCAGTCACTCATTGTTGTAAATATCAAATTAGCTATAATTAAAGTAGGATGAAATGGATCTAATCCATACGCCAAAAACTACGCCAGTAGCGAAACGACACTGGTCGATTTACTATAAAATTAGAATATCTCGTGAGTAAAGCCACACGACCTTGTGCAATTTCTACCAAGGCCGAGTCCAGTGAAATCTTCGGGAAAGTTGGGAAAAGAGAGAGTTGTGGCTACACCCGACATTGAACGAAGGACCAGCGATCGGAATAATCTCTCGCATTGCCGATCTAGTTCGAAGAAGTTCGCGGGAAAATCGAACTTCCGTTAAGTTCGGCCGAGGTCACCTTCCCTAATCTGAGGGTCACGGTTTCGCCTCACTTTCGTCCGAACCGCAGATAACAGTGGAAGTGTGTCCTTTTTTGTTCGCGTTATTTGATAGTTTTGTATAGTGAGTTAAAGCAACGTGGTTTTACTTTATACTTGAATTCTAATTTCTCCTCGTTGATTGTTTAGTTATAGCTATCAATCTAAAAGTAGTGTGCGTCATAGGCTAGACTTTGTGTGTGCAAAAAACAAGCTAGACCAGGTAATGTGCTGCTCGGTAAAGAAAATCTGTGCAATGTGCTTAATGGTATTTTCAACAGCCGACGGCTACATCCTCTTCCAACGCCATCATCTGCATCCCCGGGGCGAAAGATTCCGGCAACCGTCACCTTGGCCGGTGGAAAGCGATCCGCATCCACATCGCTTGTCGGGGCTTGGTGGTTGTCAAGCGCCACCTGTGGTAGAATTACCATCCGTCCAACCACGTGGAAATCGTTGGCCGTTCAATCACCAACGGTCGAACGCTAAGTAGCACCGTCGCCGCCCGTAACAGCAGCGCAGCAGTCAACAGCAGCATCATCAACTGGTGAGTCCGTTCCAATTGTTTCTTTGTCGAGTGTGGCGTCCGGCGAGGGCGCCACGGAGGACCTTTTTTGCCGACCATAAGGTCGAAGAGCATGAATTGCTAAGATTTGGATAAGTCCAATATTTGTGAGGTTGGGTGTCGGCAGGACAACGTGCACACGTATCGTAATATATGGATGCCCACCCAACCCTTTAATGTGAGACACCCGGGTGCCAAGCTTTGCCGTTCCCCGCTTGCTGCATCGTCGTCGTCGAGATTAACCGAGAAGAAAAACACAAGAGCACAGCACAATATAATAGGTAGATAGAAGAACCGCACGCACACAAGTATAGGTAGAGGAATAGAATAAAGAGGAGTAGGAAAATACAAGCAATCCAAAGTTCTGAAAAGCATGAGTTTACAATAAACCTCAACTTACCGTTTTCCGTTATAAAATGAATGTTTGATTTGAATTGAATGTAATGTTGTTGATCAGTCCTATTAAAATTTTGAATGAAAGGAAGAAAGTGTCTTCACGTTGTTTCGGGTCCGGGTAATTATGTTGTCTTCCGCGTGGTCGGAATTTGACTTGTATGTGGCGTACCTCTTTTGTTGAAGCTGCACCTCTGGCGGAAATAAGTGGAACTACCGATGAGGAAAGCTTGACGTGTAACGTCGTTTAGGTTTGTGTGATCTCTTACCGTGAGCTTCGGGGAAATATTTCGGGGTGTGAGAGATTATGCTGTTTTAGCAATAAGGTTTTCTACCCGATCAATTTCGGTGGTAGTGAAGCTGGCTCGATCTCTTCTTTTTAGGAAGATTACACTTGGACTCGCCCTTGAGGCAGTCTCATCCGGGCAAACTCAACATGGTATGCGGTCTCCTTTATCGGAGTGGCGCTTAAGCCGCATACTTATTCGAGATCGACCAGTGACGGCTACAAAACGTTAAATCTTAACTCGCTAGAAAAATCGACGAAGAGAATCGATCATCGCGTATAGGCCCTTATGCATGCTCACTGTCGAAATAATCAATATCGAAACTCTAATATACCGAAAAGCTACGTTCAATAATATAAGAGAATCGCAGAATGATTCTTCTGGCTGATAAAAAAATTATTTTAAGATTAATTTAAAAATATTTATTGCGCATTTTGCACCAAACTAGACTCCTGTGCAAAAAATAATTGCACAGTAATATTTTCGCACATGCCTGAAAATTAAAAAATCGGCTTATTTGAAAGCAGTAACAGCTTAAGAACATTGCTAGCAAGCTACGCTGTTGAATTAAAGCTCTAGAAAGCATTAAGAAGCTCCATATTTAACTTTTATGACCAGTGCGAAAATAATACTGTGTACTTATTTTTAGCGCAGGAGTCTAATCAGGTGCGAAATCCGCAATAATGAGAGTACAATAATTAGATGCAAAGTGTGCATGCAACAATTGGGCTCTGAGACACATTCAAAAGCATAATTATAAGGATAGTTTTTAAGAATATTAACTGCTGAAGAACTCTGGAAATGCTTTATGAATGGTATTAAAATGTTTCTTGAGGAATTCCTACTTCAAAAAAGTTTCCGGCCTCATAAATTTTTTTTCCAAAAAGCACGTTCTTAGCTTGCAATGGTCATGCTGAACATTTTTAAATCAATAAAATGAAAAATGGTCACATTTTGAATTGTGTCATTAAAATTCTACGAGTCCTACGTCAGGATCGCTGTAGTATGCTCAAATTCAAAACTGTACATGATAACATGAAATATAGCATATAGGGGAAATGGATGTAATGTCGGCCTAAATGCCCCTAATTTGGGCCCATACATAAATTCTGAAATCGACTAAATTTTCAATAGCGACCAAATATATCCATTAGTACCGTCCCAATGACGTGGTCATCTAGATAAAATTGATAAATAGCAGATTTTTAGCGATGGGCCCAATCTTAGATCCATAGGCCAACATTAGAGCCATTTCCCCTAACATACTATAGTAGAGTTTGAAGCTGACTACATAGATCAGATAAAATTGATGACTTCGATGCAACGCAGTAGCTTCTATTTGGTTTATTTATTTTCTAGCGTGAATTAAAATCGTGGGAAAAGCCATTTTCGTTTAAGTACCCACAAGATCTATAAAGAATTGCCACAACCGTTGAGTTATGCGGAATACACTTTTCTGTTTTCTATTTCTGCCTTCTATTTATAAATTAGTAGCTACTCCATGCCTCAACTGCACATCGTTCGTGTTTACATTTTCACCACATTATACTTATACTCTCTCTAATCCAATCCAACATCAACCAGCCCAGATTCGGCACTCAGCTTTTGCGGCTGTCCATAATTGAATACTGTTCCCATAAATCAGTCCTGGTACCTTTCCGCTTCCTCCGCTTCCCTACCGCACGTGTCCCTCAACCACCCCCTCTCTCTCTGATCCCAATCTATTTCACGTAAGAAAGTTCGGGTCATCCCCTGTGCTTTCTTTCACCGGCCGAAGAAAAAAGAATGTGCGTAGCAATAAATCAGTCCAAGTGAATAAAACTTCCCCCTGTCCCATCTTCCCGCCTGAAACAGAAGCCGCCGCCAAAAAAAGAAGCACCGGGGAAGAGTGAAATACTCTTATTTGGATCACTGACTGTGAGTTGAGAGCATGAGACCGAGAGAAACAATCTTGCATTTATTTTGTTCCCCATCTTTGGGTCTATTCCTGGGACCGACTAGAATCGATCCCCCGCCATATCTCATCTCGTCACAAACACGCTCGCAAGACAGCAGCACCCCAAGAATAACCTCCTTGCCGGTTTGTTGTGTACAAATATATCCAACGGTCGGATGAAAGAGAATCGATCCCTTCCACCGAAAAAAAAAAGGAAAAGAAAAATTTTCCGAGATTATTGGAATTGCTAATGTTTCGCACCCGACCGAATCTACCAGTAGAGCCAAAGCCGAGTTGGGTAGCGGAAAAATCTTTTCTCCAGAATCGCTTTAGAAGAGTGGAGTGCGGGTATCGCTGTGCTGCTAATCAGGCGCAAAAACAGGCCGAAGGAAATTAAAATCACGCGGACGGACGGACGTACGGTCGACGTGAAAGCAATCGATAAATAAATTTGCCTAATTGAAACATGACAGTGTGATTTTGGCTTTCCAGCTGGTTCCGAAGGGGATGTTCACTTTTGGGAAGGAGGCGATCTGATTTAGAGGGAACTTCGTCGGGCAAGCATCTCTAGATGTGGAGTTTGGTGATGAAACATATTTTTTGTTTGCTCTTCGCCATGGTCTATTTTAAGTTCGAACGCATTCTTCGGAAGGGAGATGGTCGATTTTACGATTGGAGTAGCAAAGGAAGCGATGGAATGCCAATGCCAAGCCATCTAGGTTGGCGATAGATTTCACTGTTTGATTAAATTAGCATAAAATTTGAATTTTGCCCACCGAGAACAAAGGTTCTAAATTGAGAAGGGGCAGAGGTTCTTGATTTGTTTTTACTAGCATCAACAGCACGAGCTTCTTTGTGGGAAGGGGTGTGAAAAGTCGTGCTTATTTGGTGGTCAAAAGTCCAAAAGTCTTAGGAGCTGCCAAAAAGCATACCAGACCAATGTTGCTAATTAGTTTTGGACTGTCACTTTGCTGAATCTTGACAAATTGTCAAGTCAACAGGAATAAGGGAAAGAGAAATGGTTTAAATGGACAGACATGTATTTTCAGCGTTGGAGTCTTTAGCAACAGTCGCAATATTCTATCCGATCGGATGCAACTTGGGTCTAGCATTGTCATTGTGACATTTGAGCAGAACATATCTAGCGTTCAGAATCATATGGAGGGCCTAACTATGATGATCGATTCTCTTCATCGATTTTCTCTTCACATAACAACAGTTCAGTGAATTAATGTTCCGAAACTATGACTATAAAGTGTAGTGAAACCGAGAAATGTTAATTCAGCTGAGTTATTATCAAAAGAGAAAATCGATGAAAAGAATCGATCATTGAAGTTAGGCCCTTATAATTCTGAAAGTTAGATATTTATCACACCAAAATCATCTTGTAGTAACTTATTTGCTCTAGATTTTTGCAGTTTGTGAATGAGCTTTTTGTGTTTGTGTGATTACTTACCTTACCAATCAGGCTAAGGCCTTGTTGTCCTCTGCTGTCCGAAGAAGTCGTCTCCACTCTACTTGATCCATGGCCACAGTTCGCCAGCCTCGTAGTCTGCGAAGGGTTCGCTCGTCATAGATTAACCTATCGCAACCCGGGAAGCCGAGCGATTTGCAGTTCCATGTTCCGAGTTTCCAATCGTAGTCCTTATTTCGTCGCGTAGGTCTGTGCCGATTGTTCCGATCCGTATTTCTTTCTTCGGTATTTGCAACTTTGTTTTTTTTTTCCAGGGTGGCTTGTTGGGCCTGCCCCAACCCCCTGTCTCGCCGGGGGACCATCGTGCACAGCTCTGTTTAGAGTCCCACGCTGGCACTAGGACGGTGATCAGCCGCTCCTAACATGGAGAACAGACGCCGTTTTGAGCCGCACCTCCATGGTGAAAAGACGCTCGGGTTTCGTGAAGCATTTCCTCTATCACCCTGTGATGGGTTACCGCGCCAGTGTTCGCGTCGCACCTCTTCACTTTGCTATTTCCGGACTGGCAACATTTCCCAGGCTACGCCACCCCCCCCCCCCCCTTTGTGTGATGTATTACATAATTCTTATTTTTACTTTAATTTGTGCATTTTTATGAGTGGTTTTAATGATATTCTTTTTCTTCTTTTTCTTCCTAATCTTTTTTATTATATCCCAACTGAAACTTGTCTCTTTCGTTCAACTTTATGATCTTCGAGCTCTTTCACTGTTACAATATAAGCCAGAAACCTGACTAAGCTATCAGCAAATATATTATATTAACAATATGATCCACTCTTTCGCTTAGCTGGCGAACCGAATTTTTAGCGATGAAAGCACCTCTGTGGCCAAAAAGGCTACCAATGTATTTGTTTATCGTCACGAGGGGTTAACCAAATGAAAATTTGTTTAATATTTCAAATGAATGTATTTCACCATTTTATTTTATTTGATGACCACAGTGACATGTCAGACAAATTTTAAAGTAGTATACACAATGTAATTAATGAAAATAATTTGACTCTTACTTTTGTAATAAGTGATATATTCGCACCCCTCGACTGTAATTGAATGATTGTTACTGACCTTTTTCAACGCTAGATGGTGCGTGAAGCAATATTTTGCGGGTCGCCATTGCAACATTTGGAAAAGGCATGAATGGATCATATTGTTAATATAATATATTTGCTATCAGAATGCCCCTTTCAAGAGACTAAACCTCAGCCGTAAATCTGGTCGCAGAATTTATATTATAGCATCTCCCTAGGGATCGGTTCTAAAATGGCAGTAATTTGTCTTGCAGTGCTGAAAATTTCATCACGATTCGTGCTGTTTACAAAAAGTTATGACAGATGGAGGACTTGAGATGAAAATTTGTGTTTTTTTTTTTATTGATCGAAAATCCAACATATAATTTTGAGACATTTTTTTTATGAACACAGCAAAAAATTAATTGTGATATCACATCAAGGTGGATGCACTTCAATCATGCCGAAACTATGGTGGAATATTACTTGCCAAAAAGGACAAAATTCCCATTAATACAGTGCATGAACTGAAATTACGCTGCTTTTACTGCATTTGTTTATTTTTGTGGCCATAAAAATTACATGAGATTTTCGACATGATTGAAGTGCATCCTCTTGGATGTAATATTAAAATTTATTTTTTGCTGTGAAAGTACAATAAAAAAGCTGCAATTTGACTGCTCAAAATTTGTCATTCGTCAAACCAATCGCGAGATAGAGCTGATTTCTTGCGACCAGATTTAATGCGGGATAAGCTTTACTGTAGTGAAAACCTACAATTTTGGTAACATAATCATATCAACAATAAGCACGGAGTTTGCGTTTCGTGAATGCATTTTTATAGCTCAGTGACGCAGATCTTGCGAAAAGATTATAAAAGAAACTTGAATTAATCCACCTATGGTGAGATTGGACCCATCTTAAGTATTCAAATTCCGAAAAATTGCTTGAGCTATCATTTCGGGAAGAGAAGTATTATAATTTCTAAATGATATGTGAGTTTGTGTTTCAATTGTTCTGACTGGTGACTCATGAAATTTTTTGGACCGGGTGCACTAGGAACATGCTTGGTGTAAATAACTATAGATTTATATTTTGATATGATTTTATGTGATTTACTTCAGATTCAAGCCACTTTCCCTGTGGTATCCGTAGCTTGTGTGGCCAATGTTATTTTAGGGCAGTATGATGCGTCGCAAGGCAAGTTTTGGTTCATTTCAAAATCATTCATTTAATAATTTCTAATCAACAACATCCCAACTAACATTTTCAGCTTTGAAAGTCAACTTTTCCAGCGTTGTGCTGTAAAGTAGCTGAAACAAAGCTGCAGATACAGCTACAAGCAGAAGCTAGCAAAATAGTTTTGGAGAGCGTTTATTCAACTTTTTCACAACCATTATTCAATTTGTAAGTCGCACTGAATAACATCAGCCAATAAACGCGACTGTCGCTTCTATGCAACTATTAATCAACTTTCAACTTTTAGCTGCAAAACAAAGCTAATATAGCGAGGATATTACTTATTTGATGGATTCTAATAAACCAACCACTGTTGCTGAATAACATAAACATCAAAAGTGCCTTTTCAACAACTAAACAACCTGTACTCAATTAATAAACTGTGTTAGCGCTACTTTGGAAGCCATTTTACAGTCAACTAAATAGGTTTATTTTTAGACGTGTGCAGTTTTACAGCTTTTACTCTGCTTTTTTACAAAGCTAAATTAACTAGTTCAGAAAAGTAATTCACGTTCACTAATATGAAGCCTCAAATCAGGGATCTTGTTGTACAAGGGGATGTATTTTTGGTTACGTCAGTTCAAAGTGTTGGCGTAGCGAAGTTGGTAGTATCAAGGTTCGCCAATGCGGTCGCCTCGAGTTCGATTCCAGGTTCTTCCGGTACAGTGTAAATCATTTGGCGGTGTGCTTATTGCTAATTTTGATTGATTTGATTCGCAGTAAAATAAACTTGATAAGGTCCTCCAACAAAAAAACAAAGCGTAATCAATAATTGGCGTCAAGAGAAAGCTGTGTAGTGATTATTTGATAATAGGGTAAAGGTTGATAAGCGCCTTTCAAGTTCACAAACAACTAGCACGATAACAGCTGTATCTGTATAAAAGCGGAAATAGATATGCAATAAGTGCTTGTCCCAGCCGTCACAACAGCCATAAGTAGCTGACTAAGTTCGCCAGATTTGCTTGTATAAAAGCTTTTCTCATATCGTATAATATTTGAATACAGCTTGAGGCTGTATAAATGAAATGAGTAAAGCGTTTACATTGCGAAAATTGTTAGTTGGGATATGCTTTTGGTAATGTCAGGTTTTGGCATCTGCGAAGTTACCCGAAACATGTCTGGACCTAGACTTCTGGGATCTCAATATGACTGCCAATGATCTTATTCTTTTGTTCTCGTGTGATTTAATGAAACTACTCAAGGGGCACCCAGAAAATGTCCGGATAGGGCAATGTGGTCCTGGGCATGACTACCATTGAATCTGGTTTTGATTTATCATATGATTTAAGGTGTCACATGATGAGATTTGGCCCAAGTCAGAAACTGGCCACTTCCCCGGGGGCACCCAGATTGTGTTTGGATATAGTTAATGTGGTCCTGAGCACTCCTTATGACTGCCATTGAACTTGATTTTGAGTTCTCATGTGATTTGATGTGTCGCAAGATGGGATTTGGTCCAAGTCATAAACTGGTCATTTCCCCGGGGGTAACCGGAGTTCAGATTGACGGTGACGAAACCGAGGTGGTCGATGAGTTCGTGTATTTGGGCTTACTGGTGACCACCGAAAATGATACCAGCAGAGAAATTCAAAGACGCATTATGGCAGGGAATCGTGCCTACTTTGGACTCCGGAGGACGCTCCGGTCGAATAAAATTCGCCGCCGCACGAAGTTGACTGTCTACAAGACGCTGATTAGACCGGTGGTCCTCTACGGCCACGAGACCTGGACTATGCTCGTGGAGGACCAACGCGCCCTTGATGTTTTCGAACGGAAGGTGTTGCGTACCATCTACGGTGGAGTGCAGATGGATGACGGAACGTGGAGGAGGCGAATGAACCACGAATTGCACCAGCTGCTGGGAGAACCATCCATCGTCCACATTGCAAAAATTGGGTGACTACGGTGGGCTGGGCACGCCGTAAGAATGCCGCACGACGACCCAGTGAAAAAGGTTCTAGAAAGCGACCCAACAGGAACAAGAAGAAGAGGCGCGCAGCGGGCAAGGTAGATTGACCAAGTAGAAGGTGACCTGCGGACCCTTCGCAAACTACGAGGCTGGCGAACTGTGGCCATGGATCGAGTAGAGTGGAGACGACTTCTTCGGACAGCAGAGGACAACAAGGCCTTAGTCTGATTGGTAAGTAAGTAAGTGCAGCAGAAAAATAAAAAGCATGATCATCCAAAATTAGAGGCCATAGGTATACGTGCACATTTTTACTTGTTTTTAAACGATTTGATTTGCCTTCATATACGATACAATCTGTAATAAGAAATTCAGTATGACAAGCCTTACAATGTTATCCGGTGTATTTTGTGATGCAGTACGATGGAAAAATGGTTAATCGCTGCTATTTTCTGTTAAATTTTAATGTTGGTCACTTGAAAATTTTCAGAAATTATCTAACAACAACTTTTTGTTTAAACAATTGTTTGTAATTTCAAACATTTTATAAATCGTTTTCTGTGAAATTATTGCGAAAGAAAAATAAAAAAATAATTAGTTCAAAAATTTTATTGAAAGTTCCATGTCATGCAAAATAAGGTTGGACACCCTTCAGGGTAAAACGGACCAATGGAATATCACTTGATCCTTGCCATATAGAAGTTTACTTTGTTCGGAAAGTTGTACAGTGGCAAAGTTGGTTAGAGAACAGAAGTTCAGATGTTTTCACTATGTGGCGCTAATGTGAAATTTTAATTTCAATGTCAATTTAAATCTTAACATTAATTTTAATTTTAATTTTAATTTTTATTGTTGCCATCGCCGCTGGGCTCGCTGGCGGACCTGTAGGAAAGTGAGGTGAGGAGGAAACATCATAGCACGTGACAGTTGTCAACCGGAAAGGTTGACGTTAGGGATCAACCAAGAAGAAGAGAGATCACAGACACAAAGTGAAAAAAGGATCGAAAAGTTAAAAAATTTAAAAATTGCTCAAAAGTTGTGAAATCTAAAGCTAGGAATAATTAAAAACCTTAACAAGGACTTAAAATTATTTATCTAGGCTCACACAAAGTGGATTGAAGGAATTTGTTTGGTCAAAGGAACCACAAGTCCTCAATGCACTAAAAAATGTGGACGCATCTAAAAGACCAGGACCTGACGGAATTGCACCTGTATTATTGAAGAATCTTTCAGAACAACTCACCCTTCCTTTAGAACGCCTTTTCAATATGTCTCTGAAAAATGGGAAATTTCCTGAAATTTGGAAATCGTCTCATTTGGTGCCTATTTTCAAATCACGTACGAAATCTGACATCGGTAATTATCGTGGGATAGCCATTATCTCTTGCATCTCAAAACTTTTTGAATCAATCGTAAACGACAAAAATTTTCAGCAAGTTAAAAATCAAATTGCAAACAAACAGCACGGTTCTTTTAAATGTCGTTCAGCTACCTCAAATCTTCTTGAATTTGTAACCTTCATTTTTTACGCAATGGACAATGGCAAGCACGTGGAAGCTCTTTATACTGACTTCAGTAAAGCATTTGACTGAATCGACATACCATTATTACTCTTTAAATTGCAAAAAATAGGAATGGAATCTAGACTTCTGAATTGGCTCCAATCATACATAACGCAACGCAAACAAATAGTTCGTTTTCAGAATAAACTTTCAGAACTTATTTCGGTCACCTCTGGCGTGCCCCAGGGTTCTCATTTAGGCCAAATTCTTTTTATTTTGTACGTAAACGACATGTCCTACATAATAAAAAAATAAAAGTTCTTATACATATATGCAGACGACAAGGATCTCTTCATGGAAATGAGTAATTCTAGCGACACAGAAGAATTCCAGAATGAAATCAACCTATTCAACACTTGGTGTAGTAAAAGTCTACTCCAACTCAATGTAAAAAAATGCAACGCAATTGTATTTAGCAGAAAAATAGAAACACCTCTTTTTGTAATATTTTTAGGCAACCAAAAAGTAGAAAAATGTAAAATTGTAAGGGACCTAGGTGTAATCCTAGACTCCAAACTCACTTTTGTAGAACATTATAATACAATAGCGATTTCGACCCAATTGAATTCAGAAATCATTATGGCTACTAAATTTAAAGAATTCGAACATGTATGGATAAAAGCGCAAATATTTAGCAGATGAAACTCATGTCTTTGCTTCGGTATACTTTCCTCCGTATGATAAATTTTTTGGAAAAGCGGAAGAAATTTTGTCTAGTTTACCCCCTGAAGTAAAAGTACATATATGTGATAGGGTAGGTGAGAACTCGGATGATATATGCAATTTGTTTGCAAATTTCTTCCAAGAAATCTATACTACGTTTTCAGAAGAGGACCGTAACCGTGAATATTTTGAATCTTATCAAGTATTTTCAAGTGACATCAGCGTAAGTCAAATCAAGGTTCATGATTTCTTAGAGGGTTTAAACAATTTAGATTCATCTAAAGGTCCTGTCCCTGACGGTGTTCCGCCAGTTTTTATGAAAGCTTAAAACAATTCCTTTTATATGCCCTTCGCAAATTGAATTGGACTGTATTTCTTCTTCCATCATATGAAGCACGCTGCATGCTCATCAATTTACAAACACTCAAAGAACGCCGCGAATTTGTAATGCTTTTCTTCACCAATGACATCATTTCACAACGCAAAGAATCATCAGAAAAACTTTCACAATTAAACTTTTACACACCCTGTCGGCACCTAAGAACACGAAAATTATTCTCAGAAAAATCACACAGAACAAATTACGCAAAAAATGGCCCCTTCAATCGAATGATGCGACAGTATAATCTAAATCGTTAAGTCAAAAAAAAAGTAAAACATTGTAACCAGAGTTGAAAAAATCATGAAAAAATCACCAGCATTCACTATGAAATGAATTTTTCATCCATAGTGAACTTTGATGAATTTTAGTGATTTTTTCAACCCTGATTGTAACCATTGTATGTAGTCTACTTTTGCTTCACAAAAAAAAAGAAAGATACTGTCTTATGAGAAATATCATCGATATGAAAGGTAAAACATCGAGATACTGTTTTCAAATGTTCTTAAAAATGCTCCTTGAATCGTTTTCTTTAAATAGAAGTTCCCCACAATAATCATGATTCATGTCATTTGCTTAGATTTGGCAGTAGGAAAGACATAGTGAAAAATATCTCAATTCACAAGAGGGCGGTACCGATATATCTTGACGTGCTAGGGCACAACACCGAAAAGTATGGTACTAGTTGTCTGTCATAGAAAGTCGTGTTATTGTTATAGTAATGAAAAACTTGTTGTGATTTAAAATGGAATAAAAGTGCAATACCGTAGGCAATCGTCAATATGAAAAAACGTAGTAGGCTCTGCCCGCGAACGTTTGGTTTTGTTTTGGCTGGTGCTGATTTCATCTGTTTTCCGCATATTTTTTAATTGTACCAAGTCAAAAAAAAATATTAGTTTTTGTGTGTGGATAAGTGTAAATTAAGATCTATCACGTTTTAAGAAGCTTTTTAGTGATATTGTAATTAACGTGACAAGGATTTGTTTCGAGTAGCTGTGTTGCTGTGGTGTCGCGTTGGTCGGTTTTGCTTTTCGCTTGTTTTTGGTGCTTTGCCGCCCTCCCAAGAAGAATTTAACCGGGTATTTTTTTTTTCTTTTCTTGGTGCTGGCGTTCTGCCTTCCGGAGGATGCACGCGAATGAGGTGTCAGGCAAAAATTCGGTGCAAATGAAAATCTTCGCATGTGATTCAAAATGTTGTGTTCGGTTGTAAAAACTACGCGGAAGATTTTTTTGATTACCGCGAGTGAACAAACTGGTGCTTTTTTGGAGGCAGAATTTGGTGAGATCCATCTGATTCTAAATCAACCATAACTGCATATTTCCATATATTAGTAAATACGCGTGTAACTGATGGTTACAGTGATTATTTTGAGGTGACTCTGTCACCATGTATATAAATAATTAGTAGGTTTATACAGCGCTCTACACAACCCTATTAGCCTATTAGCACAATCTCACCATTATCTCGTGAAAGCCACTTTGTTTACAGCGGTTTGAACCATCGGAAAATACTGCGCCGCTTTGCTTCGCTGCAGAAAAAAAAAGCGAAACCAAAGATGATGCCACGGAAGGAAATGTTTTACTGGAAACAAATTGTCAACTGTTTGGGTTCGGGTTACTATGCTCGGCAATCTTGATATTCGGCCCATTCTGTCCAAGACCTCCGTAGGGAGTTGTAGTGCGCGCGGTTATTCCATGTAAAAATAGTATGTGATTTTGCATGTGGTGTAAAGTAGTTTAAAGTTTGCTCTTCTTTCAGTGAACATATATTTAAGTGGAACTGTAGGCTGAGGATAGTGTTAACTATTGTATAATGTTGTGTTGCCGATAGTACGTCAAGGTAGAGCCAGTGGCAGAATAAAAGAAATGTACATTTAGGTTAAAACAAAATCGTTTCTCGTTCCACTAGGAAAAGGTCTGAATGATCAGAAGTTCAGTACCTGAAAAAAATTATAAGTTATTACAGTGTTCAGTAAGAAAAAGGTAATTGTTGATTTTCATAACCTTTGTAAAAGGTTAAGTTATGTGACGTCCATGTAATAACTGGGTGGGTAGGTCCATTCTACGGGACCTTTTTCTCTTTGTTCGGACAAAGTCCGTTATTCTCTTCCTCAGCCGGAGGTCATTCAAGGACAGCGGGACTAGCGACGAGTGGACCGAGGACCACCATTTTCTGGTTGGCAAAACGGCTCGAGACAAACACGTGTTCGTGTAACCACTACCGCATTGACGCCATTATACGAGAGTGGTCGCCTGTCCATCGTCATCAACATCGTCGTCGTTGTTTCCCGGTCGGCTCCTCCAGTGTAGCCATTCCACAGTCGGTCCCACAGTCATCGCCAATCGACGGGTGATATCAGCTTCGTCGAAGTAACACGGGTGATCCCACCGCCATCATTATTTCACGAGCGGCCCCTGCATCTTCACCGTTTCATGGACGCTCTACTCACCACCGTTGTTGCCTAACGGTCAGGCACACCTGGTGCATCGTGGCCCCTCGGGTGATCCCAACAGCATCGCTGTATTTGTGAGAACACCAACATCATCGCCATACGAGCAAGCATCACCACATGATCATACCACATCACCTCTACCATCGCCGCCGACCTACCCACCTCTATGAAGAGACAGACAAAACCGCAAGTACCCAGAAAAATGCATGTGACGTCACTAGGTTACAATAAACAAAAAATGTAAAAATGTTCAAAATTAGGCGGCTTATATTTTCCTAAAGAGTGCAGCCCTTAAACTATTTTCCACCATCTTCTTCGTTCATTTTCGTTTCTACCGGATCCAGAAAGGGGTTTTCATGCCTCGCCCGGGAAGTTCTGTCTAGAAGGTTGAACATCGTGAGCCTTTGAGCTTCTTCTTTAGTTGACTGTCCAGAGTTTAACGTTTCCTTTCAGGTGCATGATTTCTGGTTGAGCTTCGCGTTTAAAAATAGGTTCCTGGTATTAACAGGTGGCCACGGAATAATTGTGAGATTTGTGCTATTAGCGACCCTGTGATTACCGAGAGATAGTTTTAGGGATAACACGCCCCAGATTTCGAAACATCACAATTAGAAATATGGAAGTGTGTTTGCAGTACCATTTTCATATGATAACTCGGAATGGACGTGAATTACCAGGTATTCTGAAATGGGTTGCTGAACCTGCAGTAGAGCTATCACTTTCTAACTCCCGGACTAAACTTGCTTTAAATTATTACATCAAGGATTTTTGCAAGCAAATTTCCTCCATAATACCACTGCCGGCCAGTGGGGGTTAGAGTGAATACATACACAATACTGTAGGCAATCGTCAATATTATTATTTGTATATTTTTATTGTCTGCATCTTGAGGTGTCTACGTGCTTTATGAAAAGGTTAGGCTCTAAGAAAAAAGCTCCTCACACATAATAATAGGATCATACATAGAGTCATGATTGGGCCATCCAGGGTTTTACATAGGATGTAACGCGTGGTAGTTGGTAAAACAAATCCTTTTTTTTTCTTATGGAGGCGCATAGTACCCTGCATATTCGCTTCTAGTTCGGCACCTATATTAAATCTTATGCTGTATTCAGACTGGAAAGTAATAACATTTTATAAGACTTGCTTGATGAGGTTTTCGTGTTAATAATTATTAGAACATATTATAACTCTGTAGTCTGAACATAGCATTCTACAAAGCTTTTATGAACTTGTCACGTATTATGGTCACTTCCTTCCATCCTGCAATCAATAAAATCGCATTATGTTTTAATCTATCCGCAAAATATATCCATCCACTCTCGCCAATTTGTTAACCACTGTCTACATTCGCAGGGCTATTTATATTTCACCACGTGCCTCCAAATAACCCGAAAAATAGGCGCAAATCTCCTCACTTTTACAGGGCTATTCGTTAAACTTGTTCCACCCATCCCCTTTCCTGCTGACCGAGGTTGAAGCGCGCATATTTTTCGCTCTTCTTTCCGCGCTCGCATGGCGATTTGTCGTGCTTGGCGGTGTACACGAACGAGGCGACTGACTCAAAATTATGTAGAATTGGACTAAATTTTCTCAAAACGTGAGTAAGATTTTCCGAGTTTTTTCATGAAAAAAAAAACTTCTCGAATGAGGAAAATTCGAGAGGGAAAAAAATTTACTCACTTTGTGAGCCAAACCACTTTCGACAAAATTGAGTCGAATTCAACTCAATTTTGAGTCTGTCAAATCGTCCACGTACGTACGTGTGGTGCTGCTTTCCCTCCGCTTTGTGGCGCTGCATTTCGGGATGATTTATTAAGTGTTTCGTAAATATGTTTGTATAAACCTCTCTCTATATGTGTATGCGCGGTAAAACGACGGTGGTGATGATGATGCCGATTAACTCTTTCGAACCGGAAAGCAGGGAAAAATTAAGCGAGTAGACAACGTCGACAACATCGAAACGATGGGCACACACGACCGAACGACGGGTTTGAGCTATCGTTTAGAGCTGCATTAAAAATACCACCATACATAGTGCTGTGAAGAGGAAGAGAATGAGTCGAATCGAGAACGCTTTATACACAACAAAATGAAACAATCATATCAACAGCGCAAGATTGGTGGCAATGTGTGGCGAGAGATTTACCCGACCCGACACGGTCCCACTGTTTACGACAAATTTATGGCATTAAATTATACGGTTGATTTAATAAAAATGTGGAAATATGAAATCGACTAGGCAGGCAGGCTTCCGTAGTGCATTCGTTTATAAGGGCCAGGCAATGAAAATTTCGATAGAACAATTCCAGTTTTAACACAACAAGGGCGTCGGTGGTGTAATGGTCAGCATAGTTGCCTTCCAAGCAGTTGATCCGGGTTCGATTCCCGGCCGACGCAGGATGTTTTTTGTTTGCTGTTTGATAGCGTGTTTTGCTTTGCTATACCTACGGTGTGCAAGTCACATATTATTCTATTCGAGTGAGCGTTTATATTTACTTTGCTGTCGCGACGCTCTGTTGGTCACTATCACTTTTGCCACAATTTACCTTGAAGTAGGGTAGGTGTTACTATAGTTGTTGTATGGGTGCTTTGCCGGAATAATGGAGGATAACCAGAATATATGTTGTTTTTTACGATAACTATTTTTAATCAGTTCCTTATTATTCTAGTTTCAATGTTTAGTTTCACTATTACTGGCGCACTCACCCTAGTTCGCCAATAAATAAATATATTTTTAAAAGCTGGTTCGCAACTGTTTACCACCGTCCTCTGTAGCCGTGATCGTCTAGTGGTTAGGACCCTACGTTGTGGCCGTAGTAACCCAGGTTCGAATCCTGGTCACGGCAATGATTCCTGAAAAGGGAAGCATTGTCACGGAGAGGACTTTTTTTTACAACGAATGCTTTTAGTGAAAATTAATCTCGAAATAAATTCGTATAATGTTGTGAAAGGTGAGGACCTCCTGATCAGCTCTACTGCTGAAACCGGGACAGAATGCTTGTTCCTAATATTTGAAACATAAAAGAATCTAAATAGAATTTCATCATGATACTTCAATGATTGGCTTGATAAGTTTCTCCTGACAAAATGGTATATTTTATTGCATACAATATCAAGTATCAATATCAATATTCTTGCAAACTGAAGGGATTTTTGACATTACCATACAAGTAGCATTTTTTAACTAATTTTACTGTCTATGAATCCGAATTATTTAATAAATGATGGTCAAATGTTTCCAATATGAAGAAATCAAGTGTTTGTCTTTTGCAAAATTTCCAGTGATTTATAAAGAATATACCTACGTATAGGCGGAACTGTGTACAGTAAAAAATAATTTATAGTATAACATCCAAGGTTTCATAGAATTAAATAATTAATTTTGATATCACATCAAGGTGGATGGTAATTTTTATGGCCACAAAAATAAACAAATGCTGTAAAAGCAGCGTTATGTCAGTTCATGCACTGTATTAATGATAATTTTGTTCTTTTTGGCAAATAATACTACACCATATTTTTGGCATGATTGAAGTGCATCCACCTTGATGTGATATCAAAATTAATTATTTAATTCTATGAAACCTTGGCATTTCTGCTGAAAACACTCTTCGTATAAGGTTTTTCAAATTTGGATTCAGGGATCCCCAATTTAATATAAACAATGACTAGAAATGCACTGGAAAGTTATCAATTTAATGGGTTGATCAATTTAATCCCATATTTATATTTTCAAATTTGAGATTTCAAAAATTTTCCAAAAATTTAGGTACTGGCTAGGTTAGATAAATTTTGACATGGCAGTGGATACCTGCTGATTTTTAGAACCTATTGATTAGTGTATAACTCGTAGATAAAAGATGGATTCTTCAGTGGTATTGAGTACTTGGCACTGATGAAGTCTGCAAGTAGTAGACGAAATACGTGTATCTGTCAAAAGGATAAGCAATTATAACGGAATTTAAAGGAAATAAACCAACCCACTCAAAGCTCTTCATAAAGGGATTCCGTTAAGAGGTTCGACAAATTTAAAGAATTGATCATGGCGTTCAAGCTTTCAGAACCTAATAGGTACATATCACTAAAGAAATCCATCGTAGGTTTAAGGAAAGACATAGCATTTCTTAAGAAATGCCGAAAATTAAATCTAACACCTATCAGTCATAAGATTAAGGTTAAGACACCAACTCCCTTAAAAGTAGTTCGTAAGATGGAGTCAGAATTTATAAAAGCAAGCATTCAGAGTCTCTACTCAAAGTTGTTGGAATATTATTCCCTGCATTTGAAATTGGCCAAAGAATTCACAATCGAATTTCCACTGTTTTTGTCTAAAGTAAAAGTATTGGAGGACTGCGAGGAAAAAAGGAAAAGAAAGTTACATAACAACAAACTGAGGTCACTACAATACTATTTGAATTACACAACACAACAGAGAGACCAGAAATCACACAGTTCAGTTAACACAGCTGTGATTCAATCCGTCGAAGGTTTTGTGGTAAATCGCTCGACGCAGCAGTTCTCAAAAGAACAATTGACACTTCTCAACAAGGGATTAGGATATGCGATCTCCTCAAAACCTGACTTGCAAGAGACCATCGTTGACATGGAGACTGCAATCACTCACACATTTCCTATTCAATTACACGAGACTGCCAGGAATATTATTTCAGACACAATACAAAACGGAAAGGGACATTCACTTAGTAAAGCCGAAAAAGAGGAAATTCGAATTCTCAAAGAACTAAAAACAAAGCCGGTATTCTATACAAAAGCGGACAAAGGTATAATGCAGTAGTGATTTTGGACAAAGAGGACTATGACAATCGGATGACGGAAAAAATACTAATGGCCCATACAGACAGTTGAGGATTGACCCCCTCCCATCTATAGTTAAACATGTGGATAACACGTTGAAAGAGTGCAAGGCGTTTATTGGCAACAGTACGAATCAATTGAAAGTTTCAAACCCTATTCTACCTAGGATCAAAGGTTTACCAAGGATTCACAAACCAGGAAACGAAATGAGGGAGATTATCTCAACTGACGGATCCCCCACTCATAAGCTTGCCAAATGGCTAGTAAAGGAAATTCAAAATATGCCTAACCCTTTTCCACTCGCTCAGTTAAAAGCACACAGAAATTCGCAAGTCAGCTTCAGGCATCAGGAGAGATTCGGGAAGATGAAGTCATGGTTTCATTTGATGTCACAGCACTTTTTCCGAGTGTACCAGTAAAGGAATCCATCAGCCTTTTAGAGGACTGGCTTCTGAAGCAGCGTGAGGATTCTACTTGGAAAAGCAAAGTTCGGTCATATCTCAAGCTTACTCGTCTTTGTATGGAGGAAAGTTATTTCATTTTCAGAGGAAATTTTTATAAATAAACTAAAGGCGCTCCTATGGACAATCCGCTTTCTCCATTTGTATGTGAATTGTTCATGGCTAACCTAGAAAATACTCTGCAGGATAGGAATTTGTTGCCTAAATGTTGGTATAGGTACGTGGATGACATCTTTAGCATTGTCAAAAGGGAAGATTTATCAAAAACTTTGGAAGCCATAAGCAACGTTCACAAGGACATCAAATTTACTCACGAAGAAGAGAGAGACTCCCCTTCTGAGATCTTCTCATCATCAGGGAAACGTCTTCGTTCAATTTCGAAATCTATAGGAAACCAACAAACACAAAGAGAGTAATACCAAGCACTTCAAACCATTCCCATCAACACAAAATGGCCGCTTTCACCACATGGTTCACAGGATGCAAACTCTTCCTCTTAGCGATACAGGCAAATCAAAGGAAATAGCTCACATTTTTTAAATCGCTAGACTTAATGGGTATCAAGAAAAAACAATTCAAGCAGTAATCGATAAAAGAAGAAGGGATCATTTTAGGCGTATTTCGACAACTCTTACACCAGTAACTGAGGGTTTAAAACGGGTAGCGGTGAATTTCGACAAAAACATTACCAAACCATTGATTTCAAAGTTAAGAAGTTTTGGCCTAGATTTAGTATTTAGCAGCAGGACAAATCAGCTGAAGTCACTGTTAGGATCCACAAAAGATTCAATTAATCTCTTAGGGAAAGCCGGAGTCTACAAAATCTCTTGTCCAGATTGCAATAAAATCTACATTGGTCAGCCGAAAAGGACTTTGGATACAAGGTTTAAGGAACACATCGCAGAGGTAAAAAAGGCTTACAAAGAAATGGATAAGGGACTTCATTATGAATTTAAATTCAAAGTTGCAGAACATATCGTTACAAAGAGGCACAATTTGACTAAGGATAACATTAATATCCTGCGGACTGTATCTTCGCCTTGGAACTAGACGTAGCTGAAAGTTTAGAAATATTTAAACATAATCCATCAACATTGCTTAATAGAGATCAAGGAAACGGATACTCGAGACTCTTTAGCATGCTACATAAAACAACACATCGTAGCATGCCTCTACCGGTTGGAGACTGAATTAAGGTTAGGTAAATTTTGACATGGCAGTGGCTGCTGATTTTTAGTACCTATTGATTAGTATGTCACTCGTAGATAAAAGATGGATTCTTCAGTGGTGTTGAGTACTTGGAACTGATAAAGTTTGCAAGTAGTAGATAAAATACGCGTATCTGTCAAAAAATAAGCAACGGAATTTAAAGGAAATAAACCAACCCACTCAAAACTCTTTATAAAGGGATTCCGTTAAGAGGTTAGAGAGAATTTAAAGGATTAAAAAATAACAATTCATACAATATTTTAATTAATCATGCAAGACGATATAGTTTTTATAGCTTCTGATTTAAATACTATTTATTTATCAATTTGGTTTATTGTAAACATATATTTCTACATTTACGTTGAAAGTAATCAATTCTTCCCTGGATTACGGCAATTTTTAATTATGCGACTAAATTTCTTTAATTACGTTACGGACAATCAGGGTTGCTTCCACTCACTTGCTATAAAACGATGTTTATTGAAATCATTAGATGATATAATGCTATGTTGTACTTGTAAGTAACAAGAAGAGCGTGTAAAGCATGCGTTTGACTAATAAAACCTGTCAATTTCACTTTCAGAGCGTCACAATGAGAGATTTTATGATTCGCGATCGTTCACTCAGAGTGAGCGCTCATGAATCGTTAAATCACTGATTGTGACGTACTGTTAGCAATATTAACAGGTTTTATGCGTCAAACACATACTTCACGACCTCTTCTTGTAACTTACAAGTACTAATTATCATTGTAACATCTAATGTTGTCGTAATTCGGAAAAAAAACATTTTTTTATAGCAAGACAATCTTCCATGAAGAATGTTTCTTAACGAAAATGTTGGTTGGAACTCGGAAGAAATCGGCCATGTATTTGCAACTTTCTTTCAAGAGATCTATACCACATTTTCTGAAGAAGATCGAGATCGCGAATATTTTGATTACTTACTAGAATTCGGTAGAGACATTAGTGTCAATCAAGTTAAAGTGCAGGACATTATGGAAGCTTCATATAAATTAGATGTCTCCAAAGGTTCTGGACCCGATAGGATCCTACCCGAATTTATGAAGAACTTAGCATTGGAACTTTTACAGTTCCATTGTTCTGGCTTTTCAATATGTCGTACCTACCTTGTACCTATTTTTAAAAGTGGCAAAACAATCTGAAATACGTAATTATCGTGGAATTGCCATTGCAGTAATCATCAATGAAAAACTGTGTTATCAATATTTGAAGATGCTAATTTCAAATAACAGCCTAAAGTGGTAATATTTATACGATAGAAAAGGAGATGCAAGTTGATAGTTCCATTAAAGTACGGCAGTGTGGAAATGTTTATATAGAGAGTAGAAAGCGAGCAACGACAACTTTTATGAATGAAGGTACAAATCGGTTTGATCATCTCTCTTTACCAAACTCCCCCGTTGGAGAGGGATGGTGAGGGGTATTCCTCCCCCGTCACCACCACTAGCAAAAAGAGATGATCACCGACACGCTCAAGTACCGACGATGTGTTTGAAACAGTTCTACCGATTTTAACCGCACTCGAGCTGTTATCTGAAGGAAGGCATCCAGTCGTAGGTTTGGAAGTTGCAGCTATTGTTACCTCTACCACGGTATGTGTTATCAAGTTAAAAACAAATTTACTCGAGTTCTTCAACTATTCATTGATTGCAATGGACAATCGAAACCATGTAGAAACTACGCGGTGGGCATTCAATGTTACGGTTGGAAAAAGTATCTAATCTAGAGTTGGTTGGAAATGCTAACATGAAGCTTTAGTGTGATGATTTATTAGCTAGAGAATGATCTTTGGAAGAGGGTAGGTGGATAGTTCCGTTAGAGTACGGCAGTATGAAAATTGAATAGAAGTTGAAAATGAGCGAAGGGCCATTAAAGCGACAGTTTACAAGATGGACGCACATTTTTGCCTAGCCCGTACGATGTACGCGGGGACTTGAAGTATGTCTCCAAGTCCACTGCCGTACTCTAACGGAACTATCCACCTACCCTCTTCCAAAGATCATTCTCTAGCTAATAAATCATCACACTAAAGCTTCATGTTAGCATTTCCAACCAACTCTGAAAATCGTTAACTTCGCGTATGAAGTAACATAAAAAAAAAACACTTTGAATGTATCTAATCTAATCTAATCTAACACCAACACAGCCAGTTCTTGAAAGCATCCTGGAAAATGATATATGTACCTACATCATTTTTCTTGTCTATTTGATATATGTTTCACATCGAAGATGCGGCCAGGCCTACTGTGCAGCATTTAAGGGGCAAGATGATTCATAAAACATCGAGCCTGTTTAAATCGAAGATAGATATCTCGTACCATACGTTCCGATTTCGGTAATTATATGATTGGTAGGTCGTTGGAAGCATCAAAGCTAGAAAGGTTAAGTGATGCTCCATGGTGGTCACTACCCGAGTCTTGTCACTAGTCATAAAAAGTAACAAGGAATAACATCTTATCCTTTGATAATTGAAAACCCTGATTCCCTAGTTTGAATTTGTCACGTCTAGGGTTCGGTGGTAAATCTTATACAAAAAGGTGATCTTCTAACGTTTCTGGTTTGAAAAGATAAAAAATTACCAAATGGAACGAACTCATCAAGTTTAACTGCTTGACATGTGTTGATGTAGAAGTCAAAATTGTAGAAGAAGCTTGACGAAGATCAACATGCTTTTATTAAATTTCATATAAAGGGTGATACGGTCAAAATTTGTTCAAGGGAAAACGCGTGTAAATCGGTGAAATCGTTTATTTAAAAAATCAAACTAAATTTCTTTTTCAAGTTCAATTAGTATAAAATTCAGGAACAATATTCAGTTAGGCTTCCGCTTTTCCAAATCCGAATTGCCGGGCCTCACGCTTGCCATCAGATTTTGTACAGCCACCTTGTCCACCTTCTTCGCCGCAGAAAGCCAGTTTGCCTTGAACTGCTGCTCGCCCTTAGCAGTTTTTTTGGTCTTCTTTAGGTTCCGCTTGACAATAGCCCAGTATTTCTCAATTGGGCGGAGCTCTGGCGTGTTGGGAGGGTTCTTGTCCTTGGGAACCACCTGCACGTTGTTGGCGGCGTACCACTCCATGGCCTTTTTACCGTAATGGCAAGATGCCAAATCCGGCCAAAACAGTACGGAACAACCGTGTTTCTTCAGGAAAGGCAGCAGACGTTTATTCAAACACTCTTTCACGTAAATTTCTTGGTTGACAGTCCCGGAAGCTATGAAAATGCTGCTTTTCAAGCCACAGGTACAGATGGCTTGCCAAACCAGATATTTCTTTGCGAACTTTGACAGTTTCATGTGCTTGAAAACATCTGCTACCTTTCCCCTTCCTTTTGCCGTATAAAACTCCTGTCCCGGAAGCTGCTTGTAGTCGGCTTTGACGTAGGTTTCGTCGTCCATTACCACGCAGTCAAACTTCGTCAGCATCGTCGTGTACAGCCTCCGGGATCGCGCTTTTGCCGTCGTATTTTGTTTATCATCGCGATTTGGAGTCACTACCTTCTTGTAAGTCGATAGTCCGGCTCGTTTTTTGGCTCGATGCACGGTTGTAGACGATACGCCCAGCTTATTTGCGGCATCTCGGAGAGAGAGGTTAGGGTTTCGCTTGAAACTACCGGCAACTCTCTTTGTCGTCTCAGCGGCTTCCGGTTTTCGATTTCCCCCCGATCCAGACTTCCTGGCTGTCGACAAACGTTCCCCAAACACTTTAATTACATTTGTAACGGTTGATTTGGCAACTTTTAGCGATTTTGCCAACTTTGCGTGCGAGTAGCTCGGATTTTCGCGATGCGCGAGCAAAATTTTGATACGCTGCTCTTCTTGCTTGGACGGCATTTTGACAACTGAAGAGTGAATTCCAAAATCAAAATAGGAGCAACATTCTACACACACACACCTTCAAAATGAGGGGTGTTCAGGTTTTTTAAATGCAAAATTGAAAGAAATACGTCAAGTTGATATTGACCAAATTTTGACCGTATCACCCTTTATAAAAATGAAATTTATACATTGATATTAAAGGGGTCAAGTAGAGTTGACTGTAGCAGAGCAACCGAAAGAAGTTTAATATCATCATCATCAATGGAGTTTAGATCCTGCTTCATGACAAAGACCGATCAAACGGATGACGGAGTGTGACGTCAAAGTCCATCTTCCATCCAAACATCGGAGGAACAAAAAGGACCTCTCATAACACGGCGCGTTGCGAAGAGCCCTGCAACTACCGTGAATCATCATTCCGGTGCTAGGCTGGTAAGTTACTGTAGTAACTGGAGCACCTAGGTTAAAAATGAAATGTAATTTATTTTGAATTTGGAACAAAAAAGAGTTAAAAAAAAAAAAAAATCATTCCGGTGCTCATACCCCGTTTATATTACAGCGTATATCACATGATATACGCTATCTTGCAATGAGCACTCATACATCTAGTTTTCACTGGAAATCCTATGTATAAGTGCTCATTGCAAGACAGCATATTTTACGTGATATAGGCTGTAATGTGAACGGGGTATCATACTCTAATTCAATTGGCGTTGACGGCACCTTTGAAAAACCGTGTCTTCTAACAATTTTAAATAGAGCGATTACATTCGCAAAAATCACCATCTTAGCGCCCCTCGGTGGGACTTTGTATGGGAGCGAGCTGTCAATTTGATAGTTGAGTGTCAAACAGTGAAGTTATTATCTTGATTTAAAACTCGAGATAAAAGTCTGTGGGATCGAAAAAAATATCGTTGTGCTCAGAAAACAAAGCTCTTTCAGAAACAAAAAGATTCGACACAAATACAAGCGTGGCATCGAAGTAGGCTATGACCATCGGTAATTAAATTGTAATCTAATAACACTCAATTATGTTTTTACGCTATTTTATTTTTTATTTTGCCCTTATGGGTACACATTTTTTAATTCCATCATATTATTCTTGGTATTTTTTTCACGTTTTGAAACATGTTGCATTACACTTGGTAGCAATTTGAGATAACACGATTAAAAATAGAGACGAAAAAAAAATCGCGTTACAGAATTGAGTGTAATGCAATAAAAATGTCTCATGCTGAATTTTATTTCAAAACACATTTTGATCATTTCCTTGAGAGTAACCGTTCTCGAATTTGGCCAAGTTGGTTGAAAATGGTTCTTAGCCTACACAGTTGAAAAAAGTAATGTGAATTTCTATCACTATGATGCATACAAAAGGAGCGTCATGTAGCATACAAGTTACATTCAAAATATTGTATGCAACATTTTTTGCAAGTGGTATTATGGAAGAAATGTACTTGAAATTATCATATTAGAGATAACTGAAAGCAGTTTTAGTCCGGGAATTAGAAGGTGCTTATTCTACTGTTGATCCAGAAACCCATTTTAAAATGTTTGATAATTCATGCCAATTCCGAAGTCACTTTCAGAAGCCATAAGCTCCACATGACTACAGTTCCGATATCAAATGGCTAATGGAACTGCAAGCACACTTTCAGATTCAGATCAATGCTTTGAATCCAGCGCGTATTAATGTTACGGTTGGAAAAAGTATATTTGATTAATATTATTAGGTAGTGAAGTAGCTTAAAGTGAAGGCCTAAGAGCTGTACATCATATTTGAAATACCACATATTATTTGAAAAATATCATAGCTAAAACAATACAATATTCAGATTTTTTAAGCGTAATTTAAATGGTAATCCGGAGGCGAACCAGCCTCAGACTGAAAGCCTCTATAATATAGAAAACTTAACTTAGATTCATGGTAGAACTCAAGAAAAAAATTGGCTACTTCAGAGATGTTCCTGAAAGTTTAGTGGATATCCAAAGCATTCAGAGAAGTTTAAAAAAAACTTCCGGAATGCTCCATGATCTATAGGATAATCCAGAACTTGGGGGAAGATTAAAAATCTTTAAGGGTTGCTTCCGAGAAATTCAGATCAGTTATATAAACTTTAGGAAATTTCCGTGAACTAAGATCAAGATCAGAGAACTGCATGACAGCTTCATACACTTTAGGGACATTACAAGATCTTCAAGAGCTTCAAAAAACTTCGGGTAAGTTCCAAGATCTTTAGGAAAATTTAGAGAGCTTTGGGAAAAATCTGAGAATTTCATGGTAGTTGTGGGAATATTGTGAAAACTTTAGGTAAATTCTAAACAACTCAGGTAAATAAATTCTGAGAACTTCAGTTACGTTCTATTAGCTTCATAATAATTGCAGGAAGTTTACAGATGTTCCATGAACGTAGTACAGAAATCTTCAAAGAAGTTAAGAGTCCCATGAACGTCAGAAAAATTGCGTGGACTTGAATGAAGTACCATGAAATTTTGGATAATTTTGAAAACATAAGGAAGATCTGGGAATTTTATAGAAATTCCAAGAATTTAAAGGAAATTCCGAAAACTTCAAGATCGTCCAGAACGCTCAGAAAAACATGGAACCCCCTACAGCGAGTTTGGTCTCCTTCCTCCCCTCCCTCCATGCTAGTAAACGTTACATGACATGATGTGATTTTGCTTCACTTTCTTATATTAAAAATCCTCTACATTAACAGTTCGGCAACGTACGTCGGATGATTAATCTGCAGGAATTCTAGCCCTTCTCCCTTATCCGCTCGAGTGCCATATCTGGAAAGCGCAAACTTTGCAAAGGAATGCAATCCAAGAAACTGTATCAGAATACACAAGATGCGCTGCGAAACACCCCGGAGGTGATGATGGTGCACACAAACTTCAACTCCTCATTCCAAGAAATGTTCCGCCCTTAACCGCCCCCTACTTCCCTTAGCCTCGTCTACCGCCAAGAAAGCTACAGTGGTTTTGATCGGTTTCTACTGTTGCCGCTCATTCCGTTGCTGTTGTTGTTGTAAGTTGGGGAATTTATTAAACTCATCCAGTCAAGCGCAAGAGACACATCCATACCGTACACACAATCAAGTTGCTGCTGCTGCTGTGCTAAGAATGAGACAGTGTCTTCTCCGTGCGGAATAATGGGTTGAGTGGAGTTGGGTGGCAGAAAAACAGGTTTCCTCCCGCGTGAGTTCATATGTATATCCTCTTCACGTTATATTTCATCCAACCGATTCCACATTCTGGAGCAAAACACACTCTTTCTCCTCTTGTGGGTGTAATCTCGCTCGGGCTCTCACACTGCTCGCTTCCACCAAAATCTTCTCGCTGGCGTCCCATCATCTCTCCGGGTTGGTTATGGTTTTGGCGAACTTGTTTCCCCTCCCAAGTGGTGCGTTCGACTGTAACATTGCTCTCCACAGCAGTGCCGTAGATTTCCCCAAGCTGGAGCATTTCGGTGTCCCCTCTCGTCCCCTTCCGATGGTGTGTCAATAACGTATGCTCCGTTGAGGAAATCTCGGCTGGCCGCTCCCTCTCCTCGCTCTCCCCGGCGGCCATGGTGACTTTCACATCGACCGACCGACCGGCTGGTTGGCTGGCTCTGGCTGACTGTGTGCCGTTCAGCGTCGTGTGTTGGCGGATTATGATTAGGACCGATAATGGATGATGCTTCGAGGTTCATGTTCTTATGCGATGATCGCTCCGTTTGGTTATGGGCAGGGTTGTAGCTTGGAGTATTTGAAGCATCACCGATACACCGATGGAGTTTTGAAAAAAAATCTTCTTTCAAGAGATTGAATATCATTATGCACAGAGGCGTAGCGTGATTTGGGTGTCCCCCCCTATCTGTCAACCATTTTTGATTAGTGCAAAAAGGCTACTTATCATTTAATGGTGTTTAAACACTTTTTCTTTTTACCTATATGGTTGAAGCCATAAAAGAAAGTTCCCCTACTTATTCAGTAAATGTTAAAATTGTACACCTACAGTTCCTAGTTTTGGATACGCGTGCTTTACCCTAAGATTCATAAATTGAAAAGTTGAATATAATTTTCTTAAATTCTTAAATCAACTATACATGCCGAATTATTACAAAATTCTCAAACTAATTTATACAATCTGTAAGATTTATTTTACGACAAATTATTTAATACAGTAATGAACCGATTTTGTCGTCCCCTTTTTGATTTTTTTTTTAATTTTCTACGAAAGCCATACACTTTTCCAGAGGTCTTATTGCACCAATGATGAATGAAAAAAATCTGGAATTATGGCTATGTGAAATTAAATAAATATAAAAATTTGATGCGTGGAGGGGCTGCCAAAATCAAGTAATTACTGTAACAGAATTGAAGTATTTAGATTTTTATCCCACCCTTCGGAGTTGGTACTGGAAATCTTGGAAAGTGGTTACATTCAATTATTCATAATGTTTCTTCGAGAGAGTGGTTTAAAGGCTTGGGCTGAAGTTGTGACTTCATTCGTGTGATGAGTAGACTTATGACCAATCACTACTCGCTACATGTGCATTAGAGTGATGCAAAATTTGAAATTTTCGCTCCACAATACTTAAACGATTCCAAATCGGATCCTGACTAACCTCTCAAAATTTGAACCAATTTGGTGAGAAACTGAGATAGCACAAACCATTTGAAGTTTGTATGGGAATTACTATGGTAAAACCAAGATTTTTGTTCATGTCTATCTAATAATTCACCATATCGGTCTGCTTTAAAAGCATTCAACTGTACTTTTTGGAAATTTTCCCAGCTAAAACTTTGTTGAAGACTATTTTTTGATTAAATTCAAGGATCGAAAGTTATCAATGGTTCAATGCGCTGATGTCTTATGATCATGCTCAAGCAACTGCTCAGCAGGCAGCATTGGTGTTTCTGGGGCGTTGAATAGGATGCAAAAATCATGGTTACTATGTCACACTGCAAAATACAGTGTTGCCTACAGAGCAGCTGCTTGATCATGTCATAAGTTTACCAATCTCTTAAATAATTAATAACTTTTTCCTGCCTCGTTTTACATAGAAACAATCTTGAGCAAAGTTGTAGCTGAGAAAATTTTCTATAAGAGTGGCCATCGAACTGTTTCGCAGCTTAATATGGAAAAACACTAGAAGGCAATGAACAAAAAGTTTAGATTTCCCATAGTTATTTACATGTAAACTTCAAATGGCTTGTGCGAAGTCTGTTTCTATCCAAATGAGTTGTAACTTTGGGAGGCTAATCAGGACCTAATTTGAAACCATCTAAGCACTGTGGAGCGAAAAAGTCAAATTTTGCATCAGTCTAATGTGCATCTCCATAGAATAAACCTCGTGGGCAGCAACATCTGTCGGTGTGGAAACGGTTACGATGCCATCGATCGCGCACTTTGGCAATATACGGATATTGACGCCGCCAGAAAGCAACTTTTGAATACTCTCATGGCCCAAGGAAAAAAACCCTATACACCTATCAGAGACGTGTAGAGAACCCGCGATCTTTGCTATATGCAGTCGATTTATGTGTTTCTGCAAATGTCTAGTATAAGAATTTAATTCCTTTGTCTTTGACGCTCTGATGAGACAACAAAACCCCACCCCATGCTCCTCCCTTGATCCTACAATGTAACCCTCTAGCCTCGGGTAGGCCGCGAGCAGAGCTGGTAAATATCACGGCCGTCATGTGACGATGAGAAACCAGGTCCTCTCACTATCACGAGACGAAACTACCTATCATTAGCTTGCTTGTCATTTTTCAATGATCAAGCACTCATGAGAATAATTCTTATGGGCTTTTGACATCAACATTTCTATCTGATTCAGATGAATTTAAGCAAACAACCGTTTGTAATCGGTAGAGTGAATATATTTTTAAGATTTACTCGGTACAAGTAACCTTAATAGCATTAAATGCGCCAATAATTACGATGATCACAACCAGTGTCTGTTTTATCATTAACCATCACAATGAGTAACGCTTCAACCAACAATCAATACGAAACTAACGATTTCAAATTGGCTCACTACTTGACTAGCCTATTGGTCCAAAGCAAATCGATTAACGAACCCCATTCTAGTTGAAATTCTAGTACTACACTATGTTTGTTTTGATTCGCTATGAATGTTTGACAGATTAAATGAGGGGCTCGTGGATTTTCCTATGTTTCGAGGGGTGCATCGATTAGCTTGGGACCGAAGAGAGTACCAGAGCTGAGCCAAAAAGTTGAGCACGTTTCTTCGGGACCTTCTGGTCTTAGAGTTACCTCTATGCTTCAACCCAGTGTAGATTAATTGTGTTTGTTTTGAAAATCTTCGCTGTCACGTATGAGCGAAATAAAAAAAAAGTAATTTATACATCAAGGAATACGCGTTTGTTGGTATTCACCAGTGCTTGATTATCCAACTCAAAAGCAAAATAATCAATTTCATTTTGGGCAAAATGATTATTTTGAATACGGTTGACCCCAGAGTCTAAAACCTTGAAATTATCATCAATTCAGTATGAGGCAATAATTTTCAATCGATCTGTGTGTAAAAACCAACACAACACGTTCCAGAACGCTATATTTGTTTAAAATGAAAATAATCATTTTGCAATTGATCCTCAAATCATCCCCAACAAGATGAAGACGAATATTAATATTGCCAACAACAAATGCGATAATGAACATCCAGCCACGACTGGACAAACACAAATGTTGGCTTCGATACTCAGAGGATGCCTTGATCCAAAGAATGTTGTTATGTCAAAATTCAAGTTCATGCAAGTGTTTGGTCTATCTGTTAGGGTTGTCTTCATTTTCAGCTAAGTTGAGTGTAGAAGAAATGATTTTTATCAGGATTGATCACAACACTGTCACGTTCTGTCATGACAAAAAATTCGATGAGATTTTGAAGAAAATCTCTATCATCGTTTTCTCCTCGAATGATAGTGACAGAAATCTGTGAATGTCACTTGAGATCTTTCACTGAAAATGACATTTGCCAGCCCTGGCCGCGAGTACTCGGCCCAACTTCTACTAGACATAGAAATAAATTAATTTTGTTTAAAGCAATGGATTATCGGCTCCGTAAAGCTAACGCGATTGAGCATTTCAAATATTCAAGATAAAAAATATATCCCACTTGCAAAGGCCTCAAAATCCAATATCAATCTGAGTAAGAAATTAACCAGTAATAGACCCCCATACGGTAGTAGAAAATACACAACTTAACAGCAGCAGTGACAATGTTGCACATTTCCAGGGTCAGTTGTTTATAAACAGTTGCTACCGCGTCGTCAGCGATGCGCGCTGGCTTAACTAGGTGCTTCGAGAAAGGTCAAAGTAAACATTGGTGAGTAAGCATCATACATAGCCGTTCCTACCGCGAGGAGCATTAATTCTTGTTAAAAAAAAACAGACACCGACTTTCCAAGAGAAAAACTATCTGTCTCGCTTTATATGTACATACTGGAGAAAAACTATTGTGTAGAGTTTAAGTAACAAATTCATGTATAAAAGGTTTCGAAGAATAAAGAATCGGGGCAGTTGTTCTGATGAGTTTATTATCCGAGGTTTGCTAGGTGCGGACGAGCACAGTTCCAACCTCAGGATAACTGATTCATCAAAGAGCTTTTTCCATACAGTAGAAATGGAATTGCACTGTCTTTCATTTTACGGAGAAAGAAAGACCACGCGAGTTGTTGCTCTACGTTGGGCACTTCAACACGGGAGTGAAACATGGATGCGCAACGGAGTATGGGCGCTTCACCACTAATCAAAGAGATTTCATAAAGTTTTGAAGGATTATGAAACTTATAAACGAATGTTTCAAATTCTGTAGCAACGATTCGAAAGAAGTTTAAGGAATCCATTTGGACTGGTTGAAAATTTCTTCACATCATTTTATTCTTATGTTTTCACGGTGCCTCTGGAAGAATAACTTATTAAAACCAAAGTTTAGGGTCACTCCTTTCATATGAGACTAGTATTATGATGACGTTTTAACAGCTGATTATCACACTGAATCATTGTTTACATTAATCTAAAGCACAACCTAAAGTGCCAGATCCCTAATGATCAGATGATCTCTGACATTTCGGATGGTAGCTGTCCTCCGTAGCTCCAGCGTCTGAAGACCAGCCAGGCGATGGACCTCAGAGTTCCTCATTGTGGACTGTTAAGGATCATCCCCAAAAATTTGTTTTGGACTCTTTGTAATTTGAGGTGATGGGAATTTCTGATACTTTCCCAGATTGGCATACCGTACTCTATTTCAGGAAGGATTATTTGCTTATAGACAGCAAGTTTATTTTTCAGGGATTAAGTGGATCTCCTGTTGATAAGTGGATATAAGGATCTCATCAGGATGTTACATTTGGTTTTTGCTTTGTCAATGTGTTCCCTGAAAAGCAGCTTACTGTCGAGTGTAAGGCCGAGGTACACTACTCGTTGATACGGATCTTCCAGCTGTTGAAAAATTCTGACAGGAATTTTAGGCCTCTCTGAAGTTTGGCGGTCAGAGTTCCGATGACCCTACCCTTAATGATGATGGATGTGTGATCTGCGAACAGAGACAGCGATCCACCATCAGGGAGAGCCGGCATATCGGAGGTGAACAGGTTGAACAAGATGGGGCCAACACCGTGTGGAAAGCATCCGATGTGATGCCATAGAGAGATACTCTGAATGTCCTCTCCGAGAGGTAATTATTAATTATTTTCACTAGGAAGATTGGAATACCAAACATTGTCGAACGCTTTTTCAACGTCCAACAATATCATGGCAGATGTTTTAGATATAGACTTGTTCCATCTGTGAATGTTTGTTACTCAAGTCAGCTGGTGAACCATCGAGCGACCTTTACGGAAGCCAAACTGCTCCTCGAGCAATAAGTTGTTTTCCTCGGCAGATGCCGGGAGTCGATGGTAGATTGCTCTTTCGAACAGCTTGGATAACCCCGAGAGAAGACTGATGGGTCGGTAGCTTGAAGGAGAGGATGGATCTTTCCCAGGTTTGCGAATGGGGCGACTTTAGCTGACTTCCAGCGCCAAATGATTGTTAAAAAGTTAATAATCAGTGCCAGATGGTTGAATTTGGTCGAAACCTGGGGCCTTCATATTTTTAGATGATTTAGTGTAGGTCAATAGTTTGTCAGCCATAACCTCGGATTCCACAGGACAGTTGTTGGGAATTCGATGGAGGTTGGTTGCATTTACCGCAACTGCAGTATCGAACGGACTAGTAATGTTCAGCCCGAGATTGTGAGAGCTGACGAAGTGTTGACCTATAGCATCAGCCTTCTCTTCAGGGGTTATCAGATGGGCAACTGAATCATTGAGTTGATTCAACGGCACAAGTGGTGGAATGGTTCTTGGCTTATTTTTGAGAATTTTGGTCAGCTTCCAGGTCGATTTATTGGGTGGACTGCCTCTGGTTTCAATCCAAGCCTCACCAGTTCATCTTTTATGGCAACAGCTTCGTACGACGGCAGTCCCCGTAATACAAAATTCAATGGTTTCACCGAAGGCTAATCGTGGGTGTAAAACTCCACCGTACAGTTCTTCAGTAGGTCACCAATCGACTTGTACTGCTGTAGGTGGGAACAATTTGAGTTTTGCCAGCTCATCCCTAAGCTTGGCGACCCCGCATAAACAATAACCATAAGAAGCGCCTAACCACCAATTCGGGATATCATCCCAACTTTATGTGGGATAGTCGTACCATCTATGATATCGTTAGAGTATGGTACCCGCTTATTAGGGACGTCCTTCATCGGGGTAAACAGCGGATGAATCCGCTCCTTTTTGGCAATTTTAACGGCGTCACCATTTTCAACTCCGAGCACCGAGAATTGGTTGTTCTGTAGCAACGGATTATCTGTGTTATCCGAAGCAGTGCTGGCGTTCGTTTGGGCCTTCCTACTAGGGCCCTCCTATGTAGGAGTATTAGAACGCTTGCGTACCATGCTTTGTTTCGTGGCAAGTGCAATTAGACTTGCCAATGCGCCTGTTGATGACAGCACTTCCACGACGCGAACGTAACAATAAAATTAATTAGAAGAAACTCGATAGCGGAGCGAACGAACGAACGAACTATACTGCTAGACGGTCTAGCAACCAATGATGTAATAATCTGACGAAGAAAACAAGCGTTTTTTACTATCGCTGCTTTTCTCTTCCCTTCCTTTCATTGGTGAAATGGTGAGCGATCAACCGAGCATTGAGCTCGCTCATGTGAGCATGCGCAATGTGTCGTTTGTTCGATATGCGTCGGTGTTTGGGATTTTTTGTTATATATCTGAATTTTGATTTTTTTAATGTGACCCCCAGAATAGAAATTAAAGACGTATTCCTACGTCAAAAATAGAGAAATTGGAAGGTGTAAGCATCGGAGCCGTTGGAAACGTGATTCGGAAGCAGGGATGGAAAATCATTTATATTCATTTCGTGCATTCATTTACATTCATTTGCCTCTATCTTTTTTCATCAACAGAATACCTTTAAATGATGTATAAAGCTTTTGTAGCTTTTGATATTAACTACAACTTTTGTTTGTAACTAAAATCTGAATCTCTGATGCATGATGAAATAGAGCTGGCAGAACATGTTATTGTTTTTCAGTGAATGCAATTTACATTCACTGAAAAACAATGGTAGGTTCTTATCGCTCTGATTCATCATGCATAAGAGATACAGATTTGAGTTGTTTACAAAAAATGTAGCTAATATCAAAGACCTACCAAAGCTTTAAACACTGTTTTACGGAATTCTGTTGATGAAAAAAGTTAGAGGCAAATAAATGTAAATGAATGCACGAAATGAATGTAAATGATTTTCCATCCCTGTTCGGAAGTATGGTGATGAGGCAACTTTCCAGGACAAGCAAAAATCTGGACGCAAATCGAACCCTGTTTACCGAAATCTAGACCGGAAAATCGTGCAAGTTTTCACTCGGTTCGAGACGTGGCTAAAAATGTGGGATCGTCGAAGAGTAACGTCCAGTGGATCAAGGCAAAAATGGGTCTAAAGACATATAAGAAACAGAAGAAGTCAAAGCGTAGTGAAAAACAAGCCGCATCCGTCAAACCGAGGGCGCGGAAGTTATACGACCAATTCGATGTGCGTGATTATGGACGATGACCGCTCGTGATGGCCAAAGTGTTGACGACGCGGATAAGTCGATTTTACCGAAAAAATTGTGTGACTGTGGTACACAGTAAATAATAAATTTCAATATTACATCCAAGAGGATGCACTTCAATCATGAGCATGAGCATGAGCACTGACGACCATACATTTCAGTAGTTGCTACTCCGTGATTGATCAGATTTAGCGAAATTTGCACAAAGAACCATATGAATGAGGCTTGGGACTAGCAATCCATTCTCAGTGTACAAAATCCGGAGAATCCATATTTTTGAGGTCAATAATGGCACCGGCCACGTCCTTACGGTCACCGGGGAGGGAAAGGATTGTTATTTCAACGGCTTTCCACGGTTGTCACGGGAAGGACGTTATTGTTTTGTTAAGCAAATGACGCGACCCTATCAACTCAGTAATGTAAAGAGGCTTGGGTTTTAACCCACGATCTTCTGTTTAGTAAGCAAAATCGGTCGCTCTAAGGCCACCGTGCCCTTTACATCACAACAACCAAGCGACGATCGTTCATTATCGGTTACAAGAACCTATTACAATAAAATAAAATCATCCAAAGTAGTTAACAATGTCTTCCGAACCGATTCAGGCGTACGTAACATTTGTCTAAATATACTTATTACTGTTCTGAATCGTTCCTCCAATTTCTGATATTAACGATTTTCTACAATAGAGGCCTCGATATATTAACTTAGTAATGTAATAAGGCTTGGGTTTTGTCCCATGATCATCTACTCATTAAACAACAGTTGCTCTATAGCCACCGTGCCCCTTACATTACCACAATCTACGACCGACTCAACAAAAAGTTATTCAAATGAAGCGACGTCTCTGAAAGCAGCCAACAATGTCTTCCAAACTGGATCACGCATACACCCTTTGCGAAATTCGTAGTTTAAACTATTCAACTATTGGTTATTAACTGCGCTTTATGCTCTCGGAACCCAACGATGGTGGTTTATTCTGTTGTGGGAGAGCTTGGGATTAAACCCATGATATTCTGCTCATGAAGCAAAACCGATCCCTCCAAGGTTATCGAGCATCTAAAAACCACAACACAAGCGACAAAATATGATTAAGTTTTCACTTGGTAGTAATGAACAACAGAGATACGCGATAATTCATATAGTTTCAGCGGCTGATGGTACATTTTAAATACACTAACGGTACTGCCTACGCCGACGATGGCGACGATTACGACCGCGACTACGACGATGACAAGATCGAATTTGTAACTTACCATTTGTCTAGGATATAACACCTTTGCCCGGCACCTCCACGATTTTTTCAATAGAGGTCTTACACCCTTTCCGAAATTTCAAGCTCAACATACGCATCTAATCGCAACAACCAAACTAAACACCACTAACCGTAAAAAACTCCAAGGAGCATGTTTCATGCGATCGAGGTCATCCGTCTGACAAATGGGAGCGATGAAAATAAATCTCGATTACTCCCCCGAAGGGACGCATCCGCTCCCGCAAACAATGCATCCGATCCCCAATTCGGCGCAACTGGCATCCCACCATCAGATAGGGGCAATTTTCCCCCACCTGACAGCGGCGCAGCATGCGCGGGCGAGCCACCAGCCACACCAAACCAACCATCAAACGTACTTGAGCTTGAGCTTGATTGACCGCCCACGGTTGCTACTCTGTTACTGCCAGATCAGCTGTAATTACACAGAGAACCAATAGACGATGCTTGGGACTAGCAATCATCCTCAATGTGTAAAAACTGGTGATCTTAAATTAGGCAATACCAGCGCCGGCCACGCCCGAACACAGGTCAAAAAAGGAATGGGAAGGATTGTGTTGACATGACACTCGCTTTGATGGAAGCCGAGAACACCTCTGCACTTCCACGAGGAATCACTGGGATGTTGGATAAAAGGGTTGGGTTTGCAGCAAGGTTCGTTTTGGTAAACGATAAGCTGAATTCATGTCCTAACGATCATATAACGCAAAGGAGCTTGGGACTAAACCCACGGTCTTCTGCTCAGTAAGCAAAAACGTTTGCCACTAGGCAGACGAGCACCTTTTTAATCACCGAGTTTCTGTTATTACCATGTAGTCATATTAAAAATAAAACGATTGACGATTAGACTCATGATGTTCTGCGCAGTAAGCAAAAACGGTTGCTCTAAGGCCACCGAGCCCCTCATATCACATAATACCGTTGCTCAAATTTGTGTATCCATTCAAACCCGGAACCAACGACAACAACGAGTTTCGCAAAATACACGATACACAAGCGATTTTACCATAAATCTCTTTGATATGTAAGGACCTGGGACCGCGTTTTTCTGCTCAGTAAGCAGGCCACTGTAACCGACGATCTTTCAAATCCGAAAACTAAAAACTACGAAAAAGTACTTAGGCCTTCATTAAGTTCCACTTTCACGTGACGTTCAATGACAGGGTCCTATCCAGGATTACATCTGAAAAATCCAAATCTGGCCAACGCCCACCTAAACCTGTTCTAATCCACCTGAAATGACTAACGAATGGAAGACTTTGATTACACTAGTTTACAAAACAACATAAAAAGTGTGAACTTTAGTGGTTGACCAACGTTTCTAATGCAAAATCCTACGCTGAATTCAATGCCGTGGTCAGAAAAAATTAAAGTAGAACCATTTTTGAGATATACAAAAATTTTGATTTTTTGAATTTTGGACAAAAGTACGATTACTAAAATGTCAATATCTTTGGAACTAGTGCACCAATTTTAAATCTTTTTTTATGAAAGTGAAGCTAAATAAATTTTCTATCGTTCATTAGAATATTATGTCTTAATTAAAAATTTAATTTTAAAGTCATTTAAAAATTTACAGCATTTTTTTTTTCCTGCGAATTTTCCATAAAAATCTTGTTTTAATCAACATTTTTAATGGGATAAAAAGACTCAAAAAATATTTCAATAATTTATTCTTAAAGTCCATTAAAAACTGGAGAAAATGAGCCTTTAATGGATGAAATCGGTTGGAAATTGTCGAAGTTATGAAATTTTTTGTAAAATCATGGAAATTGAATGTTCCAAGATTGGCCGTTGTCTCGCTCCTAGGTTCATGCACCACTTCCAGTAAGCCTTTCTGCGGACGTGTACGCATACGGTGCATTTCACTAACACTACCAGCTGTCACGCAAAATTAAATGGGATATTTTCAACAATTATAATTTAACTGAACACAGGTGTGAATATGTCTTTGAAGATACATTTCCTACATTCTCACATGGATTTTTTCCCGGAAAATCTTGGTGACGAGAGTGATGAGCACGGCAAACGTTTTCACCAACAAATGAAGATGATGGAACGTAGTTACCAAGGGTTTTGGGATGAAGCAATGATGGGTGACTATTGTTGGTTTCTGATTCGAGAACCAAGTTCAAAACATCGAAGACAAAGTCATTCGATTCTCAATCATTTTTAATAAAACCTAAATAAATTTCTTTTGTATCAACTCGGTTTTAAATCCTGATATGCCTTAATCAAATTGATATGTAGAGAAAAGAATCTCCCATGAAAACTTTACATGCGATTTGGATGCTTACAACGACACCTAGAAAAGGAACTCTAAAACTGTTGTATTTCAGCAACATTTTTAAGTGTTTTACAAAAATGCTCATAACTTCGACAATTTCCAACCGATTTCATCCATTAAAGGCTCATTTTCTCCGGTTTTGAATGGACTTTAAGAATAAATTATGGAATGATTTTTTGAATCTTTTTATCCCATTAAAAATGTTGATTAAAACAAGATTTTTTATGGAAAATTCGCAGGAAAAATAAAAAAAAATGCTGTAAATTTTTAAATGACTTAAAAATTAAAATTTTTAATTAAGACATAATATGCTAGTCAACGATAGCAAATTTATTTCGCTTCATTTTCATAAAAAAAGATTTGAAATTGGTGCACTAGTTTCAAAGATATTGACATTTTAGTAATCGTACTTTTGTCCAAAATTCAAAAAATCAAAATTTTTGTATATCTCAAAAATGGCTCTACTTTAATTTTTTCTGACCACGGCATTGAATTCAGCGTAGGATTTTGCATTGGAAATGATCATCACCTTACCGAGTTCAAAAATGCTGTAAACTAGTGTTACCCAGCCAAGCAATAGTGTCATTCCGTGCCTTATGGCAACTTGATGATTCTATTGCGCTCATCTTTTGGCACCACCCAGGGGAGACTTGGCCCTGTACCCAATGCTTAACTTATCTCCATTCCACTCAGCTACTCGCAATTTCTTGTGATATAGTGGGCGGAATATTATTATATTTAGAGATGAACTAGCCTATGGCTAAAAATCTCTCAAATAAAGAAAAAAAAAATATTATTATTATATATTATTATTATACTATTCAACAACTCGACAACGTCCCATCGTCAACGCCTGCTATGAGAATTTCCCATTGCAGACGCCAACGAAATGACGTCATCGAGCTATCGATCAACTACCCTGGTTATCGCCTGGTACCTTATAGCACGATGCTAGGAGGTGGACCGGAAGAATCGATGAGCTACCTTTCCCCCTCCAAACCGACCATCAAACGTACTGCCCACAAAAGCAGACACGTCCCCTCGAAAATGCAATCGAGAAATATATAAGAACAATCTTCAACTGGAACGTACTCACCAAATCAATATATCCGGGAGTGCATTCCCGATTCTAATTTTTCTCTAGTCATTTTTAAACAATTCCTCCTCCAGCGATTCCAACCGCACAATAACTGAATATCACTTTTCTTTTTCAAGTCACTCTGCGCACAAAAGCAATGGTCATCGCAAAAACCTAATAATAGATCAGCGCAGTCGAGTCACACCGGCAACAAAGGAAAGCGAGAGCACACCAGGCACTTAAGAAACAGGGGGAGAACATTTTTTGGGCCATATTTACGGAAACTTGTAAAGGCAGCGGATTCCGTTACAAAGTTTGCGAAAGACTGGGAAAAAGTATCCAAAATTGTTAGAAAGACATCTGTGCTGAACCTAATGAGTAGCGTGATATCGAAAATCCGCTCCTTGGCTTGTGACTGATCGGATTACGGATTTTCTACGTTTAACTGTAAGAGAATACTATAGAGAACATGGATACGAAATAAAAATCGAATTTGCTGTAAACCGAGTTACGTTGTCGTTTTTTTTAAATCGTACTTAGATATCCTGGGACACTCTATAGCCTCAAACGAAAGAGGAGAACCTTAAAATTTCGTTCGGTGGGTGATATTGATTTTTTTTATAAAAATGTTATCCCACATTTTAAGACACCATTAAATGTAAAGTTCACAATGATATGTAAATTATCACGCAATGGTGAATGTTTCTCCTTCTTAATAAGTAAATTAAAATTTCCCTAGTCCAAGACTTAAAGTGTTTTAACAGTTCGAGATTTCGAATGTTTTTAACTGAAGTCGTTTTGTTGTTTAATATATTTTGAGTAGCAAAATAATACAAATTTTAAAATATGATTATGCTGAGGCCTATTGGGCTGAATTTCGGAAAGCAATTGTTTATTTTTTTTATTTTATTTTTTTTTATTTTTATTTAATACATCCATCTGACAATAAGTCTTAAATAACAAATACTAAATGTATCTGGAGTTAATAATACGTCTCTGGAATTGAGCAGCAGGTTCCCCAAACTCGAACAACTCTTCAACTGTAGAAAACGTGCGAATCATACTCGTAACAGGTTCATGTTGTCCAAAAGAAGAGCGGTGTGAGTCTTGACGCAATAGGAACGTTGAGCGTAGAAATCTGCTTGGCGCACGAAAGTTCAAGCAAGAGAGTAAGTGGGTAGAGTCAATTTCACCACTTAATAACTTCGCGACGAATGTTGCCTGTTGAATTTGTCGCCGTCGTTGTAACGTGTCCATGCTTAGCAAGCGACATCTCTCAGCATACGGAGGTAAGTTTAGTGAATCTCTCCAAGGAAGTTGTCTTAATGCTCGACGAATGAATGTTTTTTGGATACGTTCTATTCTGATGTTCCAGGAAAGTTGGTAGGGAGTCCAAACAACAGATGCAGTCTCGATAATCGGACGAACGAGTGAACAGTACAGTGCTTTTAAACAGTACGGATCCGAAAAATCTCTTGAGATTCTTGATATAAAACCAAGCTGACGATTAGCCTTAGTGATTACCATTGAACGGTGTAAGCCAAACGTAAGTTTAGGGTCCAGCATTACACCTAGGTCGCTTACTTGTTCTACTCTTTCTAGTACAAATCCATCAATTGAGTAATCGAATACGATTGGCGTTCTTGTGCGATTAAATGTCATTACCACACATTTTGATATACTGACGGAAAGCTTGTTTAATCGGCACCAATCAACAAATTGGTCTAACATTGCTTGGAGCTGACGGCAATCCTCGACGTTCTTGACAACAATGTATAGTTTGAGATCATCGGCGTATATGAGCACACAACCACTCGGCAAGAGGAGCGTCACATCGTTGAAGAAGATTGTGAACAGCAATGGTCCTAAATTGCTGCCCTGGGGAACACCGGAGGTTGCAGCAAATGGTGATGAAGTGCACGAACCCAGCTTGACACGAAGTGTTCTGTTGGAAAGATATGATTTCAGCCAATCAACCAAACCATCCGAAATTCCCAGACGAGACATTTTCCGAAGAAGAATACCATGATCGATGCAATCGAATGCCGCTTTCAGATCGGTATAAACGGTATCTACTTGAGCCCTATTTTCCAAGTGATTTATACATGTTGAGGTGAACTCCAGCAAATTTGATGTAACTGAGCGTCCTGGCATAAATCCGTGTTGCGTTGCTGAAATGTAGCTCTTGACATGAAAGAAGATAGCTTCGTTCACAATGATCTCGAATAATTTTGAAGCTGCAGATAGACTTGTTATGCCACGATAATTTGTCACGTCACGTTTGTCGCCCTTCTTGTGGACAGGGAACATAAAGGAATGTCTCCATATTTCGGGGAAAACTCCTTGGTGCAACGAAGCGGTAAAGATGCGAGCTAGGGGATCAGCTAAAACAGCAACACAGCAGCAAAAAATAATTGCAGGTACACCATCAGGACCCGGTGAAACAGATTTCTTCAACTTCCTAACAGCTTTGATGAAATCTATAACTTGAAATAATAACTGATCACATCTATTGGATATAAGGAAATTTGGAACAGGCCAACTCCAATGATGAGCGAGTTTTTTTCTGATTCTAAAAATTTATGCAAATACACATTAATTGAAGAAATTGAAGGCATCTCCTTTTTGAAATCATTGTTCAAAGGCGGTGAACCAGTCTGCAGCTAAAAGCTACACAGAAAACTCATCAAAGTTGAAAAAAACTAGTTTGAAACCAGCAAACAAACATTGCACATTGTTTTATTTACTTCCCGGAGTCCCGGGATTTACCGGGAAGTCGAATTTTTACTTCCCGATTCTTGGGATGGTGAAATCTTCCGGGAAATGCTCTACTATACATGTTAGTAAAGTCCCGTAAGTACTCAATAATGTTTCAAAGTTTTGTCTATTCTTTAATATTCTAATATAATAAAAATTGGCTTTGTTCCAGCGGATTTCTGAATTCCTATGTACCAATATATTCATAATTATCTAAGTCTCAGGGGCCTGACAATTTTAACAAGATACATAATTTGACTAAGCTCCAGAAACGCGAACGCGAGTTTTATAAAGCATTCAACCCTGATCTAGAACTCAGCTGCAGTGTTGTTTCGCTGACTTGCAAACATGTGAGTTTTTACACCATCCAATTGCGCTCAGTCGTGGTGATTTTACCATCCACCCTACCTCCCCCCCCCCCCATGCAGCAGCAGCAATAACCAACCAATGCACCCACAATCAATGCACTGCAGTCCCGGGCGATGAAGATGATCACAACAACAACAGCACTTCTTGCCTCCGGTGTCCACTTCGTTCTATAGCGACGTGGTGCATATTATAGCTGTTTGTTGGCGGGGCTGGGTCGGCTGATGCGACTGATGCATATGATCCCATAATGATGACGATGATCGCGATGACGACGGTGACGACGATGAGGATGCGGCAGCCAGCCAGCGGTGTACTCTGTATCATGAGGCGAAAATAGCCGGAGATTTATGTGCGCGCCTTCGACTGATCTTCAGAGTGTAGAATGTAGATATATGCAGTGTTCTGCTGTAGAAGGACGCTGCCGGCGACGACGACGACGACGACGGCGACTACTCCCAGAGAGGTTCTTCGTGCTTGATAATATGTATGTTTGGATGTGTTTTGTAGGAGACATGGACGGAGGACGTACGGAGCGAGGATCACTATGGCACAGATCTTCAACCTTCTCCAGGTTTCAGGCGGGGGTGAGACACGGATGTGTGATGATAAATTTATGAGCTATTAGCGCAAAAACCCCGACGAGAATACGTGCCTCGGTCTACGGGGTGTCGTGTGCGAGAGAGCGAGTGGAGGCTGGAAGCGGTTGAGGGATGAACGGATTGTAAACCAGTTTCATCGTCGGACATTGGGGAGTTGTTCTCTTTGTTTAACAAATCGCGTATCTCAGCAGAGTGTATTACGGTACGTTTGAGTGCAGAGAGGAGGATGGCAAAGGGAAAGGGACATGCGGCCAACGGGTGAGCAAAACACCGAAGATCTTACTTTTTTGTGCGTCTGTGCTCTGCTCTGCTCTTGTTGGTTTATTGGTTCGTTGACCATTACTAAGAAATAAGGTGATGATGAAATCGTTTTGCGTGTTTCTTTTTTCTCGCAGGTTTACGCGGAGTTTTTCGGTCATTTTGCGCTACCTACTACTGGGGTGGAATAAATCAAGATGAGCCGGAAGTCGTTCGTCAATAAGGGCAATGTTTGGAGTTTCTGTATTAGTCGGTACGTTTCATCTGATGAGAGGTGAGCTGAAAAATTGAGCTTGTGAAATTCTCTTATCCAGCGTTGGTTCACATTTTCTCATTCGGCATTATTACCCACGATTGTGAAATGATTTCCATCGAATTTCTCCATTTCTCCTGCAAAAGCTTTGCTGTGGTGGAGAGAGCAGATTGCCTAAAAAGAAACTCATCGGAGTCTATTTGTTCCCTTTAGCCAAATGGAGCCACCGAAAGAGGAGGAGAGATTTGCTCCTTTTCAGTTTTCCGGAAGCTTCACCGTCTTAGCAAGTCGAGGATTTCCCCAAGCACGAAAGCTACTTTGATGACGACGCATTTCCATTCCCCTTCGCCGAGTAGTTCCGTCGGTCGCAACGGAGTAGAGAGCATGTCTACTGCGGTGCCAAAATGAGGGGTACAATCACACTCCGTTGGAATGGAGCTTCGAGCGGATCAGGCTGGCAGCAATTCCGGTAGGTCAATCTAGTAGCAAGTGGTGGCTGCAGATGGAGCCATGCTTGGCGCTTTGGCGCCGTATCTTATTGGATTGGGGAAATTACCGCGTTTTTTGTTTTGTTTGCAGATCCACTTTAAGGGGAAAGAGTATCGATTACTAGGTCCTTTTTTGAAGGACGTGCTCTGAGAGCCAGTGAAGAAGGGGGATCATGGAGAAAATGCTTTCCTACTTCTAGGTTAAATTAAGGTTAACAGTTATCAAATTGAACATTTTTACGAAATGTAAACAATTTATGATAACACTTCAGTACAGTTGAATGCAAAATGCGTGCCTTCCAGCAGCAACCCGTTGACGGTATTGCTCCCCACCGTAATGACGGGGCATCACAGATAACAATATGATTTATTGTTTTCAGCTCCTCTTGTAGTGCAGTCATCGTTGTGTACTGTAAATGATGTTTATTACGTTTATATTGAATTTTATGGTGCTGGTTTGCGTGATGATGGAAGTGGGCGATTAAATTTTTGCCTTTTATGGGAATTAAAAAGCGTTAATGGAGTTAATATGGAGCGTGGCTGGATATTTTTTCTTGTTTGATACTCTTGTTGTAGAATTGAACATGGCGTCGGTGGTGTAATGGTCAGCATAGTTGCCTTCCAAGCAGTTGATCCGGGTTCGATTCCCGGCCGACGCAGGATGTTTTTTACAGTAATTTCTGGTAAGAGAGTTTAAAATGGGTTGATTTCATTCATTGCTGCTCAATCAATTATCGCTTTTGTTTGTTTTGTTATTGTAGACCATGTGTAATTTTTTAGTAGTTCAAACTGAAATTGTTGAGTGAAGCTTTTCGCATGTTAATGGCTAGACGGAAGGAAATGTATGATTGACTTGTATTTTCTCAATTCATGAAATATGGGAAATGGATGTAATGTCCCTAATTTGAACCCATACATAAATTCAGTAATCGACTAAATTTTCAATAGCGACCAAAAATATCCATTAGTACCGTCTCAATGACGCGTTCATCAAGATAAAATTGATAAATAGCAGATTTTTAGCGATGGCCCAATCTTAGATCCATATGCCAACATTAGAGCCATTTTCCGTAGCACTGAAAATATTTTTTCGATAATTCTCTAACGTAGATAAAACATATTTTTCGTAAATTTCACGAAATATTTGTATCGCTGTCATCGGACAAAATGCTAATATTATGCCTAATTCGTACAATACACGAACTGAATTTCGTACGGACCTGTAAACTGCTGCTCTTCTTGTTTTCTAGTGCCCGTACATATTTATGCTGCTCCTGTTGCTGATGACGGTGATGCGTCGAGATTTTTGTGTCTTTGAAAGGTTCCTGTTGCTGCTGTTATCCTGCTGTTAAGTATTTTGTTTTAGTTGCTGTGAATAATGCTGATAAATTTGTTAGACAGCCATCCATGAAGATGGAATCATCAAGTTGATATTGGAGATAGGATTTCAATGAAGAACGCACTCTATACCTGTTGATAATGGGGGGAAATCATTCGCCACAAAAGGGAAAGGAGGTTAACTGCCACCTTAGTGAATTGATTCCCCTGGATCCGTTGGTATTAGTTTGATTGTTTCGCATCAATTATTATGGAGAGCTAAAATTATCAATTTTATTAATTGGTGAAATAAAAACTAGAATCGCGATTGTACGATATGCCTTCCTACATGTTATCAGACAGGTACAGAAATACCATTTATTTTACAAACGAAATTTTCGATGCCCTTTGCATTAGCTGCGTACAATGCCCGCATATTATTTTTGGAGTATTCGAATGTTTCGTACCACATACGAAATAAAATCATTTGCGATTGTGGCATTTACAAAAAACAACGAATGGATTTGTAGAAAATAACGAGCGATTTTCGAGATCTGAGTGTATATGATAAAGCAAGTGATTGTTACGTGATTATGGAAATGCAGCTAGTAATCAAAATCAGTTTAAAAAATCTCCCTCAAATTTGTATTGAGATTTACTTCAAACAACCTGCGGTGGTTCAAAACGTTTAAGGAAAATCGTGAATAGCTAGTGTATGGATGCTAAAATTATGGAAAAAACTATTGAGTAAGGTTCATTACAAAGTTTTCTACGAAGAGCGAGTGATTTTGGACCCTTTCATGATGTTTTAAATGCACGACAACATTGCACGACAACATTGATGCACGAAAACATTGGGGTAAAATGCACTGCTTGACAGAGGTAAACTATCATCTGCAATTGAGATTTATATGTGTCGCACCCCTCGGTTTCGTCACAAAATTGTACTTCTATTCACACTAAAGCAGTTGTTAAGTGTGAGCTGTAATTTTGACATTTCCTGGAATATTTTGTTTCTCTGAATAACCTGTTTTACTGAATTAATTAATTTAGCTTTATTTAGGAGGCTTTCAGCCTTAGGCTGGTTCGCCTTAAGCTGTTTTCCTGAACATTCTTTACCCAGAAATATGAAATGTGGACGGCAGGAAACTAGGAAAAGATCTATAATTCAAATCAATTGTGGATAAATGTTATGCTTATGCTATTGTCAGGTCTATGTTGGATTCAGTTAGGGCTGATATTAGAATATGTCAAGTTGAAGGTGGGCTAATGCTGAGTTGAAGATAAAACTGCTTACAGTATCCCATTTAAACGTTGGGCTGGCATAATTTTCACATCAACTTTTAGTTAAGAACCAACTTAAGTTAACGTTTAATTAAGAACTAATGCCAAAATAATGCTGATAACTAAATGGATCGTTACGCGAAATGATAATCCTACAATAGGGTTATTCTCCGAATTACCTACCCGGGAAGCGGGGTATCCGTGCAATTATTTCCAGGTAATAGTATAGAACCGCGAAGAGCAAAGGATTAGATACTACTGCATGTCTGTGAAATATTGTGATTGTATCTGATATAATCGAGTTCCCATACTTTCCTGTTTGTTTATCAATACGAGAACAATAAATAATACCACATTACTTTGCAAGTGCAAGGGTTCATCAAAATCAGCGATTAATAACAGCTTAAAAGTTCATTCTTGAAAAGGTTACTATAATGATCGCAATATAGTCAACAAATATAAGGTTGATATGGTGCCGACGTCGGTGTTTAATAACTAAATTTTGAGTAGACAATTGGCATATTCTGCAAATCGGTATGGTATTGAAAGTTAACATAAGTTGTACCTTGCCACCATAAATGCGTATTTGTAACGGATTCGGCTAATAAATAATTAAGATTTCCTACCTCGAGTTGAAGGCCCTTCACCAGCGTCCCAAGCGATAGTTGATGACGCATTAGAATCAGTTGTTTTGTTTTTGGCCCGAAAACAGCGAACTCGTTAAGCAGCAGTTTTTGGTCGCTTCGGGGTATTCTCTGCTCCTTGCTCCCTCAATCGCTTGCGAAGAATGCACAGAATCAAGACAGATTTTGTTATTCTCAGACGGAACAAGTCTGGGAGATCTTGAATGTAGGAAAATTATGACCTGGGTCTTCGCCACGTTGATACGGATCTTACAGCTGTTGAAATACTCAGACAGGAGATCCAAGCCTCCCTGGAGTTTGGTAGTCAGAGCTTCGATGACCCTACCCTTGTAGACGATGAATGTGTCGTCTGTGAACAAAGACAACGATCCACCATCAGGGAGAGCCGGAATATCGGAGGTGAATAGATTGAACAGGATGGGCCCAAGGATACTTCCTTGGGTCACACCTGCACCGATGTTAAAGGCATCCGAAGTGATGCCATTCAGAGAGACCTGAAAGTCCTGTCCGGTAGATAATTTTGTATGATCTTCATGAGGAAGATCGGAAGACCGTATCGATGCAGCTTGTACACAAGGCCATCATGCCAGACATTGTCAAACGCTTTTTAAACGACTAACAATGCCATAGCAGATGTTTCTGAAACAGCCTTGTTCCGTCTAAGAATGTTTGTTACTCGGGTCAGTTGGTGGACGGTTGATCGACCTTTTCGAAAACCAAACTGCTCATCGAGTAAGATGTTGTTTTCTTCGGCAGATGTTAGAAGCCGGCTGTAAACTGCCCTTTCGAAAAGCTTGGATAACCCTGAAAGAAGGCTGATGGGTCGGTAACTTGAAGGAGAGGAAGGATCCTTCCCAGGTTTTCGAATGGGGATGACTAACTTCCAGCACGAGGGGAAGTAGCCAAGTCGGAGGCACTGATTTGATATAAGCCAACAGTTCGTCAGCCGTGATCTCGGATTCCTCGGGAAAGATGTTAGGAATCTGGTGGATATTGGTTACATTTTCAGCAACCTCAGCTTCGTGAGGGCTGGTGATGTTTTGTCCGAGATTGTGGGAGCTGACAATGTTGACCTATCGCGGCAGCCTTCTCTTCAGGTGTTATCAGGTGAACCGCTGAACCGTCGGGACAATTCAGTGGAACCAGCGGTGGAATAGGCCTCGGTTTAGTTTTGAGGACTTTTGTTAGTTTCCAAAAGGGTTTTGCACAATCTGGGAGGGAACGGATGTTATTGGAAAAATTCTCATTTCTGAGGTCCATCATTTTGGCTTTGATAAGTTTGGTTAGACGGTTGGAATGGTAGGTCCAGTCCAGTTCTCTGGTACTGCCTACGGAGTCTGATTAGGATTTTAGAATTCTGATCAAGGTTCAGAAAATTACTCACCCGTCTGGAAGCTGACACGTGTAGCTTACGGGCTCGGGATACCGCCTCCTCGACTGCGCACAGAGATCTATCGATGTCATCAGTCGTCTCCAGTAGGGCGCCGAAAAGGATGGCTTCGTCGACGACTTGTTGGAACCGATTCCAGCTTACCCGATGGTAATTCCGACGGGAAGCATGGAATCGATTAACGGAAGATCCCACCTCGGCCACCACCGGAAAGTGGTTCGAGCTTAACTCTTGGTGGACTACCGGTTGGGAGATGTTTTCCATGTTGCTGACGAAGATGTCGATGATGGAGTTCACGCCGAACCGGCTCAGCCGAGTGGGAGCGTCCGGCGCCAGGATGGTGTACTGGGCCTCCTGCAGGTCGTCGTTTAGAATGGTGCCGTTCTGATTCCGCCTATGGTTGCCCTAAGCTTGATGTTTGGCATTCAGGTCGCCAGCGATGATGAACTTTCCACGGCATCGTGTTATCTTGATAATATCCCTCCGCAGGTCTGCCGCGGATCCATCCCTGGCGTTGGCTTGTTTCGGGAAATAGGGTGCAATGATGGTGACGGAGCCGACAGGTGTGGAGACTTCCACTCCCAATGCTTCAATCATTTTCAGCTGAAAACTGGGTAGCAGCCGGCAGCAGATGTTGTTCCTGGTAGCGATGGCCACTCCACCACCCCCAGAGCTTGTTCGATCCAACTTCACGATACAAATTTTTTTTTGCCATTTAAATGATCTTTATTTCTTGTGATTGTGTGGTTTACATGTATGAATTTTCAAGTGACACAGATGCGTCTTTTCAACTTTAGTACATTTGAGATTTTAATTATTATTTACAGTTCCTAGTCCTATCAGGCCTATTTTAAAGTATGACCACCTTGGTGGGATTGGTTTGATTTGAATTGGAAAAAGGAGACTACTTATAACTACTATTTACAACTACAACTAACCTACAACTACTATATACACCTAACCTACTATATACAAATTGCTTATCAAAGCATGTTCTGATAAATTACATTTTTGTGCAAATTTAGTCTTAATTTCGTTAATTTTGGAATCTATTTTGGCAATGCCTGCCTCTTCATGTAAATTTGTTATTCTAGTGTCGAAAGGACGATCAAGAACCATCCTCAGCACTCTATTCTGAGCGACCTGGATTTTGTTCCTGTGAGTCTGTGCACATGATTCCCACACCGGAGCTGCGTAGAGGATCGCAGGTGCTATGATTTGTTTGTAGACGGCCAGTTTGTTCACCCTTGAGAGGCGGGATCTGCGGCAAATCAGCGGATACAGACACCTAACCAAGGCGGAACACTTGACTACGGTTTTCTCCACATGCGAGCGGAATAGGAGCTTTTCGTCAAACAACATCCCGAGATAGGTTACTTCGGCGGACCACTCAACCCTTGTGCCATCCATGATTACAGTACAAGATGGAGCTGGCTTTAGTTTGGGTGATTGCCGATGGAGGAACATGATTGTTTGTGTTTTGGAAGCATTGATTTTGATTTTCCACGTGGTGGCATAATCAGCAAAGGCGTTAAGGCATCGTTGAAGTTTGTTCGTTATTTCGCGAGGCATCCTTCCTTTGACGGCTATTGCGGTATCATCTGCGAACAGGAAAAACACGCAACCGTCTCCAAGGGGAGGAATGTCGGAAGTGTAAATGCTGTAAAGCAAGGGGCCCAGCAGACTGCCTTGCGGAACTCCTGCTGGGATGGAAAACGTGTCTGAAAGACAACCATTCAACGATACCTTAAACGACCTTTGCTGGAGGTAGCTACCAGATGTAATGGAAAGTTGAAGTTACAAAGCTTGTATACAAGCCCATTGTGCCAGACATTATCAAACGCTTTCTCAACGTCTAACAAGGCCATGGCTGTGGACTTGGATACAGCTTTGTTACTTCGGATGTTATTCATCACCCGCACTAGCTGGTGATTTGTGGAGTGCCCCTTTCTGAACCCAAACTGTTCCGGAAGGAGAATGTTATTTTCCTCGACAAACTTGAGCAAACGATTGAGAATGAGTTTCTCGAACAATTTGCTCAGCGCTGAAAGGAGGCTGATTGGTCTGTAGCTTGAAGCTAGCGTTGGGTCCTTCCCGGGTTTGCGGATAGGTATGATTTTCGCTGTCTTCCAGATACTTGGAAAGTAGTGCAGTTCCAAGCATCTGTTGAAGACAGCAGCCAGCAGAGAGTGAACCTTCATGCTGAGATTTTTCAACACTAGGTTGAATATTCCGTCAAACCCGGGGGCCTTCATGTTTTTGGTGCATTTCAGCGCTGAGCAAATCTGTTCCACTGTAATTCTATCCTCCGGAGGGATGGCACAAGGGGAGGAATCAAGGTTGAGTACGCATTGCTCAACCTGAACTTCGAGCGGACTTTGGATGTTGGAGCCAAGCAAGTGCGATTTGGCAATATGCTCACCAATCGCATTTGCTTTCTCCTGAGGGGTGATTATGAGCCGATCGTCATCATTTTCATCTTTTAGTGGCGGAATGGGTTTAGGGTGCGTCTTTAAGACCTTGGCAACTTTCCAGAATGGTCTGGAGCGGTCGTCCAGATTCTGGACAAGCCGCCCGAAACTTTCGTTCCGGAGTGAGACCATTCTGGAAGCAATCTCCTTGTTCAGATCGGCCATTTCACGTTTCCTCGCTTGATCTCCAGTCCTCTGAAACTGGCGTCTACGAACATTTCTCAGGCGAATTAAGAGTTGGGTGTGGGAATCAATGGCAATAAACTTACCCCTCACAGGAACTCGTCGGACGCACGTCTCGTCAGCCACGGTTATGGCTTGGTGGAGTCCCTCCAACGCTCGGTCGATGTCCTCCACGGTGTCAAGCGGCGGGTTGTCGATGATGTGCCTGTCTACCACGCGTCCAAACTGGGCCCAGTTTACGTGATGATAGTCCTTGCGCAGGCTTGAAGCAGGAGCCACGTTGCAGCCCAGCTCAGACACCACCGGTTGGTGGTCGGAGCTGAGTTCGTTCAAGGCTACCGGCTTGGACAAGCCGATATTTGTCAGGAACAGGTCTAGCGTCGATGGGTTGCCCGCAGGTGAGATGAATGTTGGTTCATCCGAAAACCAAACGGAGTACAGCCCATGCTGTGAGTGGTCGAACAGGAGACGACCGTTCTGGTTCTGCTGGTAGTTCCGCCAGGCCTCATGGCGAGCATTCAGATCTCCTCCAACTACGAAGCGGGAACCGGTACGGGTGATGGTGGACAGGTCCTTCTTAAATTTAGCCGCTAGTCCACTGCTGGCGGCACACTGTCGAGGGCAGTAGACGGCGATGAACTGGACGTATCCAGTCGACGACTCCACCTCCACACCAAGGGCCTCGATGATAGAGGTGCGGATATGGGACAGAGTGTGGTATTTTATTCCTTTCTTGACGACGACCGCAACACCACCCCCCCTGGAGCTGGTGCGATCAAGCCGGATAATATTGTGGTCAGGCAACCAGAAGCTGTCGCCGGACTTTAGATGGGTCTCGGTTAGAAGGCCCACGTCGATGCTGTGCTTGCGGAGGAAGTCGGCAAGCTCAATCCTTTTTGCTCTTACGGAGCAAGCATTCCAGGTGACGATAGTTAGCGGTTTAGACGCCATACTGGATGATGAACTTACCGAGCACTTGGATCTGTTCGGGCTTATTGCGGCACTTACGAAGAGCACCGGACATGTTGACGAAAATTTCCATCAGTTCATCCGCTGAGAACAGATCGGGGTTGTTGTTTTGCGTTGTTGGTTGTCTCCAGAATCCAGGGGGGGATGGAGAGCTTTGGCCAGCAAAATCACCGGAAGCTTCTTGAGGGGGGGCGGCTTGCACCCGCGAATTCGCTTGCCTTTGCTGGGGAGCACGAAGAGGCGGAAAATCCTCCGTCCTGAATGATGGGGTTTTGTCCTTCTTGCGTCCTGGTTGATTGTTGCTTGACGCCTGCTTTCGGATGCGTTTGAAGTCCTCGCGTTTGGAGCACTGTCTGTCGGAACCTTGATGTGCACCACCACAGTTAGCGCATTTTATCGCCACGGCTCCATCCGCAGGGCAGTTGGAAGTGGCGTGTTCTTGAGCGCAGTTGCTGCAGCGTGGCTTGATGTTGCAGTTGCGGGTACCGTGTCCAAAATTGAGGCACCTCATACACTGCGTTACGTCACGATGGCCGCCACGGTATGGCTCCCACCGTACGATGATGGAGCAGATTGATCGGATGGCTTGTAGCGCATTGAGCGTCACCGTCCCTTTCTGGAAGTGCACCAGGAAAAGACAATCCGGGTACGTCTTCACGTTTTCGTCTCTCCTTGTCATTCGGAAGACAGCGATTGGGGCAAGCTTGTACCGGTTGATTTCAGCTTCGACCATCTTGGGGTCGAAGTTTGGTAGACCCCTGATGACTACCTTGAAGGGCTTCTCACCGGGGATGTCGTGCGTGAAGAATTCCGCCTTGGTATCCTTCAGATGTTTCACGGCCACTTCGTACTCCGCTTTTGTTCGGAGCATCACCTTGGTGCCGATCCTGCCGAGCTTAAACTCAGCTGCAACGCCCAGCGATGAAAGATTGCCAATCAGCGTGTTGAGTGGGACTTGCTTCACCACCAGTGGAGGAAGCTTCATTTTTGCTGCACTCGGGGTAACAGTTTCGTTGTCGACGGCGTCGGCAAAATCACCAATGACGCTGACGTTCGTCGCGGTGGCATCGTCCCGTCCACTCGCACCATCGGACTGGCCTTGATTTTTCTTCCTCTTCTTAGACCGCTTCACCGTGGCTGAGGTGGGATTCCCAACATCGGTGGGAAGAGTAGCGTACCTATTCGAAATAGGTACACTCAAGCTACCCTCACCGCTGTTCTTCTTCTCCGTTTCCTCTCGGAGCCTGCTCCGGGAGCGCTGTCTTCCCATCACACGAAGCGACCGACACTACTGACGACGCGATTAAACTGCGAATGTTTGGAACAAACTAGAAACTTTAGAACAACTCGACAGAGCGAGCAAAGACCGAACTGTACTGCTTGACGTTCAAGCAGAGAAATGATGATGGCGATACAAAGTTTCCTTTGCGTACTGATTTTATACTGTGCGTGCACACATCTGATAGCTACAGGGAAGTAACAACAAAATGAAGATGACGAAAAATATTCTAAGAAGGAGGGGCTGGATTGGCTGTTCTGTGAGTATAGACCAAACAGTCATCTAGCACTTGCGATCAGTTGCAGTAAAGGACTTGAAAAGGGATTGGATATCGTCCGTAACTGCGTACGTTTTTGATTTGTGCTCTATAATTAAGTCCGTGTTTAGGATTTTCCATTCCTCTTCATAAACGATCTGTGTCTTCGTATGTCGTCCGGAAAGTTTTTTATACGCGGATGTTCTAAAACTGTTCAGGGTAGGGTTCACACTAGATTGTCTACAAATGGACATCGACATGCTTTCGACAATGGTGCAACGAGAATGGTAAAAAGCGTAAACATCAAAAAGTGCAAGGTAATCGAGTCCAGTCGTGGCTGGTGGCTTATTATTCACGTTTACTCCATCGATACAACCCCTCTGAAACGTGTTCAGTCGATTCGCGATTTGAGTGTTATAATTGACCATAAACTGAAGTTCATGATCATATTGATACCATAACAGCTAAAGCTTTCTCTGATCTTGGTTTCATCCGTCGCAACGCTTTGCAATTCATTGACGTTTGTGCGTTGAAAGCACTGTTCTGCGCGTTGGGGCGAAGTATTCTCGAATACGCTTCTCCAATCTGAGCACCTTATCGTGCGGCTCAAGAGATCCGCATTGAACGTGAACCAAAACAATTTGTTCGATTCGCTCTCCGTCATCTTCTGTGGAACGATCCTGTTCATCTTCCTGAGTATGCGGCACTAGACTGATGCAAAATTTGACTTTTTCGCTCCACAGTGCTTAAATGGTTTCAAATCGGGTCCTGATTAGCCTCCCAAAGTTACAACTCATTTGGTTAGAAACAGACTTCGCACAAGCCATTTGAAGTTTACATGTACCGTGCCGATTCAAATTTCGGACACTTAAACTCGAATTTCGGACACTTTTAAAAGTTGATTATCTCGGTCGAATATCATCCACATGTCTTGTAAATTTTAAATTTTTTTGACTAGTGCCCTCCACGATCATCTAACATTATTACTTTGTTTCTAACTGGATGTAATATTTAATTAAAAATGAAAGTGTCCGAAATTTGAATCGTCCGAAATTTGAATCGGAACGGTAAATTACTATGGGAAATCTCAACTTTTTGTTCATTGCCTTCTAGTCTTTTTTCCATATTGAGCTGCGAAACAGTTCGATATTGCAGTGTGACATAGTAGCCATGATTTTTGTGTCCTATTCACTAGAAACACCACTGTTGCCTGCTGAGCAGTTGTTTGAGCATGATCATAAGACATCAGCGGATTGAACCATTGATAACTTTCGATCTTTGCATTTAATCAAAAAGTGGTCTTCAGCAAAGTTGTAGCTGAAAAAATTATGGTGAATTATTAGATAGACATGAACAAAAATCTTTGTTTTACCATAGTAATTCCCATACAAACTTCAAATGGTTTGTGCCATCTCAGTTTCTCACCAAATGGGTTCAAATTTTGAGAGGTTAGCCAGGATCCGATTTGGAATCGTTTAGGTATTGTGGAGCGAAAATTTCAAATTTTGCATCACTCTAATGCAGCACGATTTATTTATTTTTTATTTATTTATTTTTTTTTTTTTTATTGAATAAAGGCTCTTTAACACTCTTGGGTCATTCGTGACTTGTCCGGGGGTGAGATTTGAACTCGTGACTTTAGCGTGAGAGGTATGGGGGGTCGCCCCCTCATGCGGCACGCTGTCAACTTATTGACCTTCAGTTTCTATCAGCATGACGCCTCCAGACACAGCGGTTGTTCATATTTGAAGAACTTCGATTGCTCGGACCTACTTCAGCAAGTTTCCTTCAATTTCGTCAACTTAGAAACTCGGCCTTAATTACTGTTTCACGACATAGGACTAGTTACGGGTACAACAGCCGATTTAGCTCCTGCCTCAGGGCTTTTAGCAACTTTAATATAACAAAAAATTGTTTTAAAAATAGTATTAGGAACGTAGATTAGTCTACATAGTCGAAGGCGAATGACAATAAATAAATAAATAATTTTTATTTAAATGCTGTACATAACTTTTCTGAAGTTTTCAAATTGACTAAAATGATAGAACCATTAACTTTTAGTTTAATTTGGGATTTTTTTTTTGAGACCAACTTTTTAGAGTAGTTAGTTAAAATTGCTCGAAAAATGTTGAAGCACCGCATTTTTACTATTGATCCATTCCATGAAGTTTTGCACCGCATCTTTTTCAACTACATCTATTTTATTCTGTATTGTTATTAAAGGGTGATACGGTCAAAATTTGGTCAAGGGAAAACGCGTGTAAATCGGTGAAATAGTTTATTTAAAAAATCAAATTAAATTTCTTTTTCAAGTTCAATTAGTATAAAATTCAGGAAAAATATTCAGTTAGGCTTCCGCTTTTCCAAATCCGAATTGCCGGGCCTTACGCTTGACCCCTGCCATCAGATTTTGTACAGCCATCTTGTGCACCTTCTTCGCCGCAGAAAGCCAGTTTGCCTTGAACTGCTGCTCGCCCTTAGCAGTTTTTTTGGTCTTCTTTAGGTTCCGCTTGACAATAGCCCAGTATTTCTCAATTGGGCGGAGCTCTGGCGTGTTGGGAGGGTTCTTGTCCTTGGGAACCACCTGCACGTTGTTGGCGGCGTACCACTCCATGGTCTTTTTACCGTAATGGCAAGATGCCAAATCTGGCCAAAACAGTACGGAACAACCGTGTTTCTTCAGGAAAGGCAGCAGACGTTTATTCAAACACTCTTTCACGTAAATTTCTTGGTTGACAGTCCCGGAAGCTATGAAAATGCTGCTTTTCAAGCCACAGGTACAGATGGCTTGCCAAACCAGATATTTCTTTGCGAACTTTGACAGTTTCATGTGCTTGAAAACATCTGCTACCTTTCCCCTTCCTTTTGCCGTATAAAACTCCTGTCCCTGAAGCTGCTTGTAGTCGGCTTTGACGTAGGTTTCGTCGTCCATTACCACGCAGTCAAACTTCGTCAGCATCGTCGTGTACATCCTCCGGGATCGCGCTTTGGCCGTCGTATTTTGTTTATCATCGCGATTTGGAGTCACTACCTTCTTGTAAGTCGATAGTCCGGCTCGTTTTTTGGCTCGATGCACGGTTGTAGACGATACACCCAGCTTATTTGCGGCATCTCGGAGAGAGAGGTTAGGGTTTCGCTTGAAACTACCGGCAACTCTCTTTGTCGTCTCAGCGGCTTCCGGTTTTCGATTTCCCCCCGATCCAGACTTCCTGGCTGTCGACAAACGTTCCCCAAACACTTTAATTACATTTGTAACGGTTGATTTGGCAACTTTTAGCGATTTTGCCAACTTTGCGTGCGAGTAGCTCGGATTTTCGCGATGCGCGAGCAAAATTTTGATACGCTGCTCTTCTTGCTTGGACGGCATTTTGACAACTGAAGAGTGAATTCCAAAATCAAAATAGGAGCAACATTCTACACACACACACCTTCAAAATGAGGGGTGTTCAGGTTTTTTAAATGCAAAATTGAAAGAAATACGTCAAGTTGATATTGACCAAATTTTGACCGCATCACCCTTTAATTTGGACAAAGCTGGTAAAACATGATTGCAATTATCTGAGTAATATCCAATGGCAAAACTATGGGTGGCTTTTGCCTCCTATAGGATTAACTTAGCTCCCTCTATAATTATTACTACAATTACCTATCACCCTTTCAAAATTGTTCGCTAACTGCCTAATTGTGAAGTTCTAAAAATAAATGCTTAGTAGGATTTTTGCTTACTTACTGAATTTGAAATCGGTTGACCATTTTATTTTATTTTTACAGAACATTACAGTTTAATTAACACCCTTATTTTAGGACTGCGATCGAGGCCTCAACCCTTCAAGTTTATTTATCTACTTGGTCTTGTTGGTTTGAAAGTTACACTATTGTAGAAGTATGCAAATATTAGCAAATTTGTTGCAGTATAATTTGTATCTTTCAGATTAATGCCGATCGCGGGAGTTCTGCCATGCCATCTATCGTACATTTCATCCATCATCTTGAATCTGCCAACTTTATTGCTCCACTTGAAAAATGTTTTATTGTTGAAATTTGTAGCTGATTATGATTTAACTTAAAAAGACATAGAGGTTTTGTGCCTACGGGAGAAGAGGTAGTTAAATTATTTTCACTCCCGCGGGTTTTCCCCTCTATCAAAAAAAAAAAAAAATATATTCAACACATCATAATTCCTTCCTATTATTCAGCTACGAATGTAACAACGATGGTGAGTTCACCATATTATATCTTCATTTTATTCCAGCAGACAGCAATTTCAAATTTATAAAAAAAAATCTACATATGCCAGCAACACTGACTGGGTGTATCCTATGGCTTACCTTCCCTACTAACATAATTCCTAAATTCCCGAGACATTTATGAGGGGTCGTAGAGTTCTCTGCATCTCTCTTAAGTAAATGTTGGACTAACATACCTTTCCTATCCCTACCAGTTGTAAGGACGTGGCCAGGGCAATCCTTAACTGTTGGAGCGGGATGTTTCTTTATCTGGGAGATAGTATTTATTTCCTACTTACTATCGGTCCAGTTACAGAAATCCGTCTTGCTCTTAATAGTTTTGAATTCGTACCACCTACGATATTGTGCAACTTGTTCGATGCTAATGCTAATGCTAATGCTAGTAGGATTTTTGCTTACTTACGCCAATGGTAAATATCAAAACATTTCATTTTACTGAAACATTTCGGCAGCCCATATTTTGCACCAATAGAAACATAAAATGTATCTTAAAGAATCAATAATTAGCCCAGAAAAAACAGGCAGATCTGACAAAATTAAATTTGAAATGCTCCGTAAAAACTACAAGGGGTTGTACGCTATGGTGACGTAGGACTTCGTGGTCTTATATATATAATGATGATGGTGTTTCAATATGATGTATGTGTTTGGGAAACAATCACAAAATGAAATTTTGATTGCCTTTCTTTTTGCACACGCCGGTAAGCTACACAGACTCCTCCCATCATGAGTAGTTTGCTTTCAAATAGCAACTCTGGCTCCTCTCCTTTTGCGTAGTTTGCCAATGTCAACACCTTGAAAGCAAAGGGCAATTAACGAGTTATTAACGAAACAGAAAGTCGATGAAGAGAATCGATCAAAATCACTTGCACCCCTGCTTCCAAGTTTGGTTACAAGAGCATTTTGTGTGGTCGTTGGGAGCGGCACAGATGAATTCTATTCAAACTCTTTACTGTAATAAAAATGGCTGAAAAGGGCCGTTTTGTTGCCAAAGTTAGTGATTATTTAACCTCCAAAATCGTACAGCACACCTCGGGTTTTCTCGTAGATTAGACCGGAGACACGTTTGACACCGCCACGGCGAGACAGAAGACGGATGGTGGGTTTGATAATACCCTGGATGTTATCACGAAGAACCTTGCCTTGACGCTTGACACCTCCTTTACCAAGACCTTTTCCTCCTTTGCCACGGCCAGTCATTCTAGCTTGTTAGGTAGAAGAGTGGACTACCTAACCTACCACCACCTTCCTACTGCTGCTATTGCTGCTTCTGCTGCCTGTTCACCACGCCGTCCGAAGCGAAAAATGAGATGAGGCTAGACAGCAGCAGTTACTTTCACTTTACTTTACTTTAAAAGCAGAATGATGTGCAACCAAGTGGTGCTCGATTATAACGACTGGGTTTGGGAAGAACGTTTATTTCATGAAAACAGTGATACAATTATTACATTCTATTTTTACATTGGACAATGATTTATATTTACAACTTTTTCAATAGTTTCTTCGATGCGTAGAAATATTTCTGATCGATTGGAGATAAAATTACTGAAATAGATCCAAGGGGCAGCTGAGTTATTAATGTTTAAAATCTTTCATAATTTTGTTACATGTTCCCTTTTTAATTTTCACAAAGTGTCCCCCCATATAGAAATCACAGACGTAGTCCTACGTCAAAAACAATGATACAACTTGGCTTCTATAAGGAAAACCAAGAGGGCATCAGCAGCGGGCGAGTTGCCTCCAAGGAGGTTCCGGATGCTCAAGGTAATCCCGTAGGTCTCCCTGAGATTATAGAACTCGGGGTAGACGCAGAGGACGTGCTCGACGGTCGCTGGAACCCCACAGATCACGCAGTTTATATGAAAAGGTCCTCCGTCAAAGTTGTAGCTCAGTTGACAGTGTTCAGTTCGGAGCCTGGATAGGACTCTTTGATCCGGTTGATTCCGGAGGTCCATCCACGCCTCCGTGCTTCCATTGATCTTGCGGATAAAAGGTCCACTGGTGCTGAACCACTGGTCGTTCAATGCCTTCCGTATGGTGGATTTGATCCATCGCCTTATATCTTGCAGCGGCACTTTGTCGGTGAACCTGGGACTGGATGGTCCAGATCCAGCAAGGTGATCCGCTGCCTCGTTGCCTGGTATTCCACAGTGTCCAGGTATCCACGTGTATACGGTGATGCTCGGGGCATACTTCACGGTAGCCTGGATGCACGGGTGTGACGGAGCTGCAGAGCAGAGTTCTTGTATGGCGCTGTGTGAATCCGTCAGGATGATAACTGGTTGGTTGGATGGTGATGTGGCCGCATGGAAGATTGCAGCAGCTTCTGCAGAAAAAACAGAACATTGCGGCGGTAGGCTGTTGCTAACGAGTAAACCACTTCTGGATACTCCGATGCCAACGCCTGAGTTGGATCGGGAACCATCTGTGTACCGGTGTATATATTCGGCATAATGGAAACCAACAAGTTCAGCTACTGACCGACGCAAGGCCACGGAATTATCACCTGCCTTGAAGCGGATATTGATGCCGGAAGAGAGCCAACTCTTCTCTCCGTGCCAGTAGGTCCTAACCACCAGGGGGAGGTCGACGTTGGCGATCGTACGCATGATGCGGTACCGGAATGGTAGGATCACTGCTTCTACACAGGCTGAATGGGGGGGGGGGGGGGGTTTGGAAGGCAGGAGGCCAGAGATGACCCGAATGCTGCTGTTGTAAGTCGGGCCGAGAATTTCTTCTTATTTTCCGGATGCGAGGCACGTTAGCTCGGTCCCATACAGCAGAGCTGGCTATCAATGATGGCTTACGCAACACGGAAGCGGACTGCCCGATTGTTGGATCGGTGGGGCTTGGAGATCGTTTTCATCAAGTTGATCCGGCTTTTACAGTTCTTTTGTGAGGCACAAAGGACAGCGTGCGATCAATGAGCAACGGAACGGAATTTTTGACAAGGATGACTTGATAGGAAATCTTAATCGCGATTCCGCTGACCCTGATGGAAAGACATGGCATCTTACGCTCTTCTTCGCCGAAAGCTGGAACCCTGCTGTTTCGGCCCATATTGCTACAGCTGTGACTGCGGCTTGTACTAGCTTTTTGGTCCGAACTGTGGTGGACCCTGTTACCACGATGAGGACATCGTCTGCGTAAACAAAGATGTGGATGTTATTGGGCAGCTGGCTGAAGACACCGTTCATGTCAATCAGGAAGAGTGTGACAGCGATCACTGATCCCTGGGGGACCCTTAAATTTTAAGAGAACGTTCAGGACCTGATTTGAAGTCGATTGAGCCTGGTGGAGCAAAAACGATATTTAGAACCACCTTAATATAATCATAACTATTGATTGGAAAGCAAAGCAAAACAGGTCTACTTTATATTGGTACACATCCCAAGCAACCAACAAACCCGGTAATTCGCCTTTTTGCATTATAAGGCCAATATATGGCTAATATAAAGCTTAGCATGCCCTATTAGACTGATGCAAAATTTGAAATTTTCGCTCCACAGTGCTCAAACGGTGTCAATTCAGATCCTGATTAGCCTCCCAAAATTTAAACTCTTTTGGTAAGAAACTGACTTGGCACAAACTATTTGAAGTTTATATAGAAATTACTATGGGAAAACCATACTTTTTGTTCATTATCTTCTACCCATTTTCCATATTGCTTTTTCGAAAATTTCTATAATTATTCTTACTGGAAATTTTCTAAGCTAAAACTTTGCGGAAAATCGTTCTTCAGCCTACTGTCAAATTAAATTGTTATTAATTGTTTAATCTTATGGCATGATCAAGCAGCTGTTTTGTGGGCAACACTGTATTGTGCAGTGTGACATAGTAGCCATGATATTTGTGCTCTATTTTTCGCACCAGAAACACCAATGTTGCCTGATGAACAGTTGCATGAGCATAATCATAAGATATCAGTGACTTGAATCATTGATAACTTTTGTTCCTTACATTTGATTGAAAAGTGGTTTTCAACAAAGTTGTAGCTGAGAAAATTTGCCATACTTACTGCTACCATTTTTAAAAGCATAGTGATGTGGTGAATTGTTAGATCGATATGAACAAAACCATAAATTTTCCCATAGCAATTCTTATATAAACTTGAAATGGTTTGTGCCAACTCAGTTTCTTACTAAAGTAGTTCAAATTTTGGAAGGCTAAGCAGGACCCAATTTGGAACCGTTTAAGCACTGTGGAGTGAAAATTTAAAATTTTGCATTAGTCTAATGCCCTATGCTAGCCGTGTATCAGCCTTATATTGCAAAAAGGCGAATTAGCGGGCTTTTTGGTTACATGGGATCACATTGTCGAATTTGGTTTATTATACGTTTTAAATAAAAAAAAAAGTAATCACGGGTCGAAAATCTACAGCGCACATCTCCTGGAATGGGTCTGTTGATGATTTAAATGTTTGTTTTTTTTTTTTTAAATTATGAATAGCAATAAGGCATTATTACGATCACTCTTAAAAATAGTGATACGCCATCTTGATATAGCTAAAGAAAAAAGTGGGAATATATCACATAGGGGAAACGGATGTAATGCCGACCAAAATGTCTCCAATTTGGGCCCATACATAAATTCACCAATCGACTAAATTTTCAATAGCGACAAAAATATCCATTAGCATCGTCTCAATGTTGCGTTTATCTTGATAAAATTGATAAATAGCAGATTTTTAGCGATGGGCCCAATCTTAGATCCATAGGCCAACATTAGAACCATTTCCCCTATAAGCCATCTATTTAACTATAATGCTTTTTCCTGTCTCAGACGTCATTCCAATTAGAATAGAATTTGAAAAATGAGGTGGGAGTGAAATGGTAGCACAAATTTGAATTATTGCCCATAGTGAACAATTAGGCAAAGTTATATGTTAATCGGAGAAAGTTGCGTCTGATCGATTCGTCAGTTGGCGTGGAAATATTCATTATTTGGATTGATTTACACCGCAAAAAATAAAAATGAATATCACATCGAATTGAATGCAGTACAACCACGTCGTAAATATGGTGTAATTTTTATTGTAGCGAAAGGAAAAATTTGGCATTCAGGCAGTGAATGTACTGAAATTAAATTAAATTGAGCACATCGATGTTAAGTAACCTATCATACCTGCAATATGTTCATCTGAAGCATTATTGTATTCGATGTGTTCCAATTGCGCTGTTGAAATAATTTTATGATGTGTAATTTTTATCTCTTTATAACAGTTTTTTTTATGCCTTTTGAGAAAGTTCCACTGGTTGGTTAAACATTTAGAAAAGTTTGATCAATGACAGATAATCATAATCCTCGATTAGTATACAGGCAACGTATTTTAAGATACATTATAATTTCATTTGCAACTAATATACATAGGAGTGAAACGATACAACACGATCTACCAAACATTGGCCAAGTGCTCGGAAATGGCTGAATGCTTGCCCACACGTGTGAATGACATAATTTCCATCAATGATCTCCGAAAACTTTTACCAAAACCATCATTCCATCCCAGTTCGCAACCAATAAAGCACAATCCAAATCCCATACTCATATGTTCGTTTGCCACCCACATTTTACCCTAAATTCCGATCCCTCCTCTATGCCACGCCACGTTCGATGTTGGCCCTTCGGGGCAAACAAACGAATCACTTTCAGTGTAGTCACTCCATTCGCAAACACAACTAGGTAGTTGGTAGTAGGTTTAGCTGGGAACACCTTCAACAAAGTTTCAAAACTAACCATCCTTCGTTACCACCTTTGCCGCACTCCTCACAATCTACAATATTTATAACGGAGGTTTCGATCCTCCGAGGAGTAGCGTAAAAGGGAGCCAGCCGTGCTCGGTTTTAAAACGATTCCTTTCAGTTTTGCTCCCAACTCTGATATCCTGTGCGACAAGCAATAGAGCCGTTCAGCGCACGGTGGGTTCGAGTGGAGAATTGTTTTACTCAATGGTTGAAAAAGAACATCCAAAGACGGTGTAAGTGATTGATTCTGGAAACTACTCAATCTATCCGGGTTGATACGTGTGTAAAGGCTTTTGGAACCCACCTCGTTTCATCGTCGTCCCGAGGAAGGATTCTGAAAAGGATGAACGAGCAGGTTGTTATGTATCAGTCAGCGCCTCAGAGTGGCGGCAGCCGCCATCCATTCCATATGTGTCTGAGTACATATGAAAGTTTGAATGTCATACATAAAACACACTCTCGGTAGCGGTCTACGACGGTACGTCAGGAGGGGGAACGGAACGGATATCGGGTATATTTATGCCGCTTTTTAGGTCATCTCTCATACATGTGCGTACCTACACATGATTGCGCTCTGTGCCATGGGGTGAGTGGGTGGGTGGTGGGTTGTATGTGTGCATGTGTTCTGAATTCTGGAAGAGCGAAGGACGACGACAATGAATGCGCCGAGTTGGGGGTGGAACGAAGCGAACGAGCGGAGATGAACCACAGCAAAAATATTACAAATGTATGCCAGATCTGTGATCTCCCTATTGGTCGTCCATATCGAGTGGGGATTTGATATTTGGATATATCGGAAACTCAAGTGGTGAATGGATATTGGCTTTGGAGAACAATGGGCTAGAGGCAGCCTATTACGAATCCAAGTGGTTAGGAAGTGTTCATCGTGGTCAGATCGGACCCATTGCTTCTGCTGCTTGGGCCGAGCTGGGTGATTCATCTCCACTCCTCCATTCGGTAAATAAACCTGTGTGCCGGTCAAACAGTGTGTTATGCGAGAAGATGGCTCTGTTTGGGTTTGGATCAGGAAAACGGTGGCCTTTGTGGGTGGTAGGAAGATCCTCCATACACCACAAACGTTCGGTGACTACTGGCGGTGGTCTCATCAATACCGATAGTATCATCATCATCGTCATCATCATCAGCATCATCATCGGTGCTGGTTGTGATCGATGTAGGGTTACCAGTGAATGATGCAAAAATTATACTCAATCAGACTCCGTCTAAGTGGTAACCCCAGTGGCCAATCGGATGTCCTGTATAGCTCTGTACGTATCAAGTAGGTAGTCACAGTCATCGAGTGCGGTGGGAAAACGGAACGAAAGCGGATGTTTAACAAGTGCCTTTCGGATGGGGTGGTGGTTGAGAAACGGGCACGAAGGGGGGGGGGGTCAGGAGGGTGTCAGTCAGAATGTTGCTGCTGTTGTTATTGGCCATTGTGTCTCTGCCACTGCTACTGCCATATGTTGCTGAAGCTGAACTGTCCGTAGGCATTTCTATCATATCCCTGCACCCACCCATCCTGGCACAGCACGACCATCCAAAGGGTGACTGGCCAATGTATCGTTGTTGGGAAGCCATGCCATGGATGGGTGTGTATGTGAATGTTCCAAAGTTCGGGACTCGCCCGTCCTCTGTTTGTGTATGTTCGATTGGTGATCGAATCAATTATCATTAATTCATTTAGAGAGCGAATGAGGATTCTCGCTGCTTGTTTGACGGGATATCTTGATGGGTTTGAGAGCCCTGGGCGAGGAGACGCAAATGGGCAGAATCGGGGTATTGGTAGCCGATACAATAAATATTGTTGAAAATAGCCCCCGGTATTGATTTACTGACACTGTGCGGTGGCTTTTTCAGCAGCAGCAGCAGCACCGTGTTCACAATGCATTTCTCTGTTTCGAAATTGCCACCGCCGTGGGGCAGAGATAGGAAGGAGTGATGGAAGTGGTTACATTCGCGTACAGGAGGAGCATTTTTTGTGCACTTCTCAATTGAGTGATTAAAGTGTACTGGCTGGTTTGGTTTTAGTGGCTGGTAGTGTTGGGTGTCGAGTAAATAGAAGATGTCACTGAATGGTGCATTGTTAGTTTATCGACATTTCTTAAACTGAGTATTACCTACCACCTACTTAATGTTTTTTTTTACATTATTGAAAGCAATTAGTATTCAATCATTAAAATTAATTAAATAAACAAATTAATTAGACTAATTTCACGATAAATAGCATAAGCATTTAATGTAGTGAAATTAAATGGAAATTGCTAATGCTTGTCTCTTTCTTTGTACACGTATTCCATTAAAATGCCCACATTTTTCAGGACTCAAATTTCATGATTTATGGGGTGGATCATTGTGGTGTTTAACCAAATACCGTTTGATCAAAGATTCAAATTATTTAAATCTTTAAACCACATTACCAGCTCCACAGTATAAGGTAGCCAGTAAATATCCCAATTTTAGAGAATTGCGATTGGGACAATATGATTCTGATGAAGCAAAATCCTGTACAGTGAATCGATATCAAAGGGACTTGGCTGCATAATTTAAGTAAAAAGTATTGTCTTTATTATGATGCTGATGCAACTGAACCCTAGTATCCCACTTGTCACAAACTGGTTGATGTTATTGCTATATAACTCATATTAGTCACAATAAAGTTGCTGCAGTTTGTGTGCATCTTGGTATGTGTGATGTTTGCTACTTGGAAAATTGCTGAAGGTATTTTCTCTAAATTATGATGTAATGATGACAGTTGATCCTCATCTGTAGTTGAAGATTGATCCTCAGCTTTGATCAAATTCGGATCCAACCGTTAAATAGACACTAGTTTCTCAATCAATTCAACAGTTAAATTACGTTTTGAAGGTGCACATTAGACTTATGCAACATTTGAAATTTTCGCTCCACAGTACTCAAACGGTTCCACATTGGGCCCTGATTAGCCTCCCAAAACTTGAACTCATTTAGTGAGAAACTGACTTTGCACAAACCATTTGAAGTTTATATGGAAATTACTATGGAAACAAAAACTGTTTGTTCATTGTCTTCTAGCCTTTTTACATAATGTACTGTTAACAAATTCTATTGCTATTCTTACGGGAATTTTACCAGCTTAAACTTTGCAGAAAATTGTTTTTCAGCCAAACGTCAAATTAAATAGTTATTAATTGTTTAAGAGAGTGATAATCTTATGGCAAGATTAAGCAACTATATTGTGAGCAACACTGTATTTTGCAGTGTGACATAGTAGCCATGATTTTTGTCCACTATTCTACGCGCCATAAACACCAATGTTGCCTGCTAAACAGTTGATTGAGCATAATCATAAGACGTCAGTGATTTGAATCATTAATAATTTTTGTTCCTTACATTTAATCAAAATGTGGTCTTAAACAAAGTTATAGCTGAGAAAATTTTCAACAAGTTCAGCTATCATTTTGTAAAGGTAGAGTGAACTGGTGAATTTTGAGATGGATATGAACTGAAATTATGATTTCTCCATGGTAATTCCCATATAAACTTCAAATAATTTGTGCCAAGTCAGTTTCTCACTAAATGAATTCAAATTTCGGGTGGCTAATCAGGACCCGATTTGAAACCGTTTAAGCACTGTGGAGCGAAAATTTCAAAATTTGCATCAGTCTAGTGCACATCTCTGTCCTTTTTTGTAAACTGTTCAACACTTTAATACATTTCTGGATTCGTTGAAGTACAATCGAAGATAGAGGGTACCTATTTTGTTTCTATTTTGGCCATGTTCTTCATCGCTCACAAAATGCACGATGATTTAATCGTTTTTCTGAAGTATGACAAAATTAGGAAAGTACAGCCAAAACGGGTGCATTTACTTTACATTTTTTTTCAAAGAGATTCGATGAGCTGCAGGGAAACAATAGTACTGTCAAATATATTTAAATCTGCGTTTTTAGGTAAAATGCTGTTCAACATAAATGTAGTAAAAATTAACGTTATTATTTTTTGCCTTTAACTTGAAACCGGAAGCCACATGAGCATTTTTGTTCAAAAGTCTTCAAAAATCCATGAAAAATCGGTCTTCTAAAATAGAAGAAAAGAGAATAGACAATAGTTGTTGCAATATAGATGACCATCGCTTGAAAATGATTTCGACAACGGTAGGCATTAGGTAGTGAAACTATCACGAAACTAGTCATTATCCTTTTCCTTAAATTTCTTGACCTGCAGCGCATTAGTTTTTCATTAAAAAAGGAGTAGCAAATGTACTCAATACATCTCATTACTAAATGATTCGTTTGTGGATCACACTTTTAAGGGGTTAGAGGACATCAGTAATTCGTAGATAATCAAAAGCAAGTTTTTCGTTCAAAACCAAAATTACAGTCATGAAAATGTATTCATTGCATTCTACTTGCCTACTGGAACACAGTGAACACATTTTAATGAGCAAAATTTCGGTTTTAAACGAAAAAAAAAACTTTTTAAGTTTTCAAAAATGAATGACGTCCTCTTTCACCTTAAATGAGTAGTGAACTATTTGTGTCATTCAAATTTGGATTTATTGCTGAAAAAGATTTATTTGCTTGATAAGCCGGGGAATGGCCAAGTTTCTATTCCGTAACCCTATATATTTTTGAGAGCAGATTTTATATTTGCCTGCGATTTTTGGCCAGCATGAAAATGCCTAGTGAATTTTGGGATATTCAACCAAAACTCATCAATTTTGCACAGCTCAAAGATTTGAGTATGTAGAATCCATTGTAACGGGTCGGGAGTGTTTTAGCGAAAGAGGAAAATCACGGCCTTCACTTAAGCGCCAGGTAACACTAGGTTACCGTGAAGGGGCAAGTTCTCAGAAACCGAATCCCGTTCCGGCTAGAGACCTCAGGGCAGGTTTATCAAAAATCCTACAAATGGCGGCAAGAATTGCACTGAACCCAACAAACGAATAAATTACCTACAGGGAGAAGACAAAATCATCGGTAAGCGGGGTTTCCTATGATGGTTTTCCCCACATTACCTACAGGGATCTACTAACGGAAAAAAAAACTATTTGTTCCAAATGTGTCTCAAATCCAGCCTCGCACTACACAGATTCCGCGGTTTACTAAGGACATGCAGTTTAAATTAACGAATTCGTTTCAACATTTATTTATTGCTTCCTAGCTAGGGTTAGTGGGCTTCACTTACTGGATATGGCACTGTTCAATGTTGCTGGGTGATGTTCGTTGCGCGCGTTGTTGCATGTTGGTTGGTGTCTGCGATGATGGTGACAGGTAGGTGTAGCAAATACCTTTTCAACTTGCTTTATTTGTGGGATAGCACAAGATGGCGAGACTGATGTTAGTCGATGGATGGCTCGCAGCGGGGAGCTTTTTTTCTAAATATGCCGACTTGGCGCGGTGACAACGAGGTGGCAGGGTTTTAGGCTCGTGCACGACGGGATTCGACCAGCTATGCCGACAGAGCGCTGTCGAGCGGGGCTGCACGTCGGAAGTCGACACGTGCAACACACAACTTTCCACCGAGGGTAGACGGTAGGGTTTTACGGCCTAAGGGTAGGACCTTCGTTTGAAGGATTTTCCTTCAAGCGAATTTTAGCGTGTTAGTGTTACATATTATGTGTTTTTTTTTACTGACTGTTATTACCTGGAGTATGGTGGTACACTAAACAACGAAGGTGCTAGTATTCCTGAAGTTATATGTATATATATCGCTCTGTAATTAATATCACTGTTACTGCCCTTGTCTAACTTCACATTAAATGTTACAAACCTCCGTGTATGCTTTTTACGTCACTTTAACTGCCTGGTATGTCTCACTGTCTGACCGTTAATTTTATTCGTTAACTTATACCTTCCCTACTTGCCACCTTACTATTGATCTACTATGTCCTATGTTCACCTTGTTCACTGTCTCGTGGTTGGAAAGCTTTTCAAGAACACATCTGGAACAATCATGGCTCTACCCTCTAGGGAGCTACAATACCCGGGCATTCGTTGGTTCGGCTCGGACTCGGACGTATTTTTCCGGTGGGCTAAACAAACTCCCATTTTTAATCTGTTTGACAGATCTGCCGTGAGTTACCAACCGCAACTGAACTCAGTGACCAAGAACGGTTTTTTAAAATAAGTGATGCCAGATTATATAAAGGATAGGTGGGATACTTTTGTAACCTCGTTACACCATCATGACACTTTTTTACAAATAAAAGTAAAATTATGAACTTGAATCTTTGAACAATGATTCTTATGTAAAATTGTGCGCTGAATTCAAAAATGTAGTCGAAAAAATCTCAGTAGGATAGTTTTTGAGATACAGCTAAAAAAATTAAAATTTAATTTAAAAAAAAAATTTGAATTTCTGCTAAGTTAGCAGTGTAAATGAAAATGTTTGTTGTGGTTGTACCACTTATCTCACTGAAAAATAATTTTTAATTTTTCGAAAGCAAACTTCATCACCTTTAGTTTGACGTAAAAATAATTTATATAACTTCATTACAATTGGAGATATTTGTATTTTTAGGAAACACATTTTTTATTTTTTTTTAGCTATATCTCGAAATCAGAGATGGAATTCTTTATGTCCAGTCTAGTATCCGTTCTGTGGCATTTGGACGGACAGTGGACCAAGTTGTCGGGAGCAGTCGTTCCGAAACCACCGGAAAATCTTCATTTTAAGCCAGCGAACCATGAGTCATTTAGAGTCCTGTATCATGTTTCTGAAGTCTGAGAAGTGGCAGCCCATCCTAGAGGATGTTGTAAAACTGAGAGATTCGGTGGCAGACTATATTCACTATCTAGAAAAAGCTGATGAAAAGTATAAGGCGACATCATCAGCCACGGTTAGCGATAATCGCTCTCTGACAAATACTGCATCGTATGATAACCGCGCTAGTCTTGTGAAGGTGTTGTACAAGGCTCTGGAAGGCAAGTTGATCTCAATGCCGCCGTATTCCGAACAAAACTTGATATTTTTTGCACCAATTGAAAGGCGTGCGAGATACAAGTATACTTCAGAGCTGGTTTTCGGTTTTCCTGTTCAAGTTTACAGGTGTTTCAAACCAAATGCAACATTTGTGTGGAGAACTACTCAGGATGATAACGAATCAGCTTCAGCTTCTGTCATAGCTCGAATCGAAAGGGACATTACCGAGCGAGTTTTGTCTGACAAAACTAATCGATTGGCACATACATACAGAGACGTTGCTCATTGGACACATGATAAAGTCAGCGAAATCATAGTTGCTATAACAGGTAGGTCTTAAGAAGATCCTTTACAACTTGCGAGACTTCATTTTTAAACTTTCTTTATACATGATGAAGAGCTCCCTCAGGAGGATATACAGGACAGTAGGAATGGATTCGAATTTCTACTGCGGGAAGGGTGATAGGTTTAAAATGCAGTTATCACTGTACCCATGAAATATTTTACTGTTCCGTTTTCCGCTGATTCCACCTAGCAATCTAATTGGATTTTGTATTGTTTACATTTTGCCTTTGTTCTGCATCAATCATCTCCCATTATGTATCAAGACACAACGTAGGAAGCAATTGAAAGTGAAAGTTGTTTTTCTTTGCTATTCCCGAAAAGTGCGTTTTTCTCGAGTTTTTCCCCGATTTTTACCCGTCGCGCGTTAGTTTTCAGTCGTGTGTGATTCCGTTGCTGTTTGGAAGAAAGGCAAGTGAGCCTCCCCTATTGGAGGGCACCAAACTGCTGGAACCGGAGGAGCCTATGCTGATCGTCGTCTCGCCTGTATATTCTGCTGTTGCCGCTGCCGCTGCCCGTACCTGTAAGGAATAGAGAAGAGGAGAAACCCGTCCCGGTACATATAAACCCGAAGCCCGTCCCGCAAAATTTCCTGGTGAGTCAACCCGTTGCCCATCATTTGGTGCCGTGACCAGGATACTGGTGTCCCATTCCCGACCGCGTGAAGTCGTCAGTGTAACCTCACTTCGACGCTATTGTGCCCGCATTAGAGTGGCCCAAATCAGCTCGTACCCACTGGAAAAATTGTTCCCGGATCGTGATTTTAAAAACAAAAGGCCTCAATCTAAGAGGTACAAGGTGAGTACCTCTCCAATACCTCTACGTCCATCATCGCGGTGCTTCTTGGGTCTTTTTTGACCATTTTAGCCTTATTGCTTGTGCCGTGTTTACGAGATGCCTGACGAAAAACGGATCAAAATGAAGGAGGCTAGAAGAAGGAATGCCATCGAAGGGATCAATCGATTGGATCAGTTTCTCACCGACTACGTTCCCGAGCAGCATCAGCATGAAGTTTCCCATCGATTGGATCGTCTGGAGAAGGTGTGGGACGTATTCGAGACCCTGCAGGAAGAATGTGAAGATCTGGATGACTCCGAAGAATCTTTGGAAAACAACTTGGAGCTGAGAGCAAAGGTAGAAGAAGTTTATTTCCGTGTGAAGGCAGGCCTAGCCACGAAGTTGCCGCCTACGACCATTCCTGCTGTTGCTGGTCCCTCTACCGCACCTGCTGCTCCAACCACCCTCGCCAATATAAAGCTGCCGACGATATCGCTGCCAGAGTTCGATGGCGATTTCAACAACTGGCTGACATTTCACGATACGTTTCTGTCGATGATACATTCGTCCACGGAGATATCGCAGGTGCAGAAGTTCCATTACCTGCGGGCTGCCCTGAAGGGAGAGGCAGCCAACTTGATCCAGTCGATAACGATAACGGCAAATAATTACGCTGTCGCGTGGGAGACGTTAATGAATCGGTACTCGAACAAGGCCATTCTCCGGAAAAAACACATCCGAGCCCTGCTCAAGTACCCGAAGATCCAGAGCAACACCGTGGAAGCACCACACCAAAGTTCTGGAACAACTTGGTGAGCCAGTCGAGCAGTTTAGTTCAATCCTCATCGAGCTGCTAGAGGACAAGTTGGACGACGCTTCGCTTACAGCATGGGAAGAATCGATCGCAACGGAGGAACACCCTACGTACTCCAAAATGGTCGAGTTTCTGCAGAAGCGAGCGCGCGTACTTGAGACGATTTCTATCAACCGACCGCAGCATGTTAATCCCAAGTCCGTTAATCATCCTTCAGCTCCGAAGAAATCAAACCAGCCCCGATTCAGTGCAAATGCAGCAACTGAAATTGTAGCAAAATCGTTCCCGATGTGCCCTGCTTGTGAGAGGCAGAAGCATTCCATTTTCGATTGCTCCGTTTTCAACGGTCTCGACTCGAAAGGTCGTATGAAGGTGGTTACGGACAAGAAACTTTGCAGCAACTGCTTCCGTAGTGATCACTTTGCCCGCAACTGTCGCTCGAAGTATTCATGCAAGCATTGCTCGAAGCGACATCATTCGATGATCCATCCGGGGCCATACGAGCTCAACTTGCCAACCACCGATGAAAATGCAGTATCTGGACTTGCCAATCCAGGTTCTTCCACTATGCTTGCCGCCGTTTCCGCTGTTCCCGTCAACGAACCCCCGTCCTCGATGGCAGTAGCTCAATCAACCAGTGTTCTCCTGACCACCGTAGTCTTGCTGGTAGTAGATGCGTACGGTCAAGAGCACATCGCCCGTGTCTTGTTGGATACTGGATCCCAACCGAATGCGATTAGCGAGCGTCTTTGTCAGCAACTTCACCTTAACCGTAGGTCTGTTAACGTGCCGATCGCTGGCGTAGATGGGACCGTTACGAACGCCAAGCATGAAGTAACTGCCGAGGTTCGATCACGTGTGTCCGACTTTCGTGAGGTGATTGATTTCCTGGTATTGCGGAAAGTGACCAGCGACACTCCATCCGTACCGTTCAACGCATCTGAACTGAAGCTTCCCAACGATCTTCCACTGGCGGATCCCGACTTTGGCACACCTCGTAGGGTGGACATGATCATTGGAGCTGCTCACTTCTTTTCCTTTTTGCGGAATGGACGGTTCCGCCTCCCAAGTCTCCTATTCGTCGAAACCGTGTTTGGGTGGATTGCCTCTGGAAAGATCGATGAGTCCAGCGGTAATTACCAGCAGCCAATAGCAACTTGTCATGTGGCGACAGTTGTACCGGTTGATGAACTGCTGCAGCGATTTTGGCAGATCGAGGAAGTAAACGGCTCAAATTACTCCGTAGACGAGCAGAATTGCGAGGATTTCTATCAGCAGACAGTTTCCCGAGATCCTACCGGACGATATATCGTTCGGATGCCCAAACATCCCCAATGTGACCAGATGATTGGGGAATCCAGAGCCATGGCAATGCGGCGTCTACAGTGGTTGGACAAGAGGCTGCAAAAGGATGATGAAATGAAGGCTCAGTATTACGCGTTCATGGAAGAATACATCAGTCTCGGCCATATGGTTCTCGCTCCCCATGACGATAATAATGGATCAACCAATTGCTACCTCCCGCACCATCCCGTGGTGAAACAATCGAGCACGACGACAAAGGTTCGAGTTGTGTTCGATGGCTCAGCGAAAACTAGCACCGGACATTCTCTCAACGATGCGCTGCTAGTTGGGCCAGTTGTTCAGGACGACATTCTGGACATTCATCTTCGTTTTCGGATGGTCAAGATCGCAGTAGTGGCGGATGCGGAGAAGATGTACCGGCAGGTATTGATGCACCATACAGATCGGCCATTGCAGAAGATTCTGTGGCCACCCAGTAGCAGCGGAACCGTTCAAGCTTATGAGCTGTGCACCGTTACGTATGGACTCGCGCCGTCTTCGTTTCTAGCCACGAGAACTCTGTTGCAGTTAGCTGAAGATCATGGAAGTGAATATCCGAAGGCAAGTAAGGCACTGAGGAAGAATGTCTACGTGGACGACTTCATTACCGGTGACAACACAATCGATGGCGCAATCCAATTGCGCACGGAGTTAATGCAGCTTCTGCAGAAGGGTGGTTTTCTTTTGCGGAAGTGGTGCTCGAATTCGCTGCAGGTCTTGGATGGTCTTCCTCCAGAGCTTCTCGGCACTCAATCTTCCATCAAATTTGGCCCCGAAGAGACCATCAAAACCCTCGGCATCAGTTGGGAACCTAAAGCAGACGTTTTCAAGTTCGACACGTCAATCATCGTCAACAACCAAACGCCTACGAAGCGCAACATTCTTTCGACCATCGCTCAACTCTTCGACCCTCTCGGAATCATTTCTCCCGTCGTTGTTCAAGCGAAAATCCTCATGCAGCATCTGTGGCTACTGGCACTGGAGTGGGATGCCGAAGTTCCTCCAGAAATCCGTCAGCAGTGGGTTCGATTCGCCGAGCAGCTACCTCAGCTTGCTAACTTTCGTATCGACAGGTACGCTCTCGTACCCAAGTATCGACGCATAGAGCTGCACTGCTTTGCAGATGCTTCAAAAGCAGCATACGGGGCTTGCATTTACGTCCGTTCTGAATCATCAGATGGCAGTGTGAAGATAAGCTTGTTAGCATCCAAGTCCAAGGTCGCACCACTGAAACCGCTCAGCATTCCGAGACTGGAGCTGTGTGCGGCACTCATCGCTTCCCGACTATATGACAGAATTTCGAAGGCGTTGGACATAAACTTCTCTGTTGTAGTTTTTTGGTCCGACTCTACAGTGGTATTGCAATGGATGAAATCTCCCCCACGATCCTGGAAAACCTTCGTTGCAAACCGTATTTCCGAAATTCAATCCACTACTCACGGCTCGGAATGGTTACACGTAGCTGGAAAGGATAACCCCGCAGATCTCGTTTCCCGAGGGATGTCAGCTGAAGAATTGGTCGCAAACAACTTGTGGAAGTATGGTCCAACCTGGCTGCAAGAGGATATATCACGGTGGCCGGTTCAACTTACGCAGGAAGACCAGTTACCCTCCGAGGAGATGGAAGCAAACCCGAACGTGATACTTACAACCCAGACGCTTAAGCCAACTTCATTGTTCGAGAGATTTTCATCGTACCCGCTTCTGCTTGGTGCAGTTGCATACTGTTTCCGGTTCTACAACAACACTCGCCGTAATAAGGAGCACCGGAAGTCCAGCAGCGTCCTGTCCGCCGCTGAATTACAGCACTCCAAATTAGCTCTCGTGAAGCTAGTTCAAGCTGAAACGTTCCCTGAAGATTTGAAGCAGCTGAAGAAAAGGCAAATGGTATCAGGAAAGTCCTCTCTTCGTCTGCTGAACCCCTTCCTCGATTCCGATGGTTTGATCCGCGTTGGTGGCCGGTTGCGCTTATCCGATGCACCATATGACGTGAAACATCAGATCGTTATTCCCGGATTTCATCCCTTTTCACAACTTCTTCTGAAGCATCAGCATCGTAAACTCGTGCACGGTGGAATTACGCTGACTCTCGCTGTCGTCCGTGACGAGTTCTGGCCACTGAATGGCCGAAAATCAGTACGTAGTGCCATTCGTAAATGCTACGAGTGCAGCAGATCGAACCCGCAACCCATCCAGCAACCGATTGGCCAGTTGCCCGTTGCAAGAGTGACCGCCAATGAAGCTTTCGTTTGCACAGGCGTTGATTATTGTGGTCCAATCTTCCTCAAGCCGATCCACCGTAGAGCCGCCTCCCGCAAATCCTACATCTGTGTCTTCGTGTGTTTGAGCACGAAGGCGGTTCACCTGGAACTGGTGAGCGACCTTAGCACGGCCGCTTTCCTGATGGCCTTAGATCGTTTCGTGTGGAGGAGAAATAAGCCACAGCATCTGTACTCCGACAACGGCACGAACTTCATCGGTGCGAAGAATGCTTTGCACGAACTCTATGCCATGCTTCAACCCGGACCAGACAACGACAAGATCTCCAAGCACCTCGCTGAAGACAGCATCCAATGGCATCTGATCCCTCCTCGAGCTCCCAACTTTGGTGGCCTCTGGGAAGCCGCGGTGAAGGTAGCCAAGACCCACCTGGTGCGTCAACTCGGTTCTTCACTACTTTCTATCGAAGAGTTCTCCACGGTACTGACTAAAATCGAAGGGTGCATGAATTCCCGTCCTCTGCTCCCACTTTCGAGCGATCCAAACGATTTTGCTGCGCTCACCCCGGCGCATTTCCTAGTGAAGAACATGATTCGTCCCATTCCCGAAGCCGACGTCCGTGATGTACCGTTCAACCGTCTCAATCAGTACCAAAAGCTCCAGAAGTACGCTCAAACTTTCTGGCATCGCTGGCGCAATGAGTACCTGAAAGAGCTGAACCTGCAGTATAATGCCAACCCGAAGCGCTACCAAATCAATGTAGGAGACATCGTCATCGTGAAGGATGAATCCTTGCCGCCAGCCCGGTGGCCTTTGGCCCGCATAACCGAACTGCATACTGGACTCGATGGCGTCACCCGAGTCGTAACCGTTCGCACCCCCACGGGAATCTTCAAGCGAGCTGTGTGCAAGATTTGCCCATTAGAGTGTTCTACGGAATAATTAATTTTGCAATAATGTATCGCTAGGGAAGAAATGAGTAAAAGTGAATTCAATTACTTTAAATTTTGAAATAAGTTTTCAAAAGGTGGCCGGTTATGATAGGTTTAAAATGCAGTTATCACTGTACCCATGAAATATTTTACTGTTCCGTTTTCCGCTGATTCCACCTAGCAATCTAATTGGATTTTGTATTGTTTACATTTTGCCTTTGTTCTGCATCAATCATCTCCCATTATGTATCAAGACACAACGTAGGAAGCAATTGAAAGTGAAAGTTGTTTTTCTTTGCTATTCCCGAAAAGTGCGTTTTTCTCGAGTTTTTCCCCGATTTTTACCCGTCGCGCGTTAGTTTTCAGTCGTGTGTGATTCCGTTGCTGTTTGGAAGAAAGGCAAGTGAGCCTCCCCTATTGGAGGGCACCAAACTGCTGGAACCGGAGGAGCCTATGCTGATCGTCGTCTCGCCTGTATATTCTGCTGTTGCCGCTGCCGCTGCCCGTACCTGTAAGGAATAGAGAAGAGGAGAAACCCGTCCCGGTACATATAAACCCGAAGCCCGTCCCGCAAAATTTCCTGGTGAGTCAACCCGTTGCCCATCAGGTTTCCGGTTTCGGAAGCGGTACATCTCGAGTGGTAAGTTTTGAAGTTACATGACACATTCCAGATATTGAATTGGTTGGTTTTCACGACGCTTCTCCGAATACTCTACTGTTTTTTCTTGGATGACAAAGTGTCGATTCCAGTGGGATTGGAAGGAGCCCCTGTTAGCGCAACTCGAAGACAGCGGCATGTACTCATGGCTGGACTTGACGGAAGAGGGCTTAATGCTATGGATCACGATAATGTGCCGCAGCATTTAGTTCCATCGGTTTCTATCAAACTGATTCCTCCGAAGGAGCTCTTGGAATCGTGGTATAGAGGAAAACCGATGATTATATTGAAGGACATGCAACGGAATTGGTCAAGCATATAGAAGAACCTGATCTGCAACGACCGATTATGTTCATTGGAACGGATGGAGGACCCGATCACAATGTGAATTCTATTCAAGTAAGACTCAGCTACGTTGCATTGTTTTTGGAACTTAATCTAGACTACCTCTGTGCGGTGCAAACTCCACCAAATTTATCCGTCATAAACCCAGCCGAAAGATTCATGAGCCCGGCGAACATTGCACTAATTGGAGTGGCCCTTGCCAGGAATGATCTCGGAAAAAATGAAAAGAAAGTTCGTTCATTTCTTTCCAAAAAGCAATGGCGAGATGCTCAAGAAAAGCATCCTGAAACAAAGTATCGTCAATTGGTAATTGATGGGACCAGAGACGTGCGGAATATATTGAATACCCGTTTCGAAAGTTTGACGTACAAAGGTGAACAAGTGAGGATGGGCTGTCCTGCTACCGAGGGTGAAATTGGTGCACTGAGGAATCAGGTCTCCATGGCATTCGGTGTGTCTATGCCATGTCTATGGAGGGAAGATAACCAAAAATTCAAGAGTTCTTTGAGAAACACGTCAGGGCTACCTGGCTATCCATTCCAGGTGAAAAAATGTACTGACAAGTCGTGTCCATATCATGAAAAAGTCCGGTTGCCAACATCCATCTTTAATCAAATTTAATGGCTTCCCTCGCCTGTTCCTGAAGGAGATAAATATCAGAACTTTGATTCTGTTTTCGGTAACGAACCTACTGATGAACACGTCCCAAGCAAACAAGCAGCGTCTTCTGATTTTGAGATAATTCTACCCAAACCGTCATTCCCGTTAGCGTATACTAGGGCACGAATGATTGTCACCTGTACGGAATGCAGCTTTCCGAGACTGCTGTATACAAAATACGCACTGGACAAAAAGGGATATACTGACTTGGGTCAATATTTCGAAGAAAAGTTGTATGTTTGTGGCTCGCTGCTGGATTCATTTCCAGAAGTATTCCAGAATCCAAAATTGTCATGCCATGATCCTATCACATTACATTATTATCAAGCTGGCCCAAATTTGATGGGGTATAAATATTTGTGCGCTAAATGTCTCAATCCCAACGTTACAGGGATTGAAAAGAAATTATTGTTCTGTGAACGGTGCTCCTCCAAAACAGTGACGCCAATTGATAAAACATCTGCTGCTGAACAGAAAACTGAGCGGCGTCCACGTGGTAGACCTAAGAAGAGCTAGTTATACTGTTATTAACGATCGAATGTCTGATCACTGTTTTTTTTTAATCTTGATAATAAAAAAAAAATATAAATAAAATTTGTATCGGCCTAACTAAATGTTTCTAAATGATTATTTAGGGTTTTGGTTTCAATCTGATCCACATTTACGACGAAGTTTAGAGTTTCCGGTAATATAACAGCTGTCTAACAAGTTGTTTTAACGGAATGGCTACCGAATAGAAATAGGATGCCGACAATAGACACACTCACCTGAGAAATTTTGAACATTGCATAAACGTTTTATTATAGTTTATGACAATTCCATCCATTGGTATGGAACAGCTAGCTGCAAGCAAATCTCGCGTCAATTTCATATAGACTAATTACATTGATCGATTCTCTTCATCGACTCTTCGACATCAACATCGACTTTTTCGCTCCACAGTTCTTAAATGGTTTCAAATCGGGTCCTGATTAGCCTCCAAAAGTTTTACAACTCATTTGGTTAGAAACAGACTTCGCACAAATCATTTGAAGTTTACATGTAAATTACTATGGGAAATCTCAATTTTTTATTCATTGCCTTCTAGTCTTTTGCCATATTGAGCTGCGGAACAGTTCGATAGCCATTCTTATAGAAAATTTTTTCAGCTACAACTTTGATAAAGATCATTTCTATGTAAAACGAGACAGGAAAAAGTTATTAATTATTTAAGAGATTGGTAAACTTATGACATGATCAAGCTGCTGCTCTGAAGGCAACACTGTATTTTGCAGTGTGACATAGTAGCAATGATTTTTGTGTCCTATTCAATGCCCCAGAAACACCAATGTTGCCTGCTGAGCAGTTGATTGAGCATGATCATAAGACATCAGCGCATTGAACCATTGATCCTTGCATTTAATCAAAAAGTGGTCTTCAGCAAACTTGTAGCTGGGAAAATTTCCTACAAGTACAGTTAAAAGTTGTTGAAGCAGACTGATATGGTGAATTATTAGATAGACATAAACAAAAATCTTGGTTTTACCCTAGTAATTCCCATACAAACTTCGAATGGTTTGTGCCATCTCAGTTTCTCACCAAATGGGTTCAAATTTGGAGAGGTTAGTCGGGATCAGATTTGGAATCGTTTAAGTATTGTGGAGCGAAAATTTCAAATAAATAGATAATATTCATAGAAGTGAATATAGCAACATAGGCACTTTAGAGGAAAGTGGATTTCAAGATGATCGCGAATCGCAATATAGACGTTTCCGTAACACATATTTCTCCTGTAATATATGAAAATTACGTATCGTGTGAAAAATGCGTTACAAGTTTTGTTAACAAAAGCTGATAGACCCTTTTCAAATGCTTCGTGAGACTTTTAATATTTCTTGGCTTGTCACAATAGGCTTTCTATTTTTATTCTTTAAACCCAACTATTCATACTTTGCAAAGGCAAAAGAAGACGTTTTATTCTTAACAAAATGCTGTCTTATCATTAGAATCGCCTGGAGGAACATCCGTAAATGACGTAGCTTATGTTTTACTAATTTTACACCACCTTTTAGACACATTTTAGATGGGGGACTAAGCGTTTTTTTTTTCAAGTATATTATATTAACAATATGATCCACTCTTTCACTTAGCTGGCGTATCAAATTTTTAACGATGAAAGCGCTTCTGTGTCCAAAAGGCTGCCAATGTATTTGTTTATCTTCACGAGAGGCAAATCAAAGGAAAAATTGTATAATATACATTTTTATGTAAAATAAAAAAAAATGTAATTAATGAACATAATTTGACTTTTTCCTTTTGTAATAAATTCACGCCATTCAATTGTAAATGATCAAAGTAGGCCACGCTGTGAAAATGACGTGTTTATGTTTTGCTGCGTCGTTTTCATTCTAGTGAAAATGTTATAAATTTACAATTTCATTTAAAAAAAGTGTTAATTTGAAAGTACAGAAGTGATGTTGAAAAGTGCATTAGGTGAAAATTTTCAAATTCTTATCCGTTGCATGTGGTGCCGACTGTTCTAACCTGTCCTCGATAGGAAATATCCATCTAATTCAAGACGATCAAGTATTGCACTACTGCTTGATTGAAAGTTTCAGTACAATATCAGTGGTTTATGTTTGCATCGATAGTGTGTTGGAGCGGGGCTTGTCATATGTGAGAGTGGCTTCGGAATACGTTCTTTAAATGGGCTATTGTAGCTGCGGTAGAGCTGTCACCTTCTTGCTCCCGGGATCAGGCTTCTTGCAATCATTAGTAGTGATTGCAGGTAGATTTTATCCATAATGCCACTGCCAGACAGTGGGAGTTAGGGCAAGGGTGAATCTTCATTCTCATCTACTATTCCACATACTATTAATAACCTTTTACACATGAGAACCTCCTATCGATCAGAATGAATTGTACATATGTTTAGGATCAACAAACATTTTCAGGCGTAAAGGAGCAACAGGATAACTGATAACTTTTCTTAATTCCAAAATTTGAAGGCTGCTTTGAATAATATGTTTAGGTAATAGGCAGCAACAACGGACAGATAAACTACTTACAGCTTTGGCTATACGTTTAGTATTACTTCTTCGTACTTACAGCTTCTATTTATTAAATGCTTGATATAACGATTGCCAGCAACGCCGGCTGGGCGTATCCTATGGCTTACCCTCCCTACTAACAAAAATCCACCCTTCCCGTGACACTTATGAGGGGTCGTATAGTTCTCTGCATCTCTCTTAAGTAAGTGTCGGACTTACATTCCTCCCCTTTCCCCACCAGATGCAAGGACGTGGCCAGGACAACTCTGGTCTGTTGGAGGAAGACACATCCTTTATCTAAGAGGTAGTAATTAATCACAAATTACTATGTAACAGCAACGGATAAAGGTGGGTCTCCTTCTTAACAACAGTTTGGAGCTCGTACCACCGACGACATTGTGCAACCTGGTTTATGCTATGCTTGTTGCTGACCTTTTAAAACGCTAGATGGTGCGTGAAGCAATATTTTCCGGGTTGCCATTGTAATGTGCGGAAAAGGCATGAATGGATCATATTATTAATATGATAAATTTGGTGTTTTGCTATAACTAACACATAACCGGCTCAATGTCTGAAACCCATCCTCTCCCCTAAAATGCTACGTCATTTACGCATGTCCCCTTAAGTGTATTATAAAATATTAATTAAACGCAATACTCAAAACTCTAAATGTTAACAACATTAAGGCAGCAGAACCAGAAACGCAAGCAAACAAGACGCCGTCGAGACGTCCAGACTATCGACGACAACGACGACGACGATGGCGGTATGTACCTATATGCCAATGCCACTACATACTTACACAATAAGTTGGCAAATTATGACCATCGAGCAACAGCCAGCAAATGGAGGAAAAACAGACACATTGTAGTCGGGGAATGTGGAAAGATCTCCCTAATAGACTCCAAGGATGCATCTTTGGCCAGGGTATGCCAGTGACAGTCGTGTCGTGTTCCATCCGATGAAGAGGAAGTTCGGGAAGTTGCAAGCGCTCTCAAACCACATCATCCACATTATATGGTTCGCTCGAGCAAATGACGGGGACAGTCTATTGAACCAGGAAAGTGGAAAATTATGTCTGGTTTTTCCTCCAGCAGCGGAGAGTAATAGGAGGGGACGGAAGGATTTCTTTTTCCGCATTCGCTTTCGCCAGTAGTAGTCGCAAGATGGGCTGCCCGAGATGGCGTTCAGCAAGGCGGAAGCGAATGGGTAAATATTTGCAAGTGCTGCGATCTCCTTCTCGCACGGCAGCGTGGTCAAGTCGAAGGGCAAAAGGAAAAGCTGAGGACAAAGCAAAATACGATAAAAATCTCATATTTCGACAGGATTTATTGGGCAGGATTAGTGGTGAAGAATTTTAAATTGATTTTTTTTTTGTTGACTACAAAGTCCGCTCAAAAAGGTTGGTGACCTTCTTATTATTTTATTTTGGTTGAGTAAAACTAGCATTTTCTACCAATCCAAAAAAGATTCCTGTTTCCGCCCGGGATCGAACCGGGGGCCTTCCGCGTGTTAGGCGGATGTGATAACCACTACACCACGGAAACACATGTAAGATAAACGACCAATCAACACCGGGTTACCCATCCGATATAAAAACCACTCTCGATCAAGGCGTTCATATGTCAACTATAATCAATGTCACATATCGTACGAGGCCAGAGAGATTACTGAGCGTGCTAACAGACTTCCATCAACGTCTGCTTGATATGCCTTCTCAAGTTGACTAGTTTTTGAGCTGTGTTGTCCGATGCAAGTTGATGAATGTGATTGATGACATTCTCCCCTCGTTGTACGCTGCGTGAGGTCTCCAATCATGAGATGGCTTTACACGTTGCCATCTTATCAGGTGCTTAATATTTAAACATTTCCCTAATCAGCAAAACCAGCTCGTAAAAATCGCTTAATTACCTAATTGATTAGATATGGCCATTTGGATATCTCTACATCTGCTCGAATGGCGTTCCGGTATATCTGAGGGGATAATCAAGTGCGATAAACGAGTCACGGTCTCAACGGAACTGTCCCATTCCGTGGGGTTGACAGAGCAATGTGAATCCAATTAATGCGGCCACTCTCTCGTGCGTTCGTTCGGTCGAACATCTGTGTGTTTGTAAGGAAAGGCAAAACGGCGTGGCGCGATGATGATAATGGTCACGCGCACGATCGTGACGATCATATTAAAAATGCATCGTCCGCCCGTCTGTCTCCGGGTCGATCTGGTTAAAGTTCCGTTAGATGTGGCATTTCCTGCCGAGCAAGTTTATTGTCAAAGTTTCTCCAATTTGATCGCTTGAAATAATCTTTGGAATCGAACTGATCGCTCCGAAACCACAGAAAGAATATCAACAACCACAAGGGAAGCGATCGAGGTGCCAGGTTGCAGAAGTGTAACATGAACCGATTTGTACACCGATGACAACCATCACCGATTGACTGCCCATTCCTTATACAGACTCGAGGTGCGACACGGAGGCACACTTGAGGCTGAATTAAGGTGTCGCCATAAATGGAACGTGTCTATATCTGAGTTGCCTCAGTGCCGGTTGGTAAAGGAAAAAAAGAATATAGATTTGTGCCAAGTTACTTTGGAATAAAATGGTAATTTACATGAAAACTGCATTTGCTGGTGCTACTTTGTTGCAAGTCATATACTATTGCAAAAATGCGTACATTTACACTGTTTAACCATGATACCACATAACTTGAATTATTCAGTAAAGATTCGTTAGCTCAAATTGCATACGGGTATTTTTTCTGAAGGGCTGAGAGGTGCTTTACCATAATTTAAATTCGAGCGAACAAAATGGTCTCTTAACAGTTTTACATATTGCTAAATCATTATTGCTATTGATTGACGGGAGCTACCCAATTTTGAGACAAATATTACATTACAAAATATTGTGCAGTTGGTTAGAAAATAGCATCAGACTGAGTTGAGTTCAAAAATGTTTTGCAAAATGTTCATAAATTGATACTATAGAGTTGGTTGGAAATGCTATCTAACATGAAGCTTTAGTGTGATAATTTATTAGCTATAGAATGGTCTTTAGGGAGAGGGTAGGTAGATAGTTCCATTAGAGTACGGCCGTATCTCGCTAATAAATTATCACACTAAAGCTTCATGTTAGATATAGCATTTCCAACCAACTCTGAAAATCGCAAACTTCGCGTATGAAGTAACATAAAATCACTTTGAGTGATATTATAGGTTCATGATATGCAACTTGATTCGTGAAGAAAGCAATTAACATTTATTATAAAAAGATTATTCCGAACATCATTGCTATAAGAGAATTTTCATACGTGGGTTCTTTGTCGATTCAGTTTACGTTTCATGAATATCAGTGAGAGAATTTGGTACATGCATGCCAATAGTTTGAATTCATAATCAAAATCAAGATTTTTCCAGTTTAAAGGGTTCTATCAAGCGGCCATTTTGACAGTCTTTACCATAGCTGTGGAGTCGGATTCGGAGTCAGACGCATTTTTGAGCATAAGGAGTCAGAGTTGAAGTCGTAGAAAAAGTACCTACTCTCAATCCGACTGTTATGAACAATAATTTGAAACTAGATCATCCCAAAATTGCTCATAAAAAAATCAATTGGTTTTGAGAGCCTATCATGAAAACTAACTTGAACCGAAGCTGGGTTAACTATTGATTTTATCTAACAAATCTCTTCGTTACAACTTATTGGTTTCGAAATTTGTATCTCTAGGTGTCCATAGTTCTCGGTTGTGTGTGGTTGCTGTTGGAGCAAAACTAATTATGCGTGATGGCGTTGAAGTGTAAAATACCATCAAAATTTGCAATAGCAATGATGCTGGACGACCGTCGTTGGGTGAAATTGCTAATTTTGCCAATGCGCTGGACACGGATCCTATCCATATGGAAGTAGTCTACAGAATAGCTCTGGAGAAATTCATGTTCAAGTTTAAGACGGTAGAAGCGATGCTGCATAATCCAGAGCAATTAATTTTCCATTATGATGATGGAAAAGCAGTTGAGGTACGCATGACGAATGCAGGAAAATACGTCCAATATGTGCGAGTGCGTGATCTTCAACCTGAAATTCCCGACAAAGATCCAGCGTTGGTTCTGCAGAAATACGGTAAAGTAAAGCGTGTCGTCCGAGAGAAAATTCGAGCAGAACTGAGCATCGATATTTACACTGGAGTACGTGGCGGGCAGCTGGAAGGAAACCTGAACGATGTTTGAAGATCAACGACGCTTGGCTTCGAGGAGAATTTATTGTCGATGTTCTTTTGCCCTCAAAATCATCCGTTGGCCATCCTTCTAAGTCGTTCAAAAATGCACACAGGAAATCAAAGAAAACAGGGTCCAATCTCTTCTCAATCAATTTTCGGCAGAAGAAATCTCCTTTGCTGCAGCATCATCTGCAGCCTGTTGATAGGAAAAATAGCACAAAACATCGAGACGGCAATCGAGCTACAACGTTCAGATTTTTTGGTCGATTTTACTTATATGTAACCCCTTAAATGGAGTCGGAGTCGGTTGTTTTCAAATAAGAAGAGTTGGAGTCAGAGTCGGTCGATTCAGATCCGACTGCCCGGTTTTGGTTTTTACCTGTTTACAAGAGGTTCTAGGAACTCTACGTGATTTGATCCTTTAAATGGTCTCGTTTCCAAAGTATTCCTTTATAACACCAACATTTAACTACCTTCCTTTTCGTAGTGCTAGTGTTGCCCACAAATTGAGTGTATACTCTATCCTGAGGCTGGAAGCATCTTTATTAAAACTACACTTGAGGTTTGAAAGGATTTCATTCCATTCAATTGGAACAGTGTAGAGCTCAATTCAAATCTGAGTCATTCAACCCTGATAAAAAAAATTGGATTTCTACATTTAATGGAATGCCAAAGAAGTTATGAAATTGCAATTAGGCCTCCAAAAATAGACAACCAAGACAACAGATTTCGTTTCCGCATACTACATGCAATGTTTGTAAAACTCATCATAATGTGCTTTCCAATACATCTGACCCAGACCATGGAAGACCTGAGATCACCAGCTCAATGAACCTGATGGCAGTGATCAAATTTACCAGCAAACATGATAATCATCCTAAACTGTAACACCCAACCCTCACCCGACCGGCCAGAGGAGGTCCAAAGCAGCATAAATCTCGTCAACAGAAATGGGATCCGGAAATTTCATGCCGGAACGGAGGTGTGAAATATTTACATCGACAATTTTCCGGCCATAATCGAGTTTATGTCCAGTTGGTGCGCATCCAGCAGCAAGCCCAAGCAAACCCATACGTTTTACGAGCAATGAGAATATGTGACCGTGTGTGTGTGTGTGTGTGTGCAACAACGGCAAGAACAATTTTCCGCACCTATTGCACAGAGTTGAAACAATGTAGCAACAGTAGCAACAGCAACAGCAACAGCAACGATGATGATAGATGGCTTCGGCTTCTCGAAAGCCCGACGAAGGGAGGTTAGAGTGAAGTAGGTGGTATGGCTTCATCTGTCCCATCCATAGATTGGCATCGGCCTGTTTGCGAGCGGGGAAGGACATTGTTGTGTTCATGGTCACGGATATATTAACACTGATCAACGTTTGATAAAACCTCCAGAGAGGGGTTGTTTAAATTTATTGGGAATAGCTTAAGGATGGGCAAATGTACCTCTGCTATTGGTTGGCAGTGGGTGGATGTATGTCATTCTGCAGTTCTGTTGGCAGTCGTTCAAGGATGCACCCGACTGGAAATATGGGAAATGGGATCAAATGTGGTGTGTCGGTGTGTGCCATCCATAGTAGGGAAGGTGCTGAAAAGATATCTAAAACAGGGAGCTTGGGGGGGTTGGAGGAGGAGAATGAGATTGGCACCCTCTAAATCGGAGTGTAAAGTTATGATGTCCAAGTGTGGCGACGATGGTTTTGTTTAAATGCAAAGGGGAGGTGTGTTTTGAATTCGGGCCAAGCAATGAGTTCTATCGGTTGTTTGTTGCAGTTTATTGAGGGTTCACTGGATGGGGAATCGACTCAGTTGCAGTTTTACAGCCAGATAATAGCTTATTAGTCAGAAATTAGATTATCTCGTTGCGATCGATGATCCTTTTAATACGAACGTTATATTTAATAGTTATGGAATCATTTATATCCAAATAACATATGTGGTCAGTGAGCCAGTTTTTAGCCCTGATTGGTTATATCTTGAATTTCGCATTTTTTAATCTTTACTAAATTTATTTCGATGTAAGGTATGAAGACATATTTTGCTGCAAACGCAAACAAAACCACGAAAATTTATGCGAAGTTTGATGAAAGTGCCTGTGTCGAAAAATTGAGCACTAGTGCCACAACTGGTCACTTACCCTAATGTCAAAATTTATGGTGAGTTGATTGTTATCTCTGACAGAAGATTCTAATTGAATCCTATCTATTCTAGTCTAGTTTAATGCATAAATATCCAGTACTTGCATGAATTATGGGTATCGATTAAAAATACCTAATAATAATAAAGTAAAAACAAACAGGTCACCATAGACACGAATTACTTTGTATGTCGAGCTTCATACGATCTTGTTTGTGATCATCACCGTACGTGGCTTCCAGAATACACACCGACCGATGATAATCATTAGCTATCTCTTTATGCATATCTGACCATATCCTTCTAAGACCATCCACACCGGTGCGTTGCAATTCAGACGGCTAGTTTGACAACTTTAGCCGTTGCTATTTTAGTTAGCAATTTTCTTTTTTCCAGCCCCATCTGAAATTTTAGGCTGACAAAAACGGGAAGCTGACAAAATCGGAAAATTTTCTTTTTCAATATTTTAACCATCAAAATGATTTTGAAATCAAGTTTAATTCTTATTTATCCACTATTAATGGAATGGAATTGTTGTTATTCAACGTAAATACACTAGCCAGGAGCCGTCCCGAGATGTTCGGTATGATTCAGGCTACCACGCTTATGATCTTTGTTACCTTCTCGTAGGCATATTCTACGTGGCTATTGAAGCCAAACGGTCGTCAACTATCACTCCCAGGCATTTCAACACGCACTTCTAGTTTATTGCGTGCTCCCCAATGGTAATTTCTGCCCGCTGGAGCGCTTTAAAGTTACTGATCAATACCACCTCGCTTTTGTTGTGGGCTATCTGCAGTTTCGCTCCATGCATTAGGTTTCCAACCATGTCGACCGCCTCGGTAGCCAACATTTCCATCTATTCCAGTCTCAACTCGTTACTCAACTATTACAATCTCAACTCTAACGCTGAAGCTACGATCGCCGTTTTAAATCACGTTCCAGACCGATTGACCAAGGATGGAGCCTTGTGGAATTCCCACCGTGATCCTAGTCTTAGATCAGAACCCGGTTCTGGAAGTAGCGTCAGCCTTCTAGCTGGAGCTGTTGAACGCATTCTTGACGTCGATCGTTATCACAGTGTAATATCAATCTCCTCTCCACTTCTGTTTCGACGCCTTCTCGGCTCTCTAGAATTGCATCCACTTTTGCTCTTCCTTTTCGAAATCCGAACTGCCTCTTCGTCAATCCTTGCTCACTCTCCATGCATTTCATCAGTCTGTTTAGGATTATCCTCTCTAAGAGTTTTCCGAGTGTATCCAGCAGGCACTGCTACGAGTTGCTCGTTGGTGACTTGGTCGTTATCTCCCTCTCCGTCTCCGTACGATGTAGGTAGCCAGGTCGTTGGATCATGCTTCGAGAAAAGTCCTTCCACGATGACTTTCAGGTTCTCTAAGCACATTTCAGCGGGTATGACTTGACATCTGATCTTCGTCATCACGACACGGTGTGCGTCGTTGGCAGCAGCGTCTCGACCCAGCTCCAGTTGACAGTTTGACTTTACCTCTCGTTTATGTGCTTGGAACATTCCTCTACGTTCCTCTCTGTCTGCTTCTGTTATTGCTCTATGAACATGTCTTCTGGCTCTGAGACAACTAATTGCCTCGTTGCAGCACTAAGCTGGAGGTTCTACTTCAGGTTGCAAGTTCCCATCCTCTGTACTGCCACAGGATTCCGTTGGCCGATGCCACATCGGATTGCCTGATACTCACTATGGGTATATCCTTCACACACTCTCCAATTCATGTTTTGCACCAGCGACGGACTGCAGTGTGTGTGTGTGTGTGTGTCATCTTCTATCCCTCACCCAGCCGGGGGCGTTGAACAAGAAGAAATGCGAATAATTTGATCAAATCTCATGCTCCGTAATGGTGCCCTTTATGTTGTGAAAACTAGTACTTCAAAAAGGGTAACTTTTGAGGCAAGACAGGGTGTCCTCAACAAGTTAAGGGAACAGGATGCACTAGATGTCCACAACAGGTACAGCAAAACATCACATAGACGTCCCTATTCACATTAACTACTCAGGGGGTAGAAGGTCAAGAAGAGCCACCGCCGCCAACTAAAGCTTGAACCGGGTACCTGGGACTCCCACGATATACCCGCGGCAATGGTCAGCAGACGATGCCCTGTGCGTATTTAGTATGTAATATGTTTTATTTGGATACACAAAATGTTTGAAGCCATGCGTCATCTAAACCATAATTTGCATCACCACAAATACACTTGTCAACAATCTTCAACTGGAACGTACTCACCAAATCACTTCAACCGGGAGCGCATTCCCGATGCTTCCACGCATATTTCTCTAGTCTTTCCTAAACAATTCTTCCTCCAGCGACTCCAACCACACAACAACCTATCACTTTTCTTCGCTTTTCTTTTTCGAGTCACTCCGTGCACAAAAGCAATGCACATTGCAAAACCCTAACAATAGATCAGCGCCGTTCTCATCACCGCGTAAATAAACTGAAATTACAAAATTTCACTCGCGATGCCACAAATTTCTGGTCCGGGAGAAAAAATCGAACCACACAGATAGCGCCAAATCTTCTGATGCTTGCAATTTTGCAAACATGATGAATCATGTTTTCTTTCCCGATTCTAAAACTTCTAGGAAAGCGAGAAAACCACCACTCACACACATATAACCGTCCGGGAGGCAGAGTGCCAGCGCTAATCCGGCAAATGCAACCGAAAACTATGAAAGCGAAAGCACGCACAAACACACAAGCACGCAAAAGAGAGCAAACTTTAGACACAACCGTATCCAAAGGCGTTCGAAACTCGACTCCTTGCACCAGCGACGGACTGCAGTCCGCATAAAGTGACGTAGATAATGGATTCCCGACCATCTCTGCGAAAAATGCTGGTGGTGCCTTTATTGAACAGCCTAATTTCCAGCTTCGCCAGAGCTTCCAGGAGAATGTGCCCTCTTGCGTTGGTTCATCTGTTTTCCTACTCTACTGCTTAAGCAATGAAGTCTCCTCCGATGACTACCGGTCTTCGTCCGATCAGCTCTTCGGTAAGTCCAACCAGCGTCTCGTGGAACTGCTCCATCGTCCATCGGGTGCGTAGCAACTGCATATGAATATTCCGTTAATTTTGGCGAACACGAAACCTTCTTCATGAATGGGGTATCTGCCCATAACTTGTATTGCAGCCATCCCAGGCTCTATTCGCCACCTAGTTACCTTTATCGGGAGGAACTCGATACAGCTGTGCAGTGTCGCAATAATTGAGGTTTATTTGCGTTACCTCTTCAGGCTAACAAAATTGGGGAATAAAGCTGACAATATCGGAAGTAGCTAAAATCGGGTGTAGACAAAATCGGGAGCTGACAAATCGGGAAAGCACATACATTGGAAATGAGCCCATTCAAATGGACAGGATTCTTAGAAAAGTGCGCAGTAGGCTCTTTCCGCGAACGGTTAGTTTTTGATTTCGCTCTCTTTTTTCATGAATTTCGTGTTTTCCGCATGCTATTTACTTTTATAAAACCATCCCCATATCCGTTCGGGGTGTAGTGAATGTGTGAAATTATTGTGCATGTCTGAGGTACTTCGTAGGAGTTCAGCGAACATGGTTTAATTTTCGGAAACCTTATTAAAATTCGTATGTATATATTTTTTTTGATTTCAGGGCCCTTGAAGGGTTGAAGTTGATTGGTCTTCAAGTTATTCCGTACAAGTTAAAAAAAAAACTGTGTGGAACATCAGAATACTTCGGATAAAAACAACGTAAACGTAGAAGTACAGTGGACTTTGCAGAAAAGCAGGGAGCTTCATAGTAGATTAGCGAATTGCGTAGCAAGCTTCTCGTCTTCGTAAAACGTCATAGAAGTGTAGTGAATGTTGTAAAAGTTCATCTTTCTTCGTAGATATTTGTCAAACTTTGCAGAAGCTCAGGGAACTTAGTAGAAGCTAAAAAATGGCTCTGTAAAGTACTGAGAACTTCAGGGATCATTGTATCAGTTTAGAGATCTTTATATCAGTTTGTCAGAAATCTTACTTCAAAAAACAGATTGAGCTTCGAGGGAATTTCGGGAACTCCATTCAATTTCAGGGAACTTCCCAGATGTTTAGGAATATTCGTAGGAATGGTTGAGGGTCTTCCCGTAAGTTTGGAGAAGTTCATAGATGTTCGGAGATCTTGCTAGAATTGAGAAAGTTTGGAAAAATATGGAAATTGATTGAAGTACAGGGTAAACGTTTTAGAAGCTAAGGGGAGTTTGAAGATGTTCAGGGAACATTCTAGACGTCATTGAAAATTTAAAGAAATTCACTAACCATAATCGCATAACAGTCCCATATGAATAGGAAATCAAGCAACGATGGGACTGATATGCGATTATGGGCAGTTCAGAAAACTTGAAAGAGATACAGAGAACATCCTAGAAATTGAGGGAATTTAATAAGAGCAATTGAAAAATCGTTACCCAAGTTCATATAATTACGTTGAGTAAACTGCTATACAACAAAAACCAGTCTTATAAAGGCTATATAAATTATTACAAAACATGTGTGTTGAATGCGTAATAGAACTTCTGATAAGCTCATGGAATGGGAAAGAAGTTCTTGGAGCTTCGTTTGAGTTCATGCAACTGCTTTTAAGTTTAACAAACTTTATGGCAGAACACGATCGTTCGAATAAATTCCTGAAATTTCGTAGAATTTTATGGAACTTCGCTTATAATCACGTATTTTCGATAAGAAATACGGTATTCCTCCAGATATTTTTTGAAGAATTCAAATGTCCTATCAAAGATAATCTTCCAAGACGACGAGGATCAGGAAGTATTCAAAAAATCCTTCAAAAAAGACCATCTTATAGACTTCAGGTTGTTCAAGTGGTATTCTGAAGATCTTGGTATGAACAATAACTTTAAATGATCCCATTGCCAGAACTCGCTGTATGAAATTGTGTTTACACCCCTGATGGTGGTAAGCTCCAACCGTAATTATCCTCGGATTAAATCCTCAGATACTCTAACTATATTGATGGTTGCTCAGCTGTTATCTTGTGAATTATTCAAAAGATCCCCAGAGGAGTAACATGTTCAACAAAGCTTTCCAATCATTTGTTTAAGACTTTAGGTTGATCAAGATGAGGATCTGAAGAAAAACAATTCAATAGCAAATTTTCATTACGTTGAATGCTTTTTCACATATCAAATTAACACTTCGATGTCACTGGTAAAATGTGTAACGGCAAATTGGCAATGTTCAAAAAATCATTGCTCAGCAGTTAATCAATAGATTTTTAATCGATTGATATTTAATAAAAATTTTAAATATTCAAATTGAAATGGCATCAATAGATTTTAAATTCGTCAACAAATGGCTATGATTTTTAAAACATTGCAATTTTGCCGTTAGACATTTTACCGGAGGCGTCGTGTACGGAGTGTTAAACAAATATAATCTCATAGTGATATCAATGTTTTACCTATTAAGCAGTGTTTTAATCATCGATGTATCGATCGTGAATTACTTGCAAAATTATGCCAGAGTTCTGCAGTGTGTGAGTCCGTCCCATGGTTCTAGTCGAGATCGCGATTAAAAGGTGAAGCAATCCAAATCCGTAGTACATTTTAGCTCCTCGTCCTTCTCGCAAGCCATGCATTCTTACAAGAAGTTCTTTACCTGGTCCTAAAGTTCATGCTTGTTGTCCACTCGGCTCAGGTTCATAGAGCCACTACATCACGAGATGAAGTTTACGAGAAACTGCATCTCCCACGTACACGTGCTTCTGTTCCAGTTCTAGTGTGTGGCATAGGCCAATCAATAACAAAACTCAGGCACTCCGTTAACCCTCCGTTACTCGCGCCAACTTTTGTAACACGAGCACTCGCGCGTTGTACTTTGTACAACAGTGTAAGTTTTCCATTGCCATTTTGCAGTCGAGCCACCAATCTATATGAAACCAACGGGTATTCCTTAAAAAACTTGTTTTTAACTAAACAAGCTAAACTTTTATCACAGTTAACCCCCAAAAATGCAGATAATAGAGAAAATGTGAATGGAAACCGCGTAAACGGTGTCCGCACTACGTGGGATTTGACTTAATTGGTTACAACATGGACAATTTCGAAATCCTGATCAGATAGAAAGTTACTGCCTTCGGCAAAGATGTTCTAGAGATCATAACCTTTTTGCTGGTGGAGAGTAGTTCAGAAAATTCTTACTACGTGGCGCTAGTATATACGTGCAATTTTCACATATACACTAGCTCGAGATCCTGAGCAGATAGAAAGTTACTGTCTTCGGCAAACTTGTTCAGGGGGTCAAGACTTTTTGGCTGGTGGACAGTAGTTCTGAATTTTCTCACCACGTAGCGCTAGTAAACGTGTACAATTCTTGCGTATGCTATAGCTCGAGATCCTGAACAGGTAGAAAATTATTGTCTTCGAAAAAGTTGTTCATGTGTAAAATATCTCGAGATTCTGATCAGATAGAAAGTTACTGTCGTGGACAAACTTTTTCGCTAGTGAAAAGTAGTCCAAAATTTTCTCACTACGTAGCGCTAGTATACACGTGAAATTCTCGCATGTGGTTTATTGCGAGATCCTGACCAGATAGAAAGTTACTGTCTTGGACAAAGTTGTTCAGGAGGTCAAAGCCTATTGATTGATTTACAATTTAGTTGAGAATTTCCTAAGCGGCGCTAATATACACGTGAAATTTTCACATATAAAATATCACGAGATCCTGACCAAATAGAAGTTGTTCAGGAGGCCAAGGCCTATTGACTGGTGGACAGAAATTCAAGCGTGCAATTCTCGCATTAGATATATTTCGAGACCTTCTAAACTGCCATCGGCAAAGTTGTCCTGGAGATCAAAACTTTTTCGTTGGTTGACAGTAAAGAATTTTCTCACTACGCGGCGCAAGGATATATTTGAAATCTTCACATGTTTGATATCTCGAGATCCTGAACAGCTAGAAATTTACTGTTTTTGGTAAAGCTGTCAAGGAGATAAAGATCTTTTGGCTAATGAAAAGTAGTTCAGAAATTTCTCAAAACTTGGCGGGCAATTCTCGCATATCAAATATCATAACATAAAAATACAATTTACATCAGCCTAAGTGGGATAAGACAAATATATTCTGGATTTCTTTAACTTGTGAAGATTTTCATGCAGATTTGTGGATACATAAATTGGGGTGAGTCGTTCCACTTATATACCTCTGACAAATTAGTGGTAACACGTATCTCAGATGGAAAACATTATCTTAAAACATCAATATCGCTGAAACTTCCACCAAATGAATGTTTAGAGTCTCCCTTTCATTATAGACTAATTTCAAAATGTCTTATCGAGGGGTCTAGAACATAAACAAAAATCCTTGTATTTACATGTGCACGGACAACGAGACTAACTCAGAGAATGAGGCACTTTTGCTCAGTTGAATGGAGAAATTTATAAAACCGTACACTCCCGACACCCCCAAAAACATGCAAATGAGCTATGTTCATAACTTTGTCACTTTACGTCCAATTTTCGATCTTTTTAGAACATTTGAAAGATTTTGAATGGAAATACGAAAAGGCAAATTGCTCAATATAATTTTCAAATTTGTATACCAAAGGTTCACCCAAAGTTACACTATTTTTCAAAATGTACTTTGAAGAATCATGATTGATTTTCTCAGAATTGAGTTGAAAATAAATATTTGAAATCAAAAGTATTAGTCGAACCCTTATGCTATACCATGTATATAATTCAAGTAACCTAAGAAGATCAATAATTGGACGTTAAATGACAGAGCTTTAAACAAAACACATTTGCATGTATTTTGGGGGTGTATTTAAGCTTATGATCGGGAGTGTAGGTTACCCGTGCAAAGTGAAATACCAACCTGATATCATCTTAAAAACAAGTCTTGTTATTCCAAGTATGATTTTGTTTTCAGTTTTAATCGCATAACTAATTTAGTTATCAACATCGACTAATTTTGTTATCAGTTTGTTGTTATCATGAAAGAATATGAAATGATGGAAGGTTACTTTAAAACTTCAAATATTTTCCGCATTGTAAGAAAAAACACACTGCCAAGCATGTCTCAGTTATCTGCGTAAGGCTTTAATACCAAATCGATAAAATAATTTAAAATTTTTGTTGAAAATATTTGCATGGATCACAGGATGTGTTATCAGGATGTTTTCGATGATAACTAAATCAGTTATTTTTGTAATATCCACAGAGTAATCTTTTGTTTTGTTATGTTTGTTTTGTTGGCTACTTATTCAACCACATTTTCAGTTATCAAATCTTGATAACCAGATATCAGAACTTGTATTCAATTTGGTATAATCCTTTGCTCGGGTACTCAGCGCTGAGTGAACTACGTTTTGGAAATTTCTCCAGACAACTGAGTAAAGCAATAAAGCGTGTGTATAAATAAGGCGTGTGTGTATGTATTTATGTAACCATAAATTCGAAGTCACACTCCTAGCAGCGTAGGAATAGCGGTATAATGAAAGATATGATAATTGCATATTATTACGCCTTTTCTTTATGACTTTGTATGAACCTACACACTTTGATTTTTTTGCCGAGATGAGCACCACCGAGCAGCTCTTTATTTTATTTTGCTGGATCTCAGCGAAAAACTTGCCACGTGGTGAGAAAATTCTTAACTACTACTACTTAAAGACATCAGCTAAAAAGTCTTGACCCCCTAAACAACTTTTCCGAAGACAGCAACTTGCTAGCTGATCAAGATCTCGAGCTGAATATGCGAGAAAGGCACGTATATACTAGCGCCGCATATTGAGAAAATTCTGAACTATTGTCACCCAACAAAAAGATCTTGACTTCCTGAAAAACTTTGCCGAATACATTTCTAGATAGAGCTGGAATTAGGGCGTAACAGCTTTTGTAAACAATGACTTCTCTCGATGATTTCTAGGAATTCAAGGGATGCCCACGCAAAGCAATATTACCATCGGGTAGGGGAACTCTTCTTCTACCCGATGGTGATGTTGATTTGAGTTGAAACGCCTTGACTTTTAAGAAATAGTCGCAAGAAGTGTTTGTTTACAAAAACTGTTACGCCCTAATTCCAGCTCTATCAAGATTTATTTTCTATCTGGTCAGGATCTAGAGATATTTTATATGCGAGAATTTCACATGTATAGTAGCGCCGCGAAGTGAACAAACTCTAAACTACTGTCCACCTGCGAAAAGGCCTTGACCTCCTGAACAACTATGCCGAAGTCAGTAACTTTCTATCTGGTCGGGAACTCGAAATATTTTATGTGAGAATTTCACGTGTATACTAGCGTCGCGTAGTGATCACATTCTTAACTATTGAGAACCAAGCAATAGGCTTTGACTTCCTGAAAAACTTTGTGAAAGACAGTAACTTTCAATCTGGTCAGGATCTCGAGATATATCACATGCAAGAATTTCACATGTACACTAGCGCTACGTAGTGAGAAAATTCTGAACTACTATCCACCAACGACAAGGCTATGATCGCCTGAACAACTTTGTCGGAGGCAGTAACTTTCTATCTGGTCAGGATCTCGATATATTCCATGTTGTAACCGATTAAGTCAAATCCCACGTAGTATGGTCACAGTTACGCGGTTTCCATTCACATTTTCCCTATTATCCGCATATTTAGGTGTTTACTGTAATCAAAGTTTAACTTTTTTAGACCAAAACAAGTTTTTTGAGGAATACTCGTTGGTTTCAGATCGATTGGTAACTCAGCAACAAAATAGCAATGGAAAACTCATGTGTGTTGTTCAAAGTACAACAGCGCGAGTAACGGAGGGTTAACGAGTTTCTCTGTACGTTGTAGAATCGCAACTTTTAGTTCTACGTTCCAGATTTCGATTTTGACTTTCAGTATAACAATTTGCTGGAATGAGTTCAATTTAATTACTCTTTGCTGAAATGTAGTATTTGCATTTTTAGCATTGCCGATATTCAGCAAATTAGGCAAATGTTAGAGCATATACTGATTACCAGTAAGCCGAGCTCCCTGTCTACTGAAATGACTGGTCAAGCAAAGAATGTCTACGCAATATGACAACAATTTTAAAATATCATTGGTGTGATTACAGACACGGTTCATATTTTTTAAATTATTATATAAAGTCGATAACATTGCAACAACAAATGATAATTGTTGTTAAATGGGATATAAAGTTTGCAGATATGCTCCTGTGCTTTGTTTTAAGCGCATTTACACCAACCGGGAAATGTAATAATTTATTGTAGATTTGCATGAAAAATATGTTATTTATTCTTTTGCTGCAGATTCAGCAAAAAAAAAGATTCACGGAAGATTCAGCAAAATGTTGTCATTTTGATTGAAATTCGAATTGCTTGAAGTGTCAGCAATATTATTTTCCTGAAAAGTTTGCCTATCTCCAAAATCCAACATCCAAAAGTCCAAAATCAGCAACATTTGGCTGATTTTCAGCGATCTAAATTTAGTGTGTATCCTCTCTTGCCATGATTTTGCTCAGGGGAAAGACAAATCTCGATTACATTTTCAAAGGGACGTATCTGCTTTTATAAACAAAGATTCAAACGTCAATTTGTCCCAACTACTACGCAGACTACCATTACCCTTTCTTTCTGATGCTTGGTCACGTCACAACTTACATCGTTTTATTCCTAAGATTTCTACCATATCCTCAAAAAAAAAACTGTTTCCGCCCGGGTTCGAACCGGGGACCTTCTGCGTGTGAAGCAGACGTGATAACCACTACACTACGGAAACTGCTATGAATTTGATTGCGATAATTAACAAGTGATCCAACTGTCCAAGAAAGTATGATATGTACAACCAACTCGATTATCAAATTCACCGAGACACAAGGCAAGCGCACGGAATAGAGTCGTTGTCGCTTTTATCGTATCAGTTGTTTGGTGCGGTGTGTTGAAGAAACGAAAAAAAAAGAACTCAAGAGAAAAACAACGCCGATGTGTCACTTCTCCCCTTCGAAATAATACATGGTAGCAAAATATGGCTATTTCGTTCTCCATTTAGCGTTGAAGAGTCAAAGTCGCCTTTTGACTGTGTTGGTTTTCAGTCACTTGACTGTCACTCTCTACTGTTGGTAGCTTACCTACATATCTAACCAAGTATCTGTTTTACATGTGACTTGATGCCGTCTCTGGGAAATTATCTATTGAAGCATGTCGCTTTTTGTTGCATTATTGATTCAACCTTGTCTGGACTTCTTGCTACTCATTCATAGCTTCATCCCAAGTAATTTCATTCTAAGTATGACTGACCCTGGATGACTTGGTCTAAGATCGACCGACCCAATGAGAACCATTTTTTGATTGACATGTTGAGTTAACACGTGTTTTTCTAGAGTATACTAGTTGAAGATAGTATAGAACGCACGATGAATAACTTCAAACCACCCGGAAGACCTTAATTGGGTTGTCACCTTCATCGGTAGTGCTAATAATTTGATGATTTTTCTCAACAGTCGTGATCAATTAAATAATTGCCAATGCTCATTTCGCAGAAATTCATACAACCTTGCACTGTACAATTTCAGCTTCCTCCCCCAAGGGAGACAATGGAGCGGTATTTGATATCATGTCCCATAACGCACAACCACTTAATCATTATTCAGTGAATTGGATTCGCACTCTCGTTGCTCGCCTAATATATGACTAGTATCCTAAGAATTTATTGATTTAAAGACATTAACAATGACAGCGGCTCATTCATCTACTTAACCCCAACGCGGGTGGTCGCGGCTTCCACTCATGGATCCCCCTGGGGGAGGGAATTCCAAAGGAAGATAACTCACACTCCGATTTCTAACATTACCACCCATCTACACCGCAGCACGAGCATGTCGACAGGTGAATTATTGATGACATAACAATGGAAAGGAAAGCATTATTATTATACTCGGCACAGATTGGAACGGTGATCCCTAGCAAGGAACCCTTCAAAACCCCTGACTCGCTCAAATTGCATGTTTGTAAAGCGAATAATAATCTGAATATCGCCTACAGCCGAACCGTGACGTTCAGCACTATGAGGCAACACTCATACTCACACTCACACACATACATTTACTTATGCGACAACCAAAATATTGATACATAGAGCGAGAGACAGACAGTGAAACCGAGCGAGAGAGCAAGTGGCAGTTTATCAAATAATAGTCAAAATCGGCTGTTTGTTTAATAGTTTATGCCTATCAATTATGCAAACAATCTGTGTCGAGTAAGCTCGTAGAGCTGGATAGCGTTGGTGGATGGTGCCTACACAGGAACTTCCGAGTTGTTACAGCTCCACTTCCCTTTGTAGGATCAACAGCATCAACTGTTGCCAGCTATCATCCTATTATTCCATACAGCCTAATGTCATAATCTGGCAACACTTTCGGCGAACAATTATCCTTATACAACGGAACTACGCCCGGCCAACACATTCTCCCCCATAGCGGGTCAGATAAGCAGTTTCCTAAATCTAGGAAACCCATTCCAAAACAGTATTGCAGGTCCCGAGAACAACCGGAGTCAGTATCAATATGTGTGTTGTAGGAATAATCTAATAAATTAATTAGCCCCCTTCTGGCCGTTCGGTCGTCGTCGTCGTTGCCATCATCGCTCTCGCCGTTGTTGTCTTTGGGATTGTGCCGGAGCTGGAAGTGACTATTACCGACCGCTCTTCTAGCAGCCACCCACCGGCAAATCGTTGTTGGTGGAGGAGACAATAAAGACGATTCAGCTGATATCTTAGCGCTTCTGGGTATTCGTATCCGCTTTCCGCTCGCCTGGAATGTATTATGTAGTTGGATTTCTCCATGGTACAGTAGTATCGGTGAAGATAACATGGGAGCTTATAATCAGAATTTGTTCATACATCAATAGACGATTTTATGAATAACTAGCTGCTTAAATGCTTCACTTAATAATTTAAAAACGCTTTTATAAACATGTAAACTTGTGAGCAGAGCTAGCTTCATTTATGCTAGATTTCTAAGGAATGTCCTTGCGGTAATCAATTCAATAATCGCATGATTTTTTCCCTTTTTTTTAAAGAGACTCGGTTAGGCTATAATTTTATTTTTACAGTGAATAATGACTGTACTATGAAGTATGAAGTTATGAAGGTTTAACTTTCCACTTGGTTATTATATCGCATGCGTGATAATGTTTGCACCATTGAGCAATGTCAAAATTAAAAAAAAAAACTCAAAAATTTCGTTTTCGAGTTTTTTTTTTATTTATTCAAAGGGGGGATGTTTATGAGAGTCTTAAACTATGTTAATAATCGATCGAGTTTCCACTTTCTGCAATTACGGCCTCCACACGCTTCCGGAATGCACAGCAGGTTCTAATAATGTAGTCTGGATCCGTTTCTCTCCAAGTACGGGTCAATGTTTATCTGAGGCTTGCTGTACTTGGGTGGCGTTTAGAACAGGCCTTGGCCTTCATGACGCGCCATATTGAGTAATCCGGCGGATTAAGATCGGGCTGGATGGCATCTTGTTGAAATACAACATTTGGCTTCGGACCGTACTGTTCTATTATCCACGAAAGAACATACTTACTTAAAATCCCGATGTAGACCTCCGTGTTGACCTTGTCGCCTTCTGGAATGAACACCGGGTCCATTGTTTTGCCATCGGAAGCCACCAATTCAAACACCATAAATTCTCTGTGGAGATGGGCCTCGAAAAGTAATCAGTCTCCCTCCTCACTTATCTTCCTCATTTTGAAAGGAAATATATTTTATGACGGGAACAAACATAAATGCTTCTTATGCAAAACGGAAGGGATCAGAAAATAAACACCATGACGAAGAAGAAAGCAACAGCAGAACGCAGAACAAGATTTTCTCTTCAGCTTAATGACCCATTCAGCTAACTTATTTACTTTGGCCAAATGATCCAACGCCGACTTAATTAAGTTAATCTACTTGTACCAGTACCACCACATAGCTGGTGAATTGAAAGCTGAACATGTAACTAGTAATGATTTTCATTTCCGGATGATGACAAGCTATGATTTGATCCGACTTTCGAAGTATAGTTTAGGTTACCATAGGTTGCAAAGGTAATTATCAAAACTGAAAATCAAGTTTTAATTTAATATTCTAAACAACATCTCAACAATCAAATCAAAACTTGTGTGAGGATTTTGTTGGTGATATGTTCACAAAAATCATTTCCTGATACACCCATTGACTACAGCGAAAAATATAACGGAATAATCCCCACACTGAACCAAGATTCAATTTTGGGGATAATTCATCTCCAGAGAGCGATAAAAACACATTTTGACAGGAGCCCATCAAAACTTTTTTACAGTCAACGCCAACTACGCGTATCAAAGATGAGCTCAAGGAGCAGCAGGCTGGTGGATGGATACCCGTGTAAAACCTGACGAAGAGAGATCAACATACACAATCTCGATGACGACTAGACAAGAGCTGATATGCTGCTTGCTGTTGACGGTGGTGGATGGCGATGACGACGATGACGATGATGATAGCATAAATAATGTGTCAAGGATAATAGAAACCCGCTCCGCGTACCCGGCCTTCCGCTACACTCTCCTGAGCAAGCAGGATGAGGAGGATCAGATTGGAGAAAGGCAAACATTTCGCAGTCTCCAAGCGAACCGAGTGTTTGAGAAATGGATACGAGGCGTGAGGGGTTTCGAGGAAAATCTCATCGCGCTGTGAACTTCTCCGTTTTGGATTGCTCGGAAAATTTCTTCTCCAACTTTGCGGCTGCTGAAGTTGGAATCGGTTATTTCGGGATGCTGCTGGATGGCAGTGGGTGGCGGAGAGCAGTCATTTCTGCTCTGTGTGACTAGAGCTTTATGTACTCTTCTTTTGCTACCGTTTTCTGCGAACGCTTTTTCCATTCCCGTCGTAAACTGAAATGCTGAAGGTACATAAGAGCCCTGTGGCAAAGTTGAGCGAGCAATTCTCGGAGGATGGGAGTGATGGTTAAAATTTTACCATCCACCAGAACTCTGTATGCGGGATGGTTGCCGAGCTGCTTTTTGTGCGAATCGGATTGGATGGAAGTGCCAGGAAAGAGCGCAATCCAACGAACGTCAGGTGGTGGTTTCCTCTGCTTCATCCATCGGTTCTGCATCATCAACCGAAAGGACTAAAATTTTCCCATGTCACATGAATGTGTGTTGTGTGTGTATGGTACGGAGCAGTGATTTCATACTTTGCATTTGCTCTGCCCTGTGTTCCGTTCATACATTTCATACAATCCAACATAGGGTTGTGGTTGGAAAATGTGCCATGTTGAATTCATAAGTGAAGATTTTCATAACACACTACTGATGAAAAAATTATTAAAACTGTACACTCAGAAAAAATACATGCCATAATATTTCGTAAAAAATTGCGTTGTGCCAACCAGTCTGAAATCTGCAATATAGTAAGAAAAGTAAAAGAACTAAACTCGGCAGGGGAAATGCTTGGAGGAAAGTTTAAATTTATTCAAACAAATATCGTTCTCCGTCGGCTTCGGCGACGAAGAAGGAGCGGTAGAAGAACCAGGGAAAAAGGTAATCGTATCCTTAAAACAATGAAATGCACCCTCAACCGAAATATGCTCAACTACCGCTTAGCTTCTCCGATTTACTGTCCTGGTCGCATAGCCAAGGCAAGCTGATTTAAGAATCTGCTTTATAAAGTGACAAAAACTTCTTCTACAAGCTTAATCTAGAAGCTTGCCCGTCGCTATGCTCCTCCGATAAAAAAAAGACGGACAGGTTAGTAAACTATAGCTATGCCAAGGCTGGTGGAGAGCTCAGGTTGATCACGTTGCACTGTTGTATGAAGTGGTCATTATGGCAGTTTGGCCCTTTAAATGATGCCTTCTAACTAGGGAGGGTCTAAGATAAGAGAGGAGCGGGTCACGTTTTCAACGTACCTATGTATGTCAGATACACCAAAGCACTAGTCGAGTTTTGTCGCTTTAAATTTTCATCTACGAGTTTCATCACCTTCCTCCTCCCCGCGCTGCTTTTGCCAACATACTGAGCAAATCACATGAACTGAGAATACGAATCTTGAGCTGCACTAATTGTGCGCTTATGGAGCATTTCAGCGAAAAAAAAGGAACAATCCTGTAACTGCCAAAAGACCTCAACTCAAACATTGAGAGTGTGAGTTTTCAATGGGGGAGAAAACAAGTGCCAAAATCGAGGGGAAAAGCCATCCGAAGACTCACACAAAACACGGGTTCGTAAGCGCCTCGAGAGCGATGGCAAACAGAAAGGATTGCTTTTCCTATGAGGAGGATCTGAAAGGGAGAAGGGAGAAACATTTGCCATGATATGATAATGTGCAGTTTTGTTGCTCCGACACCACCGACATCGTCAGTCGCCTGCTTAGATCGACCGAGAACTAGAGTCGCATGTTTGCCAAGTAGGTAGTAGGTAGGACTCTCTTTCTATTGCTACTACCGAACTGACTAGAAGTCTGATATGACGTGAGCTCATCCGGTACTCGTATTTCGCTACTGCTGGAACCCCCGAAAAACGCTTCGGGCAGATCGGGACACTCCGAACAAGAGAATGGGAATGCAACGAGTTTCGTGTGTGCCGTTTTTCACATTTGCCACCGGTAGGTGGAGGGGCAGACTGCCGTGCTACTCTCCGGCATATGAAACGAGCAGGAGTTGATGTGAAAAGCGTTCCGTGAGTTCCTCGACTGTGAATGTGGGAACCTCATGCGCTGTTTGTTTATTTATTTGTGTATGATTTAAGGGGATTTGGTTATTTGATTTGAAAGTTTGGAAAACACGTTATGGAGTATTTGGACCAGGTCACCTTTGGGACTATGAACATTGACTGCTTGAAGTTATTAGTACGGGGAACCGTTACAATCGTTCATGTTGAATATTTTTTTTTTGTTCTTCTGTTGTGTTTGATTACTTCGAACAGTATCCAATCGTAAACAGTTTAGTGATGACTTCTGATTCTTTTCAAAACAATATAAAATTGTCCATAATTATCAGCAGTGCCATAAAAAAGTTACTTCCAGTGTTGTCATGGTCACTGATTTGTCATATGTGTGCCCGACTATCTCAAATCCATGCGCCTCCTCTAAGGAGCTATAATTGTAATTTGGCATATGCATAGTTCGATAACATAGCATAGTTCTAGAAAAGAACATTAGTGCTGAGCAAGTGCAAGTGATCGAGTGATATGAATTACAAAGTGTTTTTTTATCGGCATCCTTTTCGTTAGAATTGTTACTAAGTGATTGGCAGGCTGACCCGATGATTCGGATTGGAGGCAGAATGTGCAAGAGTTGTTTTGGAGTTCTTATGGAATGTTGTGAATTGTTGTAATATATTCACCTGTTTCACTTAATCTGTTTTGATTAGACGCTCCCAATCATTTATAAATAACAATACGGTACGAGATGCCCATGTTTCTCGTGCAACATACACCAAATAGAGAAGAAAATGATGGAGGTATGTATATCTATCATTTTCCAGGATGCTTTCATGAACTGGCTGTGCTGGTGTTAGATTAGATGAGATTAGATTAGATTCGATTAGATTAGATTAGATTAGATTAGATAAGATAAGATTAGATTAGATTAGATTAGATTAGATTAGATTAGATTAGATTAGATTAGATTAGATTAGATTAGATTAGATTAGCTTAGATTAGATTAGATTAGATTAGATTAGATTAGATTAGATTAGATTAGATTAGATTAGATTAGATTAGATTAGATTAGATTAGATTAGATTAGATTAGATTAGATTAGATTAGATTAGATTAGATTAGATTAGATTAGATTAGATTAGATTAGATTAGATTAGATTAGATTAGATTAGATTAGATTAGATTAGATTAGATTAGATTAGATTAGATTAGATTAGATACATCCAGCTAATGGATCATCCCTGAAAATAATTAAACTGCCGTTATCTAGAGTTCCCAAGAATACCAAGAACTTCTAATGGTTTCTCAAAATTCTCCTGGAGCTCATGGTGATGTCCTGAGTTTAACGGATTTAACATTTACAGATCTTAGCACTACCTTGCATCCTCTCCCAAACACTAAACTTCTCCGAATAATCTAAAGATCTTTGAGCGTTATTTAAAAAATTTCAAAATTTTCTTAAAGTTCGGCAGACTTCTCAGACGATTTTTAGACTTTTCTGAAGATCTTTGGATATCCTTGAAGTCATAGAACATAGAGCTACTGCAGTTTCTCTGAAGCTGATTTATTTATTTATTGACATCTTAATGAATAAACATTTGAATCGTCAGAAAAGTTAAACAAAATTACAATATTGATGAACTAGTAATTTTATTTTTAAAACGAACGCCAAAGCCAAAGAGATCCTTTACCATCATAAAATTTCGAAGTATCGCATCAAGCTGAAATGTCCACAGTCTGCAGTCTGTTGATGAAACTTTCCCGAAATCATTGGTATTTTCTTTCATTTCTCGGAACTTCTTCCTACATTTTTTGTGAACCCTCTTGAAATTTTCGAAGCTTTCCTGAAGTTCTCGTTACTTTTCTGATTATGTTCCTGGAATTATCTTAAAATGAATAAAACTGCACTAAAGATCTCTTAACTTCCGGATGTGCCCGAATCTCCGTGAATTTTTCACAACTTCAGTGAATTTTTGACGTAGGACTACGTCTGTGATTTCTATATGGGGTTACACTTTGTGAAAACCGAAAATGGAACATGTAACAAAATTATGAAAGATTTTGAACGTTAATAACTCAGCTGCCCCTGGTCCAATTTCAATAATTTTATCACTAATCGATCAGAAATATTCCTACTCATATCACCTCATCTAATACTTTATCATTTTCAAAACTTTCACTATCTCAAAAATGCACAAATGAGCAACTGTTGTTATGATAATTTAAATTATCACCGATTGCCTGCGAAAAGCGATTTCCCTAACACAGATTTCAAAGTTGAATTCCATCCGGTCTCACCAAACGGTATTTGTTGAATCATCGCGTTTTGAGTGGTGATGTTCTTCAGTACACAACGAAAGGCTGCCTGCAAGTAGCGAGCTGCAGCCCACATGAGCATCTATAGAAGGAGGAAGAAGCCGCACCGCTATTGATCGGAATCAGTAGCTCTTAGTGAGTTTATGTGGGCCATCTATGTCAAGCGCGTCATAATAAAGAGTATAAACAGAGAGAACCCCGCTCAAATTCATATTCCTACACAAAACACAAGCTCCTGCTGCAGTTAAAAAAAATAGATTTATTATATAAGACCACGTAATCCTATGTCGCCATTGCGTACAACCCCATAGGGCTGTCCCTTGTAGCTTTTTCTTAAGTTATCTAAACTTCCCTGATGTTCTTGAAATTCACTTGGGTTTCTCGAAACTTCGAAGCCACAAAAATTCTTTTAAGATCTTTTAACTTAACTTAAGATTTTGCAACTTCTGTTATGTTTCAGCGATTTTCCTGAAGTTAATGGGACCCCCCCGAAGCTCTTTGATCTTAGTTGAATTTCTAGAAATTATCTTGAAATATATCCAACTGCCCTGACGCTATCGGAACTTATCTAAAAGATCTTAAAACTTGCCCGTATTTCTGAAGTTTTCCGAACAACCTTCAAGTTTTCAAAGTTTCCTTTGAATTCTTAGAAATTCCAAGAAATTCTCAATCCTGAAGCTTTTAAAATTGTTCATGAAGTTCTCGGATCTTTATTAAACATTCCACCAAACTCATGTGCCGACCTGTACTCTGCACACACTAACGCAGTGCAGCATATTGCAAACTGTGCTTCTGCCGCTGACATAATTGTATCTTTGGGTGACTTCAACCTCCCCAATTTGCGTTGGCAATTGAACGAGGATGTAAATGGTTTCATTCCCTTGAACGCTTCTACCGAGCATGAACAGGCACTCACTGAAACTATGTTTGCTACTGGTTAGCAGCAAGTTAACCGAAATGTGAATGCGAACGGAAGGCTTCTCGACCTTGTATTCGTCAGTCTTCCAGAGCGACTAGACTTCATTGAACCCACCACGCCTCTGTTGCCCGTAGACAATCACCACGTGCCTTTTGTTTTGCTGTTCGATGAGAGTATCGACGATTTAGTAGTACAGAACGAGTCGGACGATAATTTTTACTACGATTTCCGCTCGTGTGATTTTGGCCAGCTGAAAACGGCTCTAGCTGCCATTGACTGGGATTCCTTACCGCTAACCGGGCCATTGGATAGAACATTATCAGCATTCTATGACAAGCTTTATGCAGTGCTTAACGACTATGTTCCTCGGAAAAGACGATCGTTCAATTCAGGTTTCAGCAAGCCATGGTGGACCTCCGAACTACGGCATCTTCGTAACATCCTAAGGACAGCACGTCACCGTTTCTTCCTTTCGAAGTCTGAGAGCGACCGTAATTACCTTCGCGAAGTAGAGCTGCAGTACAAAACAATTCTATTATCCACGTACGATAACTACTTACTCAGGATCCAGGACAGCGAAAAACAAAACCCATCGTGCTTCTGGGATTTCGTGAAAAAGCGGCAAGCATCTTCTCGCATCCCATGCAACGTTACCTTCAATGATGCCCAGGCTAATACAAATGTGGATGCTGCAAACCTTTTCGCCATGTTCTTCGAGAGCGCTTTTAGTAAAGTGTCACCTGTACCAAGGCGCGATTGTTTTGCTCACGTTCCTTCGCACAACATCGACCTACCCGTTATTCAGTTTTCCGCAAATGAAGTAGTAGAAGTCATCGATGAGCTTGACATCAAAAAAGGACCTGGGACGGACGGAATACCACCCCTGTTGCTGAAAAACTGTTCAAGAGAACTAGCGAACCCAATTGCTCGCTTATTCAACCGATCACTTCACGAAAGAACCTTTCCGACATCTTGGAAAGCTGCTTGCATCGTTCCTATTCACAAATCTGGCAACTGTAATCAGGTGACAAATTATCGCGGCGTATCTATACTTTGCTGTTTCAGCAAAGTGTTTGAAAGACTGGTGCACAACGTTCTATACAACGTAGCGTCTCCCATCATCTTTGATGGTCAGCATGGCTTTATGAAGCATCGTTCTACAACAACGAACCTCATGTGTTACGTCACCGCACTGTCTCGCGAAGTAGAAGAGAGGCGGCAAGTTGACGCGGTGTATGTTGACTTTGCAAAAGCCTTCGACACTGTACCGCACATTCTAGCCGTGGAAAAACTGAAGCACATAGGTTTTCCAGATTGGATTACAGAGTGGATATATTCGTACTTGTGCGATCGTCCTGCATATGTTGCGGTCAACTCGACTTGATCCCGCACTTTCAAAATCACGTCTGGTGTACCCCAAGGAAGCGTTCTGGGACCATTAATATTCAACATTTTTATAAATGACCTGTGTCTGCTGCTTTCCTCGTTTAAGCTTTCATTCGCTGATGACCTAAAAATGTATCGTGTCATAGCTTCTCTTCTGGATTGTATTGCCCTTCAAGAAGATATTGATACGATAACGGCATGCGGGTCAATAACATGAAGTGCTAAGTTATTACCTTCAGTCGCTGCAATAACCCCATTCTTCATCAATACAGAATGGAAACTGCATCATTGGAACGTGTGTCGTCCATCTGCGACCTTGGCGTTACCATCGATTCGAGGCTCAGATTCAACGAACACGTGAGCATTGCCACTGCCAAAGCTTTTTCTGTGCTGGGATTCATCCGTCGCCACGCTTCCGAGTTCACCGACATCCACGCTTTAAAAACTCTCTATTGCTCGTTGGTTCGTAGCATTCTGGAGTACGCTGCTCCGATTTGGTCCCCTTATTATGTAGCTCATGTTCTCACGATTGAACGGGTGCAGAAACGGTTCTTACGGTTTGCACTGAGACAACTTCCTTGGAACGATCCGACCAATCTTCCTCCTTATTCTGACCGAAGCAAGCTCATAGGATTGGAACCACTATCTGTCAGACGAGTAACGATGCAGCGGCTATTTATTTTCGATGTCATTGGAGGATCTATAGATTGCCCTGAACTTCTCGCACAGATCCCGCTCAACATTCCTCCTCAACGGTTTCGGAGCTCAGTTTTAATAGCAGTCCCATACCACAGAACAAACTACGGCTACAACAACCCTTTCGATTCGTGTCTTCGCTTGTTCAATGTTGTCTGTGACGAATTCGATTTTAACTTGACTAATGAATGTTTTTAGAAATAGGATTAGTAGTAATTTCTAGTTTATAAGTAAAATAGTTCAGTCTGTACGACTAGTCGAAAACGGTGATAAATAAATAAATAAATTTTATTGAAGTTCATGAGACTTCCAACTTCCTTAAAGTTTTCTGGACTTTGATCTTCTGTAAAGATCCAGCATTTTTTTTTCTGAAGTTAAGTATAGTTCTAAAAATGTTCTTGAAGTTTTCGGATCTTCCCTAAATTTTCACAATTCAAAAGTTCCTGAAATTTTCATGAAGTTAATAAAACTGTCACGAAGTTTTCTGTTCTTCATCTTAGTTCACGAAATTTTCCTGGAGTTCATGTAACTGTCCTGAAGTTTTCGGAGCTATTTTACTTGTAATTACCTTTGAAAGTTTTTTTTCAAGTTTTTTTTGTGATCTGAAAATTTTCCCAGTTTGGTTAGAAGTTTCGAAGCTAACGCATGTCCACAGGCCTAATAGAAATATAGGCAGAAAAACTGTATCATGAAGAATGGTTGCATGCAGGTTGTTGTAATGTAGATTTGTGTTGTTGGATGCGGGAGGAGATTGGAGGGTGGGTGTTTGACGCATAGAGCCTGTCAATTTCGCTTTCAGAATGTCGCAGTCAGCGGTTTTATGATTCGTCAGCTCTCGTGATTCGTAGAATCGTGGATTGTGACTGCAAGTGGATTTGGCTGGTTTTGTGTGTCGGACTCTTACTTTTTGGCCTCTTCTTGTGTCTATTATGTGCAGAGTATCATTATAGCGTCTAATGGTTTTGAGATTCCTGGTTGCGTGAAATATCTTTTCGAGATTTTAGTAGTCACGTTTTGTTTGTAGTTTATATTTTATTTCTTTCATGTAATTATCACAAATAATAGTTATTCAATAATAGATAGCTCATCCATATATTCGTACTTTGGCCCGAAGCGCTGTGTATTATGAGACGCTCGATGACCCTGGTGGGATCGATTTTGCTTACTGAGCAGAAAATCATGGATTTAACCCCAAGCACTTCCACAGCACAATAAATCGTCATCATCATTTGTATATTTTATATTGAACATTAACCTCGGAAACTATTTGCATATCAAGCGAAAACGTAGTCCTGTATTGCCGCGAAGCGTTATGGTTCTGAGATGCTCGATGACCCTGGAGGGATCGTTTTTGCTTACTGTGCAGAAAATCATGGGTTTAATCCCAAGCTCTCCGTCATGACTCTTAAAATTCATGATTACTAAACATAATGAATATGTTCTTTCGATAGCCGGCTATCGAGAGATTAAATAAACAACAAATAAACAATACTTTTGGTTGCATCACCAACTTGAGGTGAATCCTAACCGAATACCCTACCCAACCCTCCAACTCCGTAGCACTTATGAGGGTGTCGCTAAGTCGGTGGCCTCTCGTTAAGTAAGTACTACATCAACATTTCCTTCCCTATCCCTAGTTATGGTAAAGATGGGCGTGGCCGGGAATAGCGACAGTCACGCTTCTGTTGCTCTTGTTTAGATTGGAACCAATGTTTACTCCCCAGCATTATTCCTGAAAGTAGTCTAACTGAGAATTTCAGAAGAGACGTGAGTGTCGCTAGTATCCAATCTACGAAGTATATCATAACAACGCTAACGCTAACGCTAACGCTAACGCTAACGCTAACGCTAACACTAACACTAACACTAACGCAAACGCTAACGCTACTGTCCTGAAGTTTTCGAAGCTTAGCTTTGGAGATCTCAAAGTTCTGACTTTTTTTGTAGTTCTCGAAACTCACATGAAGTTATTAAAAATTCTCTGAATGTTTCGGATACTCCCAAAGTTCTTGGAACATAGGGGAAATGTTTATAATGTTGGCCTATGGATCTAAGGTTGGGCCCATCGCTAAAAATATGCTATTTATCAATTTTATCTAGATGAACTCGTTATTGGGACGTTACTAATGGATATTTTTGGTTGCTATTGAAAATTTAGTCGATTGCTGAATTTATATATGGGTCCAAATTGAGGACACTGCTCCAATATGTTTCTACTTCTCTGATTTTTTTAGACTCCCATAAATTTCTCAGAACTTTTATAAAATTCCTGTAATTTTCCTGAAAATTGTCAAACTGTCCTGAAGTTCCAAGTAAAAAAACGTGTAGAAACCGACGAAGTTCGGTTATAAATGTATTGATTATGTTTTCGTATGCAATTTCAGCGTGTTCAACAAAAACTCTTCAGACCCACCATGATCACAGAAAACGGTTCTTTCAAGTACAAAAACATCACTGAAGACATTAAACGTCTAAAACCAGAAACAAAAGCACTTGGAGACTATCTTGACGTTCTCACTCGATCTCAACATGTGAAAATTGTGCGCTCGACAAATTACAGCATGAACGTGGCTCTTCGAAAAGATGTCCAAGACAAAATTGTAGAAAACTGATAGATGGTATCGAAACAAGTGAACAAATAAACAGGAACGAACTCACCAAATGAACGAGGGTTTGCACGTGAAGCCTATACTTGAAAGACTGTTGCACCTCTTAATTCTACCTAAACATTTCACAACATTCCGTCGGATCTTCAAAGAAGCTCTTGCACCTGCCTCCAATCAGAATCATCGGGCCAGACTGCCAATCGCCTGATAACAGTTCTGATGAAAAGGATTATTGTTCGCCGCAACAGCCCCTTGTATCGGTTACCAGTAGTGGTAGCTAACGCGCCACATTATACCAAACGGTTGATCTGTGAACCCAAGCCGTCAAACGGGATGATGGACAGATTAGAGAGAGGGAGAACAATAAGGACTGATAAGAGATATGAGATAAAAGAATGTAAACAAATCTTATCGTACATATATGAGTGATAGGAAAGTTAATATTTGTGAAGCAAAGCGGAAGAATTAGTTAAAATAATAAGGTGATTTATTTGAATTTATACCTACATTAAATTACTAAACATAAAACTAATTACAGGATAATAATTAGAATTTCACGAACTGTTGTGACATATATTAAACACATAAAACGGAGACTGAATTGTGAGTAAGATTACACAAATTGTTTCTAAAGCTTTCTTAATAATAATAAATGCATTCTAGCTTTAAGCTAATATACACTCAACTCTGAGTTGTTTTTTGCTGGAAGAACTCCGAGAAAATCTGTCGCAACAGATTCTTAAAGAATTCATCCGAAGTGAGATGGATTTCCCGTCGAATGTTCGGCAAACACGGTTGCGAACGAGGAGGGCCATTGAGCAGGTAAATGCTAACCTCCAGACCGAAGAAGACGATAAGGTGTCGAATCGTTCTTCGGAAGATTCGTTCTTGGCATCGATTGTGGACAACGGTGGAGGTGAGAACCGTGAATGCGGTGGATGTGAGCGGTCAAATGACGCTGAGCGGTTTATGGTTGAGTGCCAGAACTGTAACAGGTGGTACCATTTTTCGTGTGCCAACGTCAACACTGCTACGGTACGTACGGCTAGTTTCTCTTGCACGACCTGCGTTCCTCGTATTCCTGACCCAGCAATGAGTATTGCCAGTGGAATTTCGAGCACTTCTAGCGCTCGCAGGGCTAGAACAAGTCGTGAGTTGAATCGTCTGGAAGAAGAGCGCAGGTTAATGGATGAGCTGAGCCAGGAGAAGATCAACATGGAGAGAGCGTTGAACGAGAAGGAACTTCGAGAAAAGCTCGAGCGTGGCAAGCAGTTTATTGTTCAGAAACACGAATTGCTAAACCGGCAAGACGAAGAAGATGCAAAAAGTGTACGCAGTTTGCGAAGTAGCCAGAGGAGTGCGCGATGGACGGAAGATTGGGTGAAGCAGAACAAGACAGCCGAGAGTTCCGGTAAGGTCGTCGTTAGTCAGACGCCTGTGCCAACATCTGTAGATGACAATCAACGTCAAAAGGCATCCGGCGCAGCGCAGGGAGTGCACTGCTCATCGACACCGAATAAGGTTTCGGAATCTGCTGTTCCTAAAACGTTTGGCGAGGGATTAGAGGTGGAATCAATCCCAAGAACTGAAGGAAGTGTCACGATTGGCGAGGATTCGGAGGATTCTATCGAAGGCGCTCTTGGATTGGCCGTGGTGAAGCTTGATAGAAAAGATCGAACCGATATGCCATTCGTCGATCTGAAGCCCTTCATCGATCTTCTCGAAGAAAAGGACAGTATAGCGACTACTTCGAAGACCGGCGCTGTCCCGAAAGCGAAACGTATTGACATACCATCATACGAAAAATGGAGCTCCGAAACCGGGAAACATCGAAACCAGCATGCTGTCGAGTTGCTACGAAGTGTGGAGTATATCCAAGAACTGAAGACGAAGTACGAGTTGGAGATGGAAACAAGACGTAAGCGAGAGTTGGAGCTGGTTAACCGGTTGAAGGTTTTGCAAGCACAGTACGACGAGGAAACGAAGCGGATGCAGGGATCGGAAGAAGGTCTGCGTACTCAGCTCGAAAGGCGCGGTCGTCAGCTATCAGCGCTTCAGGACGCCATCAAATACCTGGAAAACCAACACGTCGAAGAACTGCAACGGATTCGTCAATCGGAAGCGGATTTGCGGATTCAACTCGAACATCGGAATCGGGAACAGGCAACAATTCAGAGGCAGAATGCAGAGCTAGAGAGTGAGATCCAACGTCTGCGGGCTACGGAACAACAGTTGCAGTCCCAACTAGTAGTCACTTGTCAACGGGAGCAAGAAGCGATTCGTCTGCGAAGTAAAGCGGAAAAGGACTACTGGGCGTTACGTGACGAAGTTCAGCAGTTGGAAGATGTCGTTCAAACACGTAACGAAGGTCAATCGTCGGTAAGTGGCAACAATAGTCCAGAATTAGCTTACCCAAACATAAGTTCTGGAAGGCCTAGGGTAGATAATTCAGGGAACAGTCGGCATCATACTCCTCCTTTTCCACCACCACTTTGTTAACGAAGGTTTTCCAAGTAGTCGACAGGAAAGCTTTGGGGACCCTGGGTTTCCGCAAGTTCATCCACAGTGGATTCCGAATCAACGTTTTGTACCGAATCTGACATTTGGACCATCGTCTCAACAATTGGCAGCCAGGCAAGTGGTCACTAAGGAGTTGCCAATCTTCTCTGGTGATCCTGTAGATTGGCCGCTTTTTATAAGCAGCTACCAGCATTCGACGGAGATTTGCGGCTACTCCAACGCAGAAAACCTTCTGCGGCTGCAGCGTAGCCTTAGAAGTTCCGCCAAAGATGCAGTCAGCAGCTTTTTGCTCCACCCGTCAACGGTGCCTCAAATTTTGTCGACACTTCAGCAACTGTATGGTCGTCCGGAACAGATCGTCAACAATATGATCGCTAAGGTGAGGGCAACTCCAGCTCCACGGGCGGATCGATTGGAGACACTGGTGAGTTTCGGACTAGTGGTGCAAAATCTATGCGGCCACTTGAAAGCAGTCGGATTGGAAAGGCATTTGTCAAACCCCATCCTACTACAAGAACTGGTCGACAAACTACCAGCAACAGCGAAATTCAGTTGGGCGCTCTATCAGGAGCAGGTTCCGGTAGTTGACTTGAATGTGTTCAGCGGTTACATGGCGAAAGTGTCATCGGCAGCTAGTGGCGTAACCCAGCTTGTCAGCATTCCGCCGAAAGCTGGAAGGGAAGAGCGAAGCAAACCCAAGGAGAAGTCGTTCATAAACGCGCACATGGCAACGGAAACGGAGCAATCGAAGCATCGCGAAGAGCCAACCAGAACGAGAAATTGGGAGAAAGCGGCAGGAGAAACGCAACAGCCGAAGTATTCAAGTACACGCAGCAAATTCTGTCCGGTGTGCAAGGTTGACGGCCATCAGATTGGAAATTGTGCAGCTTTCAAAAGACTCGATTTGGACGGTCGTTGGAAGTCGGTAAAGGCAAACAAACTTTGCGCACGTTGTCTCACATCGCATGCACGTTGGCCGTGTAAGGGTGAAGTTTGCGGGATCAACGAATGCCCGAAGCGGCACCACCGTTTACTGCACTTCGAGCCACCGGTTGAATCGAAATCGGACGAAGCATCTACGAGTGCGGTGGTTACAGTACATCGTCAGATTACCTCATCAACCCTTTTTCGGATCCTTCCTGTTACCTTATTCGGTCAAAGAGGTCAGGTCAACACATATGCTTTTCTAGATGACGGATCCTCAGTGACGCTCGTGGAACGGTCGATCGCAGAGGAATTGGGTGCCGAAGGCAGAGTGGAATCGTTGTATCTTCAATGGACAGGAGGCGTTAACAAGAAGATTTCTGGATCGAAGGTTGTGAACATGGAGATATCAGAAGCTGGCGGAAACAAACGGTTCAAGGTATCGGATGTGTATACGGTGGACAACTTAGGACTTCCTCAACAAACGTTGGACTTCGAGGAACTCTCATCAAGGTTCGCTCACCTAAGGAAACTTCCGGTGAAGAACTTCGAATCCGCTGTACCAGAAATACTGATAAGGCTTAGTAATTCCCATCTGCTAGCCACTCTGAAACTCCGAGAGGGAAAGCTGAATGAGCCGATCGGGACCAAAACTAGAATTGGCTGGGCAGTATGTGGAAGCTTGGGGAAGCCAAAAACAGGTATGCTACATAGACAACTACACTTATGTGCAGGACCATCGGATGTAGATCTCCACGATTACGTCCGGCATTTTTTTGATGTCGAGAGCCTAGGGGTAGCAGTTGTTCCTGCTGTGAAAGGGGTAGAAGAGCAGAGGGCATATATGTAAGATCCTGGAAGAAACCACGCGCCGTACCAGTACTGGGAAGTACGAGACTGGTTTGCTTTGGAAGTACGACTACATTGAGTTTCCGGACAGCAGACCAATGGCGGAGCGTCGTTTTAAGTGCCTTGAAAAGCGCTTAGCTCGGAATCCGGATCTATACGACAGCGTCCGTCGTCAAATAGCAGATTTCAAATCCAAAAGTTACATACATGAAGCGACCATGCAGGAACTGGAAGGGTTATTATTATTATTATCTCTATTTAGGAGATTTTCAGCCGCAGGCTGGTTCATCTCCGCACTGGAAGGGTTTGATCTACGTCGAACCTGGTTCCTTCCTATCGGAGATTTTTTTAATGAGAAGAAGCCTGGGAAAGTCAGAGTTATCTGGGATGCTGCATCGAAGGTTGAAGGCATATCGCTAAACTCAATGCTTTTGAAAGGTCCGGATCTCCTAACCCCGTTATTGTCCGTAATGTTCCCGTACCGGGAACGCCAAGTTGCAGTGTCAGCCGACGTCAAAGAGATGTTCCTGCAAATGCTGATTCGTGAACAGGACCGCAGCGCTTTGTTGTTTCCTTACAGAGATTCACCCGAGCTACCAATGAGCATCATGGTTTCGGACGTGGCAATATTCGGAGCGGCCTGCTCTCCTGCGCACTCCCAGTACATAAAGAACCTGAACGCATCGGACCAAGAATGGGACCGTTACAAAGCGGCACTATGTGGACGACTACGTAGACAGTTTCAATACAGCGGAAGAAGCGTACGAGGCAGCCAAGGAAGTAATCGAGGTGCACAGGCGCGCGGGATTTCATATCCGCAATTGGATGTCGAGTGACAAAAGCGTGTTGGAGAAGTTAGGAGAACCTAACAGGGAACCATCAAAAATCATGCTACCGGATAAGGAGGTTGGATACGAGCGAGTGCTAGGAATGGTCTGGTGGCAAGAGGAAGATGTTTTCGCATTCTCACTACAGTTTTGCGAAAGAATTCGAACCCTGGTGGAAGCTCCTGCAATTCCCACGAAGAGAGAAATGCTACGAGTCGTCATGAGTATGTATGATCCGTTGGGTTTAGTGGCTTCGTTCGTAGTACACGGAAAGATCCTGATTCAGGACGTTTGGCGGACAGACACTGAATGGGATGGCAAGGTTCCGGAGGTGATCGCGAAGCGCTGGATGGAATGGCTTGTGGTACTCAAGGAGATGGATGGATTACGCATTACACGTTGCTATTTTCCTGAATACGATGCTGATAGCTACAAATCCCTGGAGCTACACGTATTCGTCGATGCCAGCGCTCAAGCTTTCGCGGCTGTAGGATACTTCCGCATAGTTGACAAAGGGCATATCAGGGTCGCACTAGTTTCATCGAAAACCAAAGTTGCACCCCTTAGAGGACTTTCGATACCGCGATTAGAATTGATGGCACCTTTGCTGGGAGCTCGCTTGCGGAGAACAATAGAACGTAATCACACGCTGAAGTGTCATTTTTCGTGGTTCTAGAAGACAAAAAACTCAAAGTATTGTTTTGTTTCGAAGTTCGAGGAGTAGGAAACGTTATGTTCAACTGCTCGAATTAAATGGTTAATTGACATCATCATCACAACCAGAGGTTGTACAGACTCTTGGTTTTGTTGATGTTGTTGTTGTTGTTGTTAAACCCAAACTGGGATTAATTTACTTATACTGGTGCGGTGAATACTTCAGTAAGAAATGATGCATTGGCTTTATTAAAAACCGAATTTCTTTTAAATAACACAAAGCTCACATTTAAAATATTCCTACAGTGTATGATCCTATATTTTCATTTTTAAATTATACTTCCTCAACGAGAGTGCGAGTCCCTATTGCCATCGGAAACTGATAAGCACATGTTGCTTGTTTATTTGCAACGCAAATTCAACAACCCTTCTTTCCCGATTTTACAAAATCACTTCTCAGCCTACTACAACTGAACACACACACACACGCATTCACATTCACATCGCAGTAGCTCATACCCGACACTGCATTGTCTATAGATTTTAACGCAGAGGGTTCCGCCGCAGTATTGGACAGAACTCCCCACGGGGGGTGTTTCAGTATTTAGGGAATTTTAATCCTCCGTCCTGATGACGTAGCCTACTGGTTTTCTAAATTTCGAACGACATGATTGCGGAGGATAGGAAATGGGAGTATGGGAAGTAGGCATGCAATTTTCCGCCCCCGTTGTCAATTTGAGTGCGTACATTGGCGAACGTTTGCACATCTCAGTTCGATAGGTTTCTACCCCAGGAATGGAGTGGACTAGGCCTAGCGCGCGCGAGGAAGGGAACGTACGTTCGTTTTGAGTACGTCGTAAATCATTGCCGGAATCGCTCTCAATATTCTCGCCCGACTGCTAGACCCCTCGTCGATTGCACGCCGACGCCTACTACGATCCCGAAAATAATTTTTATTTGCTGATATGATTTTCCGAATCATGTCGAAATTGGTATTGTTCGGCTGGATGTCCTACAAACCGAAGCAAAGGGAAATGTGATTCTGTTGTGCAGAGCGAGAGATACACTGATTGTAGGGAAGGGAGTAATTTTTAATAAAGTCGCTGATGATGGTTGCAAAATTTGCATTTCGATGGGGACCGGGTGACGCCGTAATGAAATGAAGTCGACGAAAAGTAATTTGATTGCGTTCCAGGAAGCAAACGGTCACATTTAATGGCGATGAAATTTGAGTTTGTAATTTATTTCTCATATGCAGTGAAATGCCACGCCATCAAGATTGTATGTTTCCGATGGAAAATCAAAATTGGCCCATCATACATGGAACGTCCTCTCCAAATCCCATCGCTCCAAAGTGGCCATATTGTACGAGAAAGTTATTCCATATCCGTACAACGGAAACCAACCACTACAGAGTCTGTGGTGGTCCTCCTACTCTCCTAAGAGTTTATGCACCTTCGGAACGGACTAGCAGACTTGATCCCAACAAAGAAGGTGACCACCCCTGAATGCTCCCAAAGGACTCAACCCAACCATGTGGGAAGAGGATTGAATTTGCTAAACTAGCAGTAGCAACAACAGCAGCAAGAGGGAAGAAGTAAATATCTACACACATGAATCAACTTCTTCATTTATCCTGGCAACAACTTTTGTGCTCTCATCTCACTCATCCCTGGTTCCTGGAAGAAGACTCCTCTTCTGCGATGAAACAGTACGTACTGATATAGTAGGCGATGGAAAAGCAGGCGCTGTCAACTCTTCTTCTGGTTGCTGCCATGGAGCAAAATCGGAGCAAACTTTGCCATCTATCCAACGGAGCGAGAGCGAGAAAGTGCTTTGAAAGTGGCGAGATTTCCCGATTGTGCCCGGGGAAAGGGGAAGAGCATATTTATATAATTTTAAGATAAAATTAATTCACACAACGCATTTGTTGCTGTTGCTGTTGCCAGTGCAGAGAAGCTGTGTAGCTTTCACAGTCAACAACAGTTCTGTCAAGAAGCGGGTCAAAGGGGGGAGGCTTGGACCACTGGGAACGGAGTGTTAATACTTGCCACTCACTTCGTTATTGCTGTACAAGTTTACCCCGCTCACTAGTGAAATAGGAAGCGGAGACACTATGGTACCAACTAACCAACCAACGAGAGCTAAAGGACAGACTTTGCTGTGCTCCGTCTGCAACATTGGCGTATGCAGATTTCAAAGGGTAGGGGTGGACCTGTCGTCGTAGTTTTATCAGGTAACTCAAAGCTCAACACTTAATTACTGATATTTTGAATTTAATCATACTAGTAGGGTAAAAGATTATTGGGGAATTACGAATTTATGGATTCTTTAATTTCAAAATACCAAGATTACAAGATACAAGATCCAAAACATTTGCCCCTGCCCTTACACACCAATGAACTAATATAAAAAACTTCCATATCCATGTAACAGAAACTTCAAGTAGGACTTGGTCGGTTCATCTTCCGTGAATATGGGTGGGCAAGGATAGAAACTTACACATGCTAATGAAAATCCATTTCATTACACCCACACTTACCCCCTTCCGAAACATCTCGATGATTCGAAATGTTCAAAATTTACAACATTGGAAAATGTTCAGTACATCTAATGCGACTTCTCCGGTGCAATTTCTCTGAAAGCCACCATCCCGCAATAAAATTTAATATTTTATTGCATCTTAAACAATCCAGCAGCTCCGAATTTCCTCGAATTGTTCCGTGCTGCTTCCTGAAAGCCATTACCTGCTCGTGTACTCAGAAAACCTTACCTCACCAAGATCCATTCACTTGCCACTTTGACTTGAGGCACCCATAAATTTCCCATTCCACCCGCAATTCGGTCGCGTCGGAGTTTGGTACGAGGCCTAGGGTGTAATGATTTATGCCATCATCGTTTTTCTCCGAGGGCTCCCGGTACTACCGAACCGACGGTCGGACTGCCGTGCCGGTTCCATTTCGCCATATGGTATGATAATTATTACGCACTCTCCTGCCGCTTTTGCTTGCCGGCCGTCGCCTAGATGGCGGGCGCGAAGGCTCCCCCTTGTGTGTGAGTCAATTCAATATGATACTGTTTGAGTTACGCGCGTCCATGGTTTGTGTAGTATGTCTTATTGGGGGTGTCGAAGAAAACGATGAAGTGAAAGCAGTCGTCGTCCGTCGGTCGCTTTGTGGTTTTCTGTTGTGAAATGTTGTTTTCTGGAGCGACTGACTGAGCTGTTGTACACAGCTATAGGTACATACATGCGCCCACCGAATCCAAACGAGGACTATGATAAATGGTTTGGATTATGGGTGATATGTTCTTCTCTCTTTTCCTTGCTTGTGTGGCGCTGTTGGTTGGCTAATGGGATCTTCACTCCCGTACCTCGCAAACTGACACCCTGAAGATGAGAGCCATCTGAAAAATTGGATCTAATCGAAAGAGCACGTGACTTTGATTATCTCGGTGTCGATGGAGAGGAGAAAATGATTAATTTTTATTGGGAAAATCGAATGCAACGTGTGTTGGTACACAAAAGGGAAACACATTGTTGTGAGTGTCATTGGGAATAAATACTCAAGCATAGAAGGAAAACTGGTATCTTTTGGAATGAACAAATACTTTGATTATTTATTAGTTTACATCATTAAGCTGAGTGTAGCCCCAACTATGTTTAAGTGAATAACATTAAAATACATAGTCCAGCTTACTAAAATACACAATACAATAAAATACATGGTCATTCAACGGTTTACTGCGTCAGAAAAAATACGGGAAAAGCGCCGGCGTAGCATCTCTCGTGTCAGGTTGAAATCGAACACTGAAGAAACACGATTGAACACACGTTGAAGGCCGTTTATAGCACCGTTCATGCTATAGTTAGTGCGATGCTGAGGCAATCTTAACATAGCGTTATTTCGCAGCGCTCGGGTCGGAGTTGGACGTTCACGTTGATCTTCTCCAGGATTGTAGAACAATCAATTTTACCCTGTAAACTATCCGCGATGAGCAGGGCCCGCGAAGTGTTTCTCCGAGTACGTAGAAGCTCCAGATCAATCAGTTGACATCGACTTTCATAACTGGGTAGACGAAAAGGGCTTCTCCAAAGCAGCTTCCTCAGAGCAAATCGAAGAAATCGATGCTGAACGGACTCAACTCTTTCAGCACCATTGTTATAGCTTGGGTTCCATACTGCAGAGCAATATTCCAGGGTGGACCGCACCAGGGAACAGTATAGCGATTTGAGACAATATATATCGGAAAAATTCTTTGCAATCCTGAAAATAAATCCCAAAGATCTTGACGCCTTGTCGACAATGAACGAGATGTGTTGCTGATACGTTAACTGGGAATCCAGAATAACTCCCAGGTCGTTAACGTGGTTGACACGGCTGATAGATGTTTCCTGAAGTACATAATTGAATATGATCGATTCCTTCTTGCGAGAGAAGGTGATAACTGAACACTTCGCGGGGTGGACCTCCATTCGGTTCAAGTTGCACGAGTTAGTAAACGCTTTGAGCTGGCATTGGAGGAAGTGACAGTCATCGATAGAACGGATCCGGATATAGAATTACGTCTGCATACGATAGACGAGGGCCTTCGAGGACCAGATTCACGTCGTTAAAGTTCAACAGGAAAATCAACGGGCCTAGGTGACTTCCTTGTGGTATCCCTGACGTGGCTGGGTAGGTAGCAGACTGACATTCATCAACGGTTACCATCAGCTGGCGATCACTGAGATAAAAGCGAAACCATCGCAAGAGGTTGCCATTTACTCCGAGTCTATCTAACTTAGCAATCTCAATTGCATGGTTCAGTTTATCGAATGCAGCCCACAAGTCGGTGTAAATTACGTCTATTTGAGCCCGTTCTGTCATGCTTTCCGTGACATACGATGTCAGACAAAGTAGATTAGTGGTAGTAGAACGACCGGAAACGAAGCCGTGTTGATCACTACTTAGATACTGCTTACAATGAGAGAGCAGGGGCTCCATGATGACTAACTCGAATAACTTCGAAACTGAGCTCAACGAACAGAAAACATATGTGCACATTTTCAACAAAATGGAAATATACCACTGAAATGCACTGAGATCCAGCAAAATAAAATGCCGCACTGCTCGGTAGTGCCCATCTTGGCAAAACATCTAAGTGTGTAGAGTTGATAGATCTGCAGTGTGAAAATTGTTTTTAGGGAGACACTGCCAAACTCTAACGGAACTATCAACTCTATACCTTCATCTCCTCATCTGACCACTTTAAGTCAGATATTTGACGTTAAGCATCTCCAACTATGTAAATCGTTAACTTCCGTATGAAGTAATATTAATGCAAAAACGGGAGAGCCTTAGAAAGCTCTCAACCGTGGAAGTGCTAATTACAGCCATCTTTAACTGCTGAAAAAGCAAACGCTCTTAGATTTTATTTAAGAATCGGCATAAGTCACATTTTTATCGAAAATTACCTTGTAGAAGTTTTTGGATCCACTTAGATTAATACACCTCTCCCACGAGTATTACAAAAGTTAACTGAGAGAAACAAATTTAAATTAGCGTCCAAAATATTGATTTGCAGAACAAAACACATAGGACCTTCATTCGGGTTTGATAATAAATGGTTCAATTTCTCAGTTCACACCATATAGATTACGGGGTCGTTTCTCGTGTCTGAAACAATCCACAGTGTTTGAGGAAGATTAAAATGGCTGATGAGGTGAAAATCCTGAACATCTGAGTGAAAACTGTTATCTTCATCATACCTCGATTTCAACAAGTGCTTGGGGCTTGGTTAGCTTCCACACTGTTGGCTAAAATTATACCCATTATATATTACCCTCTAGAGAGTTTCTTTATGACTATTATCAGAAAAGGGACAATCACAATCTGGATCCGATTGTGCGCTGGAACTTGCATTTGAAATATTTCACCGCAGCTTCTCAATTGGGGCCGTGCTGTGGAATTTTGATTTTCACTGTTTTTTGTCACCAGATCTACCACTAAATTTATTGGTAGAGAATAGAGATACCAAATCTGTTCACATTTGCATAGTAACATCGTAGTTCCTCAATAGATCAGCCTTTTGCATTGAAGCATCATCTTATTGCCGAAACCAAGTTTCCAATAGCCAAAAAAAACAACACACACCAAAGTGGCAGCCGATGAGTTGCCTTCAAATTCTAATACAATTTCTATTAATACCTTTCTCACTTGGGTTTCAGGTTGCATCCGCCTGTCCTGTACTGACGTCCCATTCTGCCACCCTCACCCAAACGCACCGCCTGGGTACTCGTTGACAGAAGAGCGATTCTCCAATGGAAAAATCCGAGTGCTAATTTCTGCTTCTCCTCCAACGGCAATCATTATTTTTCCACGGCCAGCAATGAATGACGGAGTCTGACGAACGGAAAGGGGCGATTCAAATATGACGTCCACTCTTGACGAGGCGGTCTTAAGATTTGTGACAGTACGTGTAATAGGTATGGTAAAAAACCTGACGCAGTTGAAAAACAAATCGAAAAACTTGTGGATGTCATATTTGAATCGCCCCAAAGGAGCATCCATTAAGTACGTCCTGCTTTAAAGAGTTAGGGGGTATTACAAATGTGTGACAAGCAATGCATTAGGTATAGGAAAAAATTTACGAAAGGCGGGAGGGAGATTGATTTTCCCTAAATTTTCACGTGACATACATAATGAATGCTCCCCAAATAGCGAACGATCGCGCGTGAGAGAGAGAGAGAGAGAGAAAGAGGGAGTGAGATAAAAATTTTCCGAACAACACACACTCACTCGCAGTTTACCCCCAAAATATCGGTTTGCATTTATAGATATGGACGGAGTATAAAATAATTACAAGATTTATTTATAAATGTTTGCAGGAAAAAGCCAGCTGCAGGGTTGGTTTGCTTTCCTATGTACAGGAAGGGTGAAGGGGGCGGTTGAGCGACGCGTTTCGAGTGAAATGTACACCGAGAGCAATTTCGGTCCGAGAAGTGAGCCAAAACGTTTAAAACGCGATCAACAGATTTTCTGTCTTTGCTCCACTGCTGTTGGTAAGGTTGATGTGACGGGGGATGGAAGGAACCTGGATACTCACGTGGGTGAGAGAATGCAGAACATTGACGCAGAATTAGCTAGATAAATTATTGGATTCGAATATTGAAGACGTAATTGAAACCGAGTTGCGTAGATTGATGCATTGATTTGGGATGTTTTCTATTTAAAGAATAAGAAAATGAGGAATTTAGTACACCACCCTCAGACGAGTGATCGAAGCATGCACCGTGTCTCAATAAGAACACGACATCCCAGCAGGCGTTGCGATGTTTTCACACGATCATAACAGCACCTTCTCGGCTTGCTTTGCATCGTGTTTTATTTACGACACAAACAATAATTTGAGAAAGCCTCGATGGCTCTGATCCCACGTCGAAACGGATCGGCAACAATAATCGTCTCCGGAATCGTTCCTGAGACCACACACCGAACTATTCTGAAGCATCATCGTTTTGGCCTCGTCGTTTGTGCCTGTGCGACGCTGCCGCCGTGATTGATTATCGTAGAGCATGCTAACGGAACCTGTCTCCGTCCGTCCGTCCGTCCGCGTGGGGCTCACGTTCTCATGTTCACGTTAAGCGCCTTCGATTGCTTCTACCTTGAATTATGATTTATAGTGTAAATTGAAGTTTGTCATGTTTCGAGACACAGGGAAACTTGGAATCATTTCCACCTTAAAACAACACCGAAACCGATTATCAAGCCCTTTCGTTCAGCGAGATCATAGCAACCCATTCCGTCCGGTGAGCCGAGCACCCTCCCATCATAGTAGGCGAAAAAGTGCATCACGCGAACGGTGATGGAAAAGTAGAACAAGAACCAGGATAGGATGTAAGTTCCTATCTTTTGTGCTGTGCAAAACAAACTAAAAACGGGAAAAGCTTTTTTCCACAGCGATTTTCTCTTACTGCCGGCTGTGCCGTTTGGTCTCTTTCGCGTAAGGTACATAGGTACCTCTCGTAAATGTCATTTGCGTTTTGCTCAAAGAGCGTTCGTGCTGTATGATTTTTTGCAGGGATGAATCTTTCCGGTAGTACAGAAATATTGCCTGTGTATTGATTAAGAATTGTTTTAAGAAATGTACGGGTTAAAGTTAAAGTTGAATAATAGTATTAGAGGAAATGGCAATCGACTAAATTTTCAATAGCAACCAAAACTCACCAACCCAACTAACAATTTTCACAATGTAAACGCTTTACTCATTTCATTTATACAGTCTCAAGCTGTATTCAAACGTTATACGATATGAGGAAACCTTTACTCAACCTCTATACAAGCAAATCTGGCGAACTTAGTCAACTACTTATGGCTGTTGGAACGGTCGGGAGAAGCTCTTATTGCATATCCATTAACGCTTCTATACAGCTGTTATCCTACTGTTTAGTTGTGTGTGAACTTGAAAGGCGCTTATTCAACCTTTTCCCGGTTATCCAATAATCTCTACACAGCTTTCTCTTGAAGCCGGGTTAAATACTGCTTACGCTTTTTTTTTTGAAGGAATTTATTGAGTTTATTTTGCTGTGAATCATATTAATCGAAATTAGTTACAAATCATCACCAAATTATTTACCCTGCACCGGAACCTGGAATCGAACTCGAGACGACCTCATTGTTAAACCTTGACACTACCAACTGTGCTACGCCAACACTTTGAACTTATGTAAACAAATCAACATTCCCTTCTACAACATAATCGCTGAGTAGTGGCTTTATAATAGTACACATGAAACACTTTTCTCGACAAGTTGTAAAAGAGCAGAGTAAAAGCTGTAAAACTGCACACATCTAAACATAAACCTAGTTGACTGTGAAAATGCTTCCGAAGTTGCTCTAACACAGTTTATAAGCTGAGTACAGGTTGTTTAGTTGTTGAAAAAGCACTTTTGATGTTTATGTTATTCAGCAAGAGTGGTTGGTTGTTTAGAAGCCATCAAATGAGTAATATATTCACTTTGTTAGCTTTGTTTTGCAGCTACAAGTTGAAAGTTGGGTAGTGTGTGTATAGAAGTGACATTAGCGTTTATTGGCTTATGTTATTCAGTGCGACTGACAAATTGAATAATGGTTGTGAGAAAGTTGAGTAAACGCTCTCCAAAACTATTTTGCTAGCTTTTGCTTGTAGCTGTATCTGCAGCTTCTTTTCAGCTACTTTACAGCACAACGCTGGAGAAGTTGGCTTACAAAGCTGAAAATGTTAGTTGGGAAGTTCATCTAGATAAAAAGCAGATTTTTAGCGATGGGCCCAATTTTAGTTCCATATGCTAACATTAGAGCCATTTTCTCTGCTATAATGCTTTTTCTCGCACAAATTATCTGAAGGAGTCTTCCAAAAAGCGTTGATACCAGCAATATCACACGCGTAACAACAGTTATTCGAAAATTTTACGGGTGTTGAAAATCGCCATAAATTGAGTACGAAACAAATGCGGGGCAACTTAATTTAAAATCTATCGTGCTCGAGCAGCGCCTTCTGTGTTCTTCGAAAATGCTCCAAAGAATATTTTACTTTAAATTTACATATGGCTGCGTCAGTACCGCGCTTGCCTGATCACCGCTCATCGATACCAGATAAAGGGTGATACGGTCAAAATTTGGTCAAGGGAAAACGCGTGTAAATCGGTGAAATCGTTTATTTAAAAAATCAAATTAAATTTCTTTTTCAAGTTCAATTAGTATAAAATTCAGGAAAAATATTCAGTTAGGCTTCCGCTTTTCCAAATCCGAATTGCCGGGCCTTACGCTTGACCCCTGCCATCAGATTTTGTACAGCCACCTTGTCCACCTTCTTCGCCGCAGAAAGCCAGTTTGCCTTGAACTGCTGCTCGCCCTTAGCAGTTTTTTTTGGTCTTCTTTAGGTTCCGCTTGACAATAGCCCAGTATTTCTCAATTGGGCGGAGCTCTGGCGTGTTGGGAGGGTTCTTGTCCTTGGGAACCACCTGCACGTTGTTGGCGGCGTACCACTCCATGGCCTTTTTACCGTAATGGCAAGATGCCAAATCCGGCCAAAACAGTACGGAACAACCGTGTTTCTTCAGGAAAGGCAGCAGACGTTTATTCAAACACTCTTTCACGTAAATTTCTTGGTTGACAGTCCCGGAAGCTATGAGAATGCTGCTTTTCAAGCCACAGGTACAGATGGCTTGCCAAACCAGATATTTCTTTGCGAACTTTGACAGTTTCATGTGCTTGAAAACATCTGCTACCTTTCCCCTTCCTTTTGCCGTATAAAACTCCTGTCCCGGAAGCTGCTTGTAGTCGGCTTTGACGTAGGTTTCGTCGTCCATTACCACGCAGTCAAACTTCGTCAGCATCGTCGTGTACAGCCTCCGGGATCGCGCTTTGGCCGTCGTATTTTGTTTATCATCGCGATTTGGAGTCACTACGAGCGATTTTGTCAACTTTGCGTGCGAGTAGCTCGGATTTTCGCGATGCGCGAGCAAAATTTTGATACGTTGCTCTTCTTGCTTGGACGGCATTTTGACAACTGAAGAGTGAATTCCAAAATCAAAATAGGAGCAACATTCTACACACACACACACCTTCAAAATGAGGGGTGTTCAGGTTTTTTAAATGCAAAATTGAAAGAAATACGTCAAGTTGATATTGACCAAATTTTGACCGTATCACCGTTTACTACATTTTATATAGGAGCTACGAAGTTTTATGATCCTTGATGGTTTTTACACTTAATTTATTTATTTTATTGTAATTCATCTGACATCAGTGGTCTTAATGAATAAAAATTTAACCATCATAACGGTTAAACAGTTTCAGAATCCACGCACTAGTAATTTTATTTTTAAAACGGCTAGATATTTCGCCGTATTCGAATATATTCTCCACCAACGTAAAAGTTCGAAAACCGCGAGTATTCGACCCAACTCCTACTAGACATAGAATTAAGTGAATTTTGTTACAAACAAAGAACAATGAATTATCGGCTCCGTAGAGCTAACGCGATTGAGCCTTAAAAATAAACGAACTAGATAAAAAAACGGTTCATTGTTTCCCAACGAAGTACGATGAAAATTGTCCTGTAATGACCGGTGTCGTAGAAAGCGTTGAGCAGCACGAAAGTCCAACATTGAGAGCAGCCGTGGAGAGTCGACTTCACCGTTCAGCGAACGAATGTCGTGATATTGTAGGCGGGTAATATCACAGGGGGGCAGGAGCTCACGGTGTCCCAGTGTTGGTGAGTTCTTTGCCGTTAATGTTCACGAAAATTTCACTATTTTGCCATACAGAAATTCAAAACAAACATTTTTTTGGGCGAATTTGGACGGGTTTTGACCTGTTTCATAAGACCGGAAGGTGTACGCTGGTCACAAATGCCGTGCCAAACTGATTTCCTACTCAACTAATCAACCTTTGATGTGAATTTCCCTAATAAACACGAGGAGCATTTCTTATAGCAAAACTTTCCATAACAAAATGGCATAGTTCATTTTAGTAAACAAACTAACACTTCTTCCCCTACTGTGTCACCTTTGTATTAGGCGCCTAGGTCTACGTCTTCTTTCAAGGGTGTCCATGCCTAACAGTCTGCATCGATCGGGATAGGCTGGAAGATTTAACGGATCGCGTCAAGGTAAATGACGCAGGGCCAACCGGATGACTCTTCGTTCAATCCTTAAGGTCCAGGTAACATCATTTGGAGTCCATACAACAGAAGCGGTTTCAAGAATTGGTCACACCAACGCACAATACGAAGACTTCAAGCAGTAAGGATCAGAAAAATCCTTCGCAATTTTCGAAATGAAGCCAAGCTGTCGATTTGCCTTGGAAATTATCGAAGCGTAATGAGACTTGAACGTAACGTAACGTAATTTCTTCAACCCTTTGAAGGGAAGTACCGTTCATGCGATAATCGAACAGTAGCGGTTGTTTGAACGATGAAACGTCATTTTACATGGAAGCATGCATTCATGTCATATTCATTTATTAATTGTGATAATTCTTTTTCAATTCACTTATCTTGACATCTAGTTGACGGGTCTGGTTCATCTCATCCTTTGCTGAATCATCTCGTATCGTCTTCGCCTTCTTGTATCTTCTTCACTTCTTCTGATATTTTGTTGTTTTTTGGTATTCTTCTAAATTCACTCTTTGATCTATTTTCTTCTTTCTACTCTCCGGACTTCTGTTTTATTTTCATCATTTCTTCATCATCCTTCTTTATTTCCATTGCGTTGTTTTCTGCTCCTACTTTTCACGCCTTCTTCATTTAGCAATTTTTCATTTTATCTTTTATCTTCTTCTTTTCCCGCTTCGTTTTCTGTTCCGCCATCATCTGATGCTTGCTATTTTTTGCTTTATCTGCTTGATCTTCTTCCTCTTCTTCAGCATCGCTTTCGATCCGCCTTCATCTGATACTTTGCTTCATCCACAATCTTCTCTTCTTCTTCTACTTCAATGCACCATTCACGTTGTTTCTCCTCAATCTTTCATCTGCTATCGGCTTTGTGTTCTTCATTACATGACATGTTACATTCTTCCTTCCTTCCTTGCTCCATTATCTGCTTAATCTTCTTGCCGCTACACCGGGTTTCGGCTGTTCCTGCTTATTTTCTCTGCATCATTCAAATTTTTCCGTCCAGTTTGGCGTACACACTTAGAAATACCTAATTTTACACGTGACGGAATCCATCTTTGACATAAAGGATGAGACGTAAACAAACATGTCATGTAAAATTAAGTGCTCCGAGACTGAAAACTTCGGTACTCGACAAAAAGTACGTTTGATTGAGCTGAGTTTTGCGTCTATTACGACTCAATTTTATGTCAAAAATGACGCTCGTATATGTCAGTCTCAGAGCACCTAAATTTACATGATTTTTTTTAAGTGTGTAGAAAATTCAGCAAATTTGTGGTTTGCTCCTCAGAGTTTCTTAATGCATCTATTAAACTTGTTATGTCAATTTTCTCGTTCTCTTGTCGTTGCCTTTCGTAAATTTTGCACTGCAAAATCACGTGTCGCACGTCTAAAACCGTTCCACAACAACTGGGTGGGGCTTCTTTCTTCAATAAGAACGTATGGGATAGCCGCGTGTGACCAATTCTTAGTCGTGTTAGCACACGCTTGTCGAAAGTGCTTCCCCGTTCCGTCCACTTGTGCGTGTCGTCTTTGATCTCTCTCAGTTTGGAGTCTCTGGTCGCGAACCATTGGTCGTTCCATCGTTGGCGTATTGTTTGCTTCACCATTCTCAACGCATCTTCACCTGGGATTGGTAAACAAATAGGAGGTTCTGTTCTTGCCATGTTTGCTAACCAATCAGCTTCGTTGTTTCCGTGGATGCCGGCGTGTCCAGGTATCCAGCCGAAACGAACGGATTTGGTTCGTGCTATTTGCTCCACTTCCTGAATCCACGGGTGTTTAGATGTTCCAGCTTCTAAGGCCTGGAGACAACTAGCAGAGTCCGTAAGAATGACTAATTCGTTCGAAATGTTCGGGATGGAAACAGCTATCTTGTGAGTACGCCTCCGCAGAGAAAACGCTACATTCCTTCGGGAGGCTGTACTTTCCCGCTAAACCATTATTATGGAATGCGGCACCTACAGTGTTGTCGTGTTTGGATCCATCAGTGTAGACGACGGTTGAGCGGTGGAATCGGGTCGAGAGTAGTTGTTGCACTACCGGGCGGACTTTTACTGGCGGATCGCCGGCTCGTTCACATTTTTTGACGTCCCACAGGATCGAAGGTTTTCGTGTGTGCCACGGACGATCAGTCTGCCACACAAGTTGACCGACAGCGGGGAGCGTAGAGTCTGTCAGCTCATTGAGGCGATCCGATGCTCGCCGAATAAGAGGGAGACTGGTGTTGTTCCGATTTTTCGCTAATATCCGAATTGCAATTCGCACTATGAATTGTGCTGCTAGTAGTTCAAACGGTAAGGTGCCCGCTTCAGCCATGATCGATTGTTAAATATTTGTCTTTCTCATGCATCTAGAAGTACTGAAAGTCTGTTGTTTTACATGACACTAGACCCGGAGTGTTAAAAATGCTGCGTATGTGTGTAGCTTTTCTTGGAGATGGCTGCACTGATTTACGTAAGGACAAACAGTTTGAATGCATCAAACTCTCTTTTTGGAGATGGCTACCTTGTTTGCTGAAGTTTGTAACAATATCTGGATGTGCCAGCTAAATCTGAAATAATGGCATCCCTGCTACCCAACAGACTTCTCTCGTCCCGCACCTGGTGTGATCATCCTACACAGCGACAACAAGCCTTTAATGCTTTTTGATGCTACTATAAAACTGGATTAATCTATCTTTTGTTATGTGCAATAGATGTTTGTACGCATTTAAAATGCTTGCGTCATTTATGACCTTCATCCCTGGTCCATATTTACTTTTTGAAAACGCAAAAAAAAAAAAAAATGAGTCCACCACCCACCCAGCTGACGTCCTTCATGATGCTACTGCTGTTGCTACTTCTAGACTTCACCCATCCTCGTATAGTCGTAGGCGCACCGGTGAGCAATGGCAGCGCGATGATGACGAAAACGACCAGGACGAGAGCTGCATTCCAAGCCAGCCAGCAAAGTTCTGTTTTGGGTATTCTTTTTTTGTGTGCATTCCTCCTGGCAGGAAAAACTACCATCCCCAAACCACCATCCCGAAGCGAGGAAGTTTTTGCTCACTGTTTGCTCTGTTGCTGCCCTCCGCTTCACATATCTACCTAGCTGGTGTGCCATTCGTGTTGCAATCCTTGCTCTCTCCTCCGAGCTTCAGCAGATCCTTGCAACACGTTGTAGGTACCTACTTCTACCATGCTTCCCATGCTCATGCAGGATCGCAGTTTTCCCAGTCGGCTACTGACTGTGAAGCTTTGCTATTCCCATTCCCGGAGGGGGTTTGGTTGCAAATATGTTGCTTTTGGGTCCCCTTCACTCATCCTCTCACCGCCGTGTTGCTACCTATAGAGCCAGAGCTTCGCATCACAATGAATCAGTTTTGAAGTAAGTTTATACATAAAATATCAGAAGCGCTTTTTCTCGCACAGAAGCGGCGGTGAAGCTCTTCTCTGTAGTAGTCGTCCTCCTCGTCGGTCGGTGTCGTCGTTGCACAAAAGGCCATTGTGTGTGCGGTGTGGGTCCGAGACAGAGAGAAAATGCAACTATTGCCTTGGCTGGGTGGGTGGCGGATAGGAGAGGGGTTGCCGGGTGAAAGTTTTGTCGAGTTGAAGCTTTTTTTTCAACTCGTCCTTCTCGTGCTCAAACATCAGACGAGAACTGAATAACTCCAAGTTAGTTACACCTATATCTAGCTACAGCAACCCTACCTACCGTGAAAGTGCTAGTAACAGCATATGGAGTTGGTACGTGAGCTCTGCACGTTCTGACTCTGACTCGATGGGGTGCAGGTCGGTTGCAGCAGTATACGAAGCCAGTAGTAAATACTAAAGGGAAAACTAATCTGTTCGGTGGTTGTTGCTTTTTGCGTCCCGTCCATGGAGGTGGCGGGTGAGAGAAAAACACACCGAAAGAGTGGAAATGAATTTTAGTGTCCTTTGTTGAGGATGAACTGAAGAGTGATATCGACCAATCAAACAATGTTTGGTAAAATGCGGGAAAAGGTAGACGGGGAGGTGGTGTGGGGTTTGAAATTTATTAATAAACTTTTCGGGGTGGTTTGCACTCGGAACGATATAGTGTAAACTATTTCTGCTCGCATTTGGGATTGTTTGGCTTTTTTGGTACTGCTGGGATGTTTTCTTCCATTTGAAGCTTTAGGTGCAATGGATTTGGCTTTATAGAAAGATGGTCTTATAGGCTCTTTATGCTTCTGTAGTGATCGTTTTATCGGCTCTCAACTTAGTGTTCTAGATGCACTTCCAGAGTTATTAATAGAGAGCGTTCCATGTGATCCAAATGCATGACTTTTTATTTTAATGCACCAAAATCCAGACACCTAGCCCACAAGTCCGGACAATTTTAAAAGCTAATCCAAAAACCACGTGCATTTTATAATGTCCATGTTCGTCTAACATAATTATTATGTTTCCAAGTGGATGTCATATTAAAAACAAAATATCCAGATTAAAACACTGTCTGGTAGTCGGTGCATTACGGTATATTGTGTGGCGAGCCGCTATCTGAGGCCGCAAATGTTGTTGTACTTACGCCTATTTGATAATTCATTATTACATTACGTTGTTAAAATATGGTTTTAGATATTTTTAACGTTTTCAGCGCTGCAGAAATGAAAATATCTGTAGTTTCAAGATGAGCTCTGTGATAAAAATTTTGCTTTAAGAATATTAATAACACATAAATTGTCCACAGAGCTCATCTTGAAACTAAAGATAAGACTTTCGCGAGAGAGTTTCAAGAGGTAGGCATAATCAAAATCAGGCATAAATGCTCATGCTATAGTAGACAGTAATTCAAACAATTAAAACAAAATTAGGAACCTGCAAACACTCGCCAACACCTCCACCTCATTTGACCTTAAACTATCTACGTATCGTTGGACATCATTGGTCCGTTGTTACAGTTACGTTAGTTAGTAGCATGAGCAAACAACATAATAGGTAATTATCAGTTACCGTGTAGCCAAGATTAACAAATAGAACGCAGCCAGTAACACATTTGCAAGAAAATGCAAGAAAGGGAGATTCGCTGTTGACAGTTCCGAACGATTTCCACTTGGCCAAGACTGACATAGGTAGCACGGACAAGACATCATTTCGGTTTGGTTCGTCGCAGTGAAACGTGGTGTTTGATTCTCCGGCACTCCATCCACGTAAAAAGTGACGGCACGTGGGCGAATTTGGAAGCGAGATTGCCGGATCACCCGCCGCTGAAAGACCACTCCGATCAGTGAAGTGTACGGCGCGAGTGCAAGTCAAAGCATTTTGGGAAACCGTCGTCCTTGTCAGACCAACGCAGGACCGCCAGATCAGCCGGATCCACTGAATTCCACCGAGAGACACGTGGCAACATCCGCCCACCAGTACGATCGGAAGATTTACCCGAGGAGGCAAAGCACATAGGTGTATCGAATCGACAGATAAACACGGCTACAAGGTAATTGGCACCGTTAAATTGGTTCTGTTCACGTGTGAGTGACAACTTGTATCTTTGCAGCAGACAGCAAATATCCGGCGGTTGGAGGAAGTACGACAGACAATTAGTCGGCCAAAAGCAACCGGTCAAAAGCATCCGGAAAGAAGCCTTCACCGTGAAAGCTTCTTTTCTTCCACTTTAGCTTTGCCATTCTCCTGGACGTCCACGGTGCTGGTCGAACGGATCGAGTACGTTGGTCACTGATAGAATCAAGATAAATACGGGGCCATTGGTCCACCGATCACAGACGAGGGAATAGTTGCACACATCTCGTCGGCAGTAGTGATCCGTCGAACACGGAGGAACAGGAGATCCGCTTCTCACAGCACATTGGCTGGAGCGGTCCGCCGATCACGGATAAAGGTTCGGTACGCCCAGGTCACCCTCTTGCGAGTGGAGCAGATGTCAAGGCTAAGTGGCCTCCAGTGACGAAGCGACTTCATCTAGGCAATCTATCCCCAAGCGAGTCAACGTGGAGTAAGCAACGGTAACAGCAGCGGTATGAGTGAGTGCTCTAATGTTAAGGAATTGAAGATAGTTCTAAGCGCTTATTAGGGCTATAGGCAGTGCGCAGCATGTATTTATGGGCGAATGATTAAATAGATATCATCATGCTATGAAACTTCGATGCTTAGTGCCCTATTTGGTTTTGGGAAGAGTTTACACCGTATAAAATAAATAAAGTCAGTGTTCACTCTCAATGTGTGTCACACGATCGTCTGTTTGTGGTCCTTCTCATTGTTCTTCATCAGCAGTTCTTTCAGTCGATGCGACTTTGGAAAGCAACCGTTTCGTGATGAATGTGTGAGTGCTGACCACGTTTTGCGTCTATTGTTGCAAAGGAAGCACTCTGCTCCCCGTTGGCAAATCTGCCGTGCAACGAAACCACTGGAAGCGGCTCCCGTTCTGGTGGAGGAGGCTTATTGGATAGCGGACGATTCAATGTTTATTGTGTTGTACCTTTTTACTATAGTTTTAAGATGTATTGTATAGTGAACAAGAATCCTCGGCTCTGTAAAGTTAATTCGGCTGAGTCTTATCAAATAAATTAATAAAAAACAAAATAAAGTAGATTACAATAGGATGTGGTGTATTTACCTTTATGGTGTAATAAGAAGCATATGAATGACCAAGAATGATTGTAGAAAATGTTCAACATATAGTCATCACACCGCAGTCGGAAATGTTAACAGAAGGGCTACTTTGAAAAACGTAATAAATTTTCATATGTTTAGCTAATAAAGTGGACAAAATTTATCGTCATTATTGACTCCATCCGAATACAAACAACCTTACAAAGCTCATAGTCAGATCAGCAAAAGCATTTTTGGTATGGTGTTTGAGAAGATACCCTTTTTATAAAACTCGTTGGTAAACTTGTACGCATAATTCTGAGAAGTGCTTAATGATATTTGCTGACGATTTTATTTGATCGAGTATACTGTAGTCCTAGTAGCAAGTTTTGGATAAACATTCAATCGATTCTGTAATCTATTTAATTTGTTTTAACAAATTTGGATGTGTCCAATGTATCCCCCACGACGGTAGATTATCGACAATCACAATCAGGGTTGGCATGCTCAATTTTTCGCACAAATTTCTCATTTTTTAAGATGTAACGGGTCGGGTGTTTTGGGATGAGGAACTAATTACTACCTTCACGAATCTACCGTGAAGGAGCGATGGGTTCAAATGGACCCGTCCCGGCTTAGAGACATCAGGGCGAGTTCAATCAAACTCTTAATGGCGGCAAAGCGGTTGCGAACTCTGAAAAGGGGGACTTACCAACAGGGAAAAGCCTTAATACATCGGCAAAAGAGGTTTCCTATGGTGGTTTTCCTCTACTTGCCTACAAAGGAAACTTATCGATACGCGGATTAGATCCTTAAAAGAACAAAACTGCTTTTCCATTCTCCTCAACTAGATTCTAGGGTCTATGGCGTACCAAGAAGAAAGGTATTTTTTTTTCAGGTGTGTTGTAAGGCTGGTTTTTCTTTTCTTAAATCGGTGATGGGGTTAGTAGAGTGTGTACAATGGGCTGGAGTGTACTTAACGTTATCTGATCTGTTTTTGGACGTGTGGTTTCGGTGATTTTTGCGATACTCTGCAGGGTGCCGGTGGGGGGTAGTTTTCCACCAACGGCGGGCGTCGTGCGTCTTGGGTATTGCGTCGTTCAGCTTCGAGAACGAGAGCAGGAGGTAGCAGATTACCCCACGCTACTAAGGTGAGTTTCTGATCGGTGGGAACGAAGCTTCCCCACAATTTTCACCTGAACAGGTGGCTATCGATGGATAGGTGGCGGTCGGGTAGCGCCGGTATCGTTGGGCGGCGTCGAATCGTTGGGTTTCTGTCCGATAATACAGCCGACACGTGGACTCCGACGCTCGGTCGAGTCGGTCTGGTGAACGGGATCGGCCGGTTCAATTTTTCCGTCCCGAGGGGTGCACCCTTGATTGAAGGGTTTACATCTGTGCGAAAACCTTATCACTCACGCGTATTCCACGTAAACCTCGAATGCACTTTTTTTTTTTAGTTTCTATTAAGCACCGTAAAATTTCCAGACGAATTACAAAACTCGTTCCACCGTTTCCTACTAATCTCTGCTCTAACCCGATCTCGCCCTTCACGCAGTTTTGAACCAATCTCTATCCAATTGGGGAGCCTCTCTCATCTCGACTCGTGAACGAACCCGAAGTCTACCTTGTTGAAGTTCGGTTCCCATTATCGCACACGTTCGGACGAGTCTATCCGGTGGCATACACTCTATTTACCAATCGTCATATGAATTCCTCGTTTGACGTTCTTTGTCGGTTTGAATCCAGAGACGTGGAACGCGATTCGCTCATGTGAAAATAGTAATTTAATGAGGTTTTTTTTTCTTTTTTTTTACTTTATTTGAGATTTTTTTTTTCTTTATTAGAGAGATTTTTAGCCATAGGCTAGTTCATCTCTTACCCTTTATTTGAGAGATTTTTAGCCATAGGCTAGTTCATCTCTTAATTTAATGAGGTTGTGTAGGAATGTATTTTAACTTATTTTTTTAATAAGTGTAACCTTGTTACAAAGAATTCTGCACTCACTTCACGAAACATGGTATTACTTGAAGCAACTGATAGAAAATAATTTGAGGTTTCTATTTACATAAAATACAGTACAATATAAGAATAAAAACAGAAAAGATAAATAACTGCGGCTCACTGCAGACTATCAATGAATTGATATGAATTCGTATGTTCCGATTATTGCGTGTTATGCGTGTACACACTGAACTCTGATCCTATTATATTAACCCTTTTGTGTGCTACGCAGTGTTGGGAAAATATCAAAAACTCAAATCTCACCAATGCACAAGATCACGCTTGATTTTCGTAGACAGAAATCAACTGCGTTTGATTTTGCAAGCTGTGATATCGCAGCTCGGAATATCAAGCTAACAAAACTACCCAGCTGCAAAAATCATCAAACTGTGGTGATCAGCGAATCCAAACACATAAAGCAACCAACGATACAGACAAAACGGTTGCTACGACTACCATGACAAACTCGCTCTATAACATAGCTCGATCCGAGTGGTAAAAGGATAATGATATATTGCTTGCCTGCTTTGTTGCAATATACACGGATGAGGACATAGCTTGATATGAATCGAGAAAAGACATAACAAAAAAATTGCCATTAACACACGTGTATCATCTTCGGCTCTACTTCGTGAAGCAGTTTGCCAACAATTTACTTGTTTCCTTCTACCGCCCCGAGTGAATTGTGTCGCACGGGTAGCTTGTCATGAAAAAGAACGAAGAAGATTATATCATTATTGCTTTGCACTTCTGACATAGCGTTATTATTCGGTTCGTTGATCGCTTGTCATTTTGTCATTTGAAGATATTTTTGATTCCTTGGTGATACTAAGTTTTATGATTCTAGCTTTACACCGAACCCAGCCGAAACTTCCCTAACGGCTGGAAGCAGTCACTTCATGTCTTCCATCGGTGAAGAGTAAAAAGAGATAGCAAGCTTTACTTTCGCTTTCTAAGAAAACGATGTGCAACGGAATCATTTTTCTGTCGGAATCATCAAACTTGATGTTTGCACGTTGGAGTAGTCTCGCAATATCAAGGGAGTTTTTAAAATCAATATCAAGCATGATATTTTGTTCAAATATCACGCGTGATTTTGAAAGCGTATGAGACCGGAAAAATATCATTTGATTGATGATTTTGCCAACACTGGTGCTACGGTTGATAAGTGAAATTAAATTTAAATAAAATCATGTAGGTGATGTTTATCGTTATAAAGCTTTCTGACATCTTGTAAAATGCTAATGTAAACAAAATATTGAAATTTCAAAAGTTTAGGGCAAAGCAGACGCTAATAAGGGTCCAAATGAAGGGGTAAGTCAGTGCTGAGTTATTGTGCCGAAATTAGATTCGACACAGCTTGGGCACATTCATCGGCACACTTTCGGCATACCTTCGGTACCTTCGGCACAATCTCGTAGGCATTAGGTCGTTGTAATAAAATGGGAGCACTGCTAGATAACTGTAATTGAAGTTATTCACAACATGACTTGCTGTTTGAATATATATTCAGGAACATCCTCTAATTGAATATACCAGAGGAACTCAGACCAACAGTTTACTTTTAGATATAAATACGGAATGTAGGTTCTAGAGTGGGCTCAACAGAAAGAGGCAGTTATTCAGGCCCCATTAGCACTCTTATTTCGAATAATGATGCAACTCACACAAAACAAACCACAGAAGTCTATTCATCATCCTCAATAGTCGGTTTCCAACAATGTACTCCATCTTTCCGGCCGTTGATAGACCGTTGTTTTTCACAGCACGATAGGTTAGGTTTCTGGTCTGCCTTAGAGGGCATTATAAAACCCTAAAACACAGGACTTTTATCATCCTATGAACATAAAACACCAACACCCGTCACTTCCCACGTCATTCTCAATCCGATTTATCCTTGCGATTTCAAACCAAAACATTCAAGGTGTCAGAAATACCGGGTTGCTGGGTTGGGTATTTTACAAACAATCGCAGCTTGCTCTATGACCGGCACAATCGGTACACTTGCGGCAAACTTGCGGCACACTGAAAAAAAAGATGACCCAAGATTGGTGTGCCGAGTGACCTACCCCTTGGGCCAAATACTATTTGTACTCCTTTAAAGGGCGACGGGGTAACCAGATATCCATGGTTTTTACGAAATTCAAATCGCGATTGTACATCCAAACAATGTTTTGGAAAAAATCGATGGTTATGATAAGAACTGGATTATGGTGTAAAGAAACTTTTAGATGGACCATCCATTATCTCCAAAATAGATTCTGGAAGCTTTGGGGTAGGGGCCAATTTATGATTTGAACATAAACTAGTCATACGGCATAGCAAAAAATTTAAAATTATATATGCATTTCATTAGATTACATGCCAATTCAACAAATTGACCCATGACTCTGGAACTGGTTCCGGAAGCCCTGGAGGAAGTGGTCAATCTCTGATTTCTACAAAAGCTGACCATGCGGCATATGAAAATTTTCAGATATTTGTATACTATTTATTAGACACCCTACCAATTGAGCAGAGTGACAACGACCCTGGAATAGATTCCGGAAACCCAGGAGGAAGTAGCCAATCTTCGATTCCTACCAAAGCTGATCATGCGGCATATCAAAACTTTCAGAATTTAATAGTCATGTCATTAGCTTCCATGTCAATTGAACAGAGTGACAATGGCCATCCAATGACTTGCAAAGAAATCTCCGATTTCTTCAAAAGCTGGACATGCGGCATATAAAAATTTTAAGAAATTTGTAGACAAATTATTAGACATCCTACCAATTAAGCAAAGTTACAATGGCCATGACAGATCATGTCAATTTAGCAGCGTTATAATGGCCACCTTATGTTCCTGGAATAATTTCCGGAAGTCCCGAAAGTGGTGTCCAATCTCTGAGACTTCAACAAAACTAGTCATGGAGCATATCAAAGTTTTCAGAAATGTTTAGATAATTCATTAGACACTCTACCAATTAAGCATAGAGACGATGCCCCCTATGTTCCTGGAATAGGTTCCGGATACCCTGGAAAAAGGGAAATCTCTAAGTTTAACAAAAACTAGTCTTTAGTGGCCATGTCAATTGAGTAGAGTTACAATGGCCTCCCCTTTTGGACACGTTCCGGAATATCAAAATATTTAAATGAGCATGTCATGAGGCTAGAGGACATGTCAATTGAGCAGAATTACAATGATTACCCTATGTTCCTGAAAGTTCCGGAGTAGGTGGTCAATCTCCGGCACTCTGTTCAATTAGTAGGGTGTCTGATGAATTGTCTACACAATGACTAGCTTTTGTAGAAATCAGACGTAAGCCTTTTTCTGCTGGGCTGCCGAAACCTATACCAGGGATATAGGGTGATCATTGTCTCTCTGTTGAATTGGCATGACCTCTACTGGCATGTCCATGAGCTTCTGAAAATTTTGATATAATCAGAATAACCATATTTTGTAGAAATCGAAGATTGGCCAATTCCTCAGGGACTTCCGGAACCGGTTTCATTGGGTGGCTATTGTCACTCAACTTAATTGGACATACAAATCTGAATATTTGATATGCTTCATTCACAGTTTTTGTTTAATTTTGAGATTGACCACTTCCTCCGGGGTCTCCGGAATCTGTTCTAGTGACATTGGGTGACCATTATCATTATTTTCATTTGGCAGGGTCTCAAATGAATTGTCTATGCATAGCTGAACATTTTTGTTCGTTTCTATCTTATTGTATGAGCTCCATAATAACCATTGCACAGTGGTCCATAATGCAGATTTAGGTGGAATGATATGTTTTGAGCTTGAAATTGAAGCTTTAGACTAAAAGTTTATTCTACAAAGTTATTTCTTATAGTTAGGCCCTCATTTTTATGACAATGAATTCGAGGGTGGTTCTTATTATCATTAAAATCAAAAATCTAACTTTTTTGTTTGAATAAATTAGGGTATAAATTCTTCAAAAAAGTTATAGCTGAACTAATTTCAAGCAATTTTGTGGAGAACGACTTTTTTTTATCTCTTAAATTGGCCGATTTAGAGCTATTTTCTTGAATTGAGTTAGGGTGACGCAAAAAAAAACAGTTATTTTGCTCTTGTTTTCTTATTTCAAATTTCTCAGCAAAGGTGCCTTCAAATGACTTTTAGATCTTTAAAAGGCGCAAATTTTTGCTGCAAAAAATCTTGTCTTTATGTTTCGCCGATCAAGAGTTATTGACGTTTTTATACTACTATATGCTTTTTTCATATGTTAATATCTCTGGTTGGGGCAAACAAAAAAAAAGTTTTTCTACGGCATTTGAAAGGACGTATGTTAGTTCAATAATATGAAAAAATTGGAGGTATGTTATTTTTAAACTCGAATAAAATCAATTTAAATTTATTCATATTTTTTACTATATTTGGTATATCTTTTTTTAGAGACACCCTAACTCAATTCAAAAAAATAGCTCTTAATCGGTCAATTCAAGAGATAAAAAAAAGTTGTTTTCATCAAAGTTGCTTGAAATGAGCTCAGCTATAACTATGCTGAAAATGTATACCTTAATTTATTCAAACAAAAAAGTTAGATTTTTGATTTTAATGATAATAAGAAACACCCTAGAATTCATTGTCATAAAAATGAGGTCCTAACTATAAGGAACAACTTTGTAGAAGAAACTTTTAGCCTAAAGCTTCAATTTCAAGCTCAAAACATATCATTCCACCTAAATCTGCATTCTGCACCACTGTGCATTGGTAACCGGGTACCCCATTGCCTTTTTACTGTGGCAAAAATCGTCGTGAACATGAGTGTTAATTGCTAAAAGTAAAACCAAGTTTCATCAACTGAGTGAAAAGCTATTAACAATAGATCAATTTGTGTTAAAAAAGAGCATACCAACCTTGACCCCAATCTACAAATTTTAGCAAATCACAGATAAGTCTGAATCTCAAAAGCTCATTCAAAGCACTAGAATTTTTTCATGAACATTTGATTAAGCGATGGCCTTCTAGTGACAACGAGCTGGTAAGTTTATGTCCATATTCATCGTTTAGGTTATTTTAAAAAGCTTTTAAATGATAATGAAATTGTTCTTATTATATGTGTGTTGATAGCAGCTGACCTGAGAATCAATCCAAATCTTTGTCTTGCACGCAACCTGCCAACAAGTTACCTGACGGCTGCTGATCTGACCGTTTACAGCCAACTTTTTATCGTATTATGAACTGTAATGGGAATACGAAAATCCTCCACAGAATCCTCTGAAGGAAGCTCATCGAAAGTACCAGTAAGGACAGTTAACCAATCTGCTGGATCTTGAAAAGGAAGTTTTATTTTGCCGTCGCATAGGTAACATCAATAGCTTATTAACGATCAATAAAAGAACATAGCCAAGAGCAAGTGAGTGAGAAAGTAAGTTTTATCAAAAAAAAAAGAAAAAAAAAAAGAAAATTCAAGCCATATCCACTAAGTTTGATGGTTGTGTGTGGTCGCGCGTAGCCAACGAATGCTTAGCACCAAACCAAAAACAAATGTTACATGTGAAAGTGCCAACGGTTGCGAAAAGCGAACTCATATTTTAACCTGGAAAATTGCAAACAACAACCAATCCAAATTAGTGGAAATTGGTTTAAAAATCAAACTTGAACTTTTTTTGATGTGGTCGGACTATAGTCATTTTTCAAACAATTTATGGGAAGAAGTGAGAATTCGTACGGCAAATGTTCATAACCACCAATTAATTGTATGATCAGGTCATCGGAAACGTCAAATCAGTATAATTAACAAAATATTCAGCTATAGTTCGATTAATTTTGACTGAACCATCAAAATTCACAGGAAGATAAACCTTTTTCTATGTAGGCACCGTATAGTTGAGATTTATGCGGGTTGTTAACGCTGGATTTAGTGCGAATTTGCATGTTTAATGTGTAAATTGCAGCAAATTACTGAGTCACATGAAAATCGCTAACTAATTTTTAATACTTACGAAAAAACAACGAATTAAAACATTGCAAGATCTCAAGAAGCAGCGAAGTTTATCCATTCTGATGATATTGAATTGCATTGATTTACTTGAAAATTCCCTGAAATAATCAGCGAAATAAAACCCTCATAAACATCTGTTTCCCCCCAGACGAAACCCCTTTCCCCCCGCTTCACCTCTTTCTTCACCGATCCCACCACAGAGTTGGAGTCAAGTTTTATTTAAATAAATACATTAATCGGTTGCTCGGTGCATTTCATGACCGACTGCGACGACGACGACTACACTCTGCCGCTGATGATGATGGAGCGGAAGGGGCCAAATACTCGCCCGTCCAATGGGAAGTATAAGACTAGTATCGCAGTTGGCTACGACGACGACGACAACGCTGACAACGACGGCATAGCTTGCTTGGTTTGCCGATGATGACGATGATGAAATGAGGACGTGATTATTGTGTGTACCGTACGTACCAGTACACCCAACTATTTAGGAGAGCCAGGAAGTTCGTTTGACGGATGGACGGATGGACGGATGGAAATGGAGGGAAGACACATGGAGAGGGAATTGCACACTTTGACTATGTGACCGTCGTCGTTGTTGTCGCACCGAACCGACCGAGTTGGAGCATGCGGTAAGAATTGATGGAAAAAAGCAGTGCATATATGAATGTGCATTATAGACTCAGGGACGATGACGGTGATCCCGTTTGGATGCCCGGGTTGATTGGATGGGGGTGGCACATTTGGGGCGCAGGAGGCAAAACCACAATGCTATTGAAAAGAAGAGAGTTGTATGAACTGTGGAGAAGAGTAGAGACAAAAAAAAAGTTTGCTATAAAATGTGTGCATTTGCATCGAACGTATGTGCGACAGATATCGTTCGGGTTGAGCTGAACACAATTGAATGAAAAATGCTGCAAATAGAGGGAAAATATGGCAATTGGTGAGAGGAGTGCGGGACACATGGTGCTCGGGATGGGATATGAATCACTTTTCGTGCATTTGCATTGAGCGGAATGAAAATGTTTTAATACAATCCGATCAAGTGCACTCAGTGAGTGAAAGTTGGAAAATGTTGAAGCTTGTTGAAGTAATAATTCCAGATATCAAGATCTGACATCAAATTATAAGCATTTACAAATTGTTCAACACAATTAAAATTTCGTGAACAGATTTGACCATATACATTTTTAATTTTCATCACATTGTGTCTTAACACATATTATCTTAAAATTGACATTCATCACTCATCCAATCCAATTGTCAATTCTTCGTTCAGTATTTGGTTATTATCATTAACAACCATCATGTTTTCAATTTAACAATCAACTACATTAGCCCCTAAGCAGTCGTAAAAAATCACAAAACGAGTCGTTATATGCTTATTTGTCCGAAATGATTAGTTATTTTTAGCCCGGAATGTGACAATCAAACAACGCTCGCTTAGGCCATATTTAGCGAATCATGAGCGCGTCATGATTTGAATAAAACTCAGCGACATATGGCGATCAGTTGAGAGAACGCGCTCGGAATCAATCAGCGATACTTAAAGTAACTCCTCGTCAGCTTGTGTACAAATCCTCCCCACTATTCACCATGCGTCTCCTCCAGTACAATGGCACTCACCAAGCCACCAGCCAGCAGCAACTCATCAAGCATCCATCAGAGCACGCAGCCAACCGAGTGTGACACAGATGTTCGTTTGCGCTGGACTCAAAACTATTTGTCATAATTTTATTATCAATTTAACCTTCATTTATTCGTTTTGCTGCCGCGCGCCGCTGGTACTGCTGCTGTCGCCGTTCCGCTGTGTGACGAGAGACGTGAGTCGGAATCTCATCGCAGCGTCACGTTTTCCTCGCCTACTACACATGACGACAGCGGTGACGATCCACTCCACCCAATCAACGAAGGAACAGCTGATTTTCCGATTCTCTCTCTGTTTTGAACAAAACTCGATTGGGTACAAGCACTGCCAACTAAGTTGGCAAAACCAGCGCCTACTGATTTGTCAACTAGGGGTATACGATAATTAAAATGCACATAAAGTTGTTTCATTCCCGTCTTAACGAGAAAATAATAATACAGTTTTAAAAACCGCACATCTAGACTTAATTGCAATCGGTTTAATACTATTGATTTTTCTTTAATGTGCCGAATTTTAAAATGTAAATATCAGCTCACATCAGAACTATCTACATATCCCGGGTGGCAACTCAAAAGTTCAAACTAAATGCCCTGAATTACCCAGGTTTTTCCTAGTACCAACACTGAATTTCCAGGTTCACATTTGATGCTGGTTTTCTATGAAAATCATCTCGGAAACAAATTTCATCTGCTCTCTTCAGTTAATGACTGATTAATGAATATTTGAAATGAAGTGAAACTAACTGTAGATCCCTTTCATTAAGTAAAAAAAAAAGAAACTGACTGCCTTCACTTCCCCTTCACTCCAGTGTTAACGGAGGTAAGCAATTTGAGTCGCCTCTCCGTGAGTAACCGAATGTGTTTGTTTGATCTTTTCTAAGCTTCTCATTCAGCGTATTGTTCATGATGTGTGAACAGGAAAACGAATTGTATGGTGCGACGCTATCGCCATCGAACATCCATTAATTGTACGTTCCGATTATAGCTTGTATGTATATTAAATGTTGGACGATTCGAAAGCAAACCCTAAAGCTTATCACTATTCAATCAACTATTAAAAATTTAAGCTTTCCATAATGGCTCAGAAAACAGTCACAATTTTTCTCTTATGTAAATACGAATCTTATCACAACGTTATAAATTAACCTAAATTTTCACCAACTTTTATGAGTATAATGAACAGTTAAAAGCCTCAAAAAATCAGTTTCAAACAAGATTTTAAACGTAATTTTTCAACTTCCACATCATACACATCTATACATTATAACATCTAACTTTTTCTAATATTTTATGCTTGATGATACTTGAGTTTAAATTTAAAAAGTCATAAATTACGTAGAAAGCATTTCTGAAACTTGGAAAAAATCTGAGGATTTTTCTTTTATTGAAAATGCTGGTACTTGGTTTGTTTAAAAAAAAAATTTGGCCAAGTCAAGTTCTTTAACATGTTACACTTCTATAAATTTACATACGTTTGAGACATCAAAAGAATAAAAAATCCCAATCTTTAAAAAAAAATATTTTGGAACCTACAACAATTTTGATTAAGAACGTAGACGTTAACATAGCTGCATGGATTTCATAGTTTTAATTTTATAAATACATTCCCATGAATAGGCAAGGAATATGTTCCATAATTATGGGTCTTAAGCTTTATTATTTAGTTATTTTATTTTAGGACTTTGTTAACAATATGATTTAAAGTGTTATACACAAACATGGACTGTTAAGGCTCCGGGTCTTGGGAAACATTATTAATCATCAAATTAAAGTTTAGAATTCAACAACTCTATAGGACTAATTCTTTGAGAATTCCCTGATTGACGATCAAATTTCCTTATATTTTCTGGCTTTCCCAGGCAATTTTAAATTCCCTAATAATTCCAGGATGTCTATGTTTTTTCAGATAGATGCCCCCGTGATATCGTTCCTTTCAGGCTGTCGGTTCATCTATATGAATGCATGTTGAAAATAGACTTTGCATTTAGCAAGGTTGCACATACTCAATTCAGCTAAAAAATATATTTTTTGAAGATATGAAATAATTAGATGCTTAATTAGATCTTCTTTTGAATTTGTAAGAATCTTTTGGTTTTAGAAAAACATGTTTTTTTTTATGCGAAATGAGTATTTGTGACCATGGTTACAAGGGGCAAGCCACATTCTTTATAATTGAAAATACAGTGCCTTCCCGTTTTTGGAAACACCACCTCACCAACTATTTATTTCCTCAAATGTGTGCTTTCTATTAAGTTTTTCATGAAATACCATGCATCTGTAATGCTTTAAGAATGATGTAGTAAAATAACAAATGGCATAAGGATTTTGATTTATTAAATGTTTCTTAATATCATCGAAAATATTTAAGTACAGTGCCTCCCATTTTTGGCAACACATGATTTTTGTCTTCTTCACTTTCTAGAAAATCCATCCAATTTCATAATTTCAATTCTGATATCACTAGACCCCTCTTTGGAGATCATATCTACTTGAAATGTCATGAATTAATCCCCAGAAAGTGATAGCCTAAATTTGCAGAAAGAATTAGTTGATGAGGTCGTGTTGCCAAAAACAGGAAGGCACTGTATTATCAAAACCATCTTGATAGACCTTGAAGTGCTGAACATTGTTTTTTTTTGCATGGATACTTTTGTTTTTAAATCTAAGTCCAGGAAATGAGAATACAAAGCAATATTTGGGTGCCTTCAGCCTGCTGCACTTAAAATTTGTATCGCATCATTTTATATAGTTTTAAAATCGTCATGTCAGTTATTACGTGCACCGTTATTCGGTGCCTTTGAGAGAGATTGTTATCATAGAAAACGAAGGTTAGGCAAAATTATGTATCAAGACTTTTCGTACAGGCTGGTTTGTTCGGGAAATGCTGATTTAAATTTATGAAATTGGTTAGTTAAAAATGCGCTAGAGAGCATATTGCATGACTAAGTTTGAACTGTATGAGTCCTGTAATATTTAAGAAACACGAATTAAGTCAAATAATTGCATTAGGTAGTTGTACAGTGCAGTTTATAAAACCACTGACACAAGGCTGTATAGTTCACAAGCATTTTTACAAGTTATGATTATTTATAGGAAATAACCAATCAATCAAATGGAATACATAAAAAAAATTTGCAAATACATAAATTTTTAAAAATGTGTATATGAACCCTAGCTTGCTAATATTAGGACTGGCATTGAAATCTAAGCGTTTAAACATATTTAAGCATGTGAAATATTTAAATCTTGCGATTTTTTTAAACAGTACATGACTTTCATTTAAAAAAATACTTAAGTGTATTTTATTCTTCTCCTTCTTCTTCTTCTACTTCTTCTACTTCTTCTTCTTCTTCTTCTTCTTCTTCTTCGTATTTCAAGCTTAATGCATATCGCATATTAGCTTATTGCGTGCTCTCAACTCAGTGTTCTAGATGTACTTCCACAGTTATTAATTGAGAGCGTTCAATGCCTGTACCTTTTTTGCATTGGTTTAATTGTGTGGCAAGTCCAATCATACTTCTATGCCCAGGGAAGTCGAGAAATTTTCCAACTCGAAAAATTCCTAGACCGGACCGGGAATTGAACCCAGCCACCTCCAGCATGGTCTTGCTTTGTAGTTGCGATTTTACCGACTAAGCTAACGGAGGCCTTCATGCTGAGTAATTACCATTTAAAAGTGCGTATTTTATAAAGAAAATCATTAGTATCACGTTATCATTAAGAAATATCATTTTACTTGTGAATTGTGTATGTGCTGAACATGATATGTCTCTATTTTCAACAATACAAAACTTAGTTTTTGAAAATCAATTAATTTAAGGGCCATTCCAATGCTTACAATCACCAAACGAAGGGAATTTTCACGCAAGGTTACGGGATGTAATATCAGCCTAGCCCCTCACTTCGGCCTATCATTCAAATAACTCATTGATTCAGCAATAATACACAATAAAGGGCCACCCACATTAGATCCGTTTGCGTTGCGTTGACGTAAATTTGACAGTTAGACAATAGATTTAGCTGTCACTTTGCCGCAACGCGTCCAATCCGGATCTAATGTGCGTGGGCCTTAATAATGAAAAACTAATATCAAATCTGCTGTAAAATTGTAATCCGTAAATTAATTGCCCATTTTTGGGACAAATTTTGAACATTTATAGCTCTTTTTCAAAGAAAAAGTTTGATGACATTTACTTAATTTTAGATTGCTAGGCACAATGTTCTTACCGTATTATTGCACTAACGAAAATCTACAGAGCTGTGGTCATCAAAAAACCTGATAATTTTTTGAATTGAAAGAACTTACGTTAAATCAATATCACACTTTTCACTCCTACTAATAATATAAAAGTTTTAACGCTTTTAGCGCTTTATAACTATGGACCAAACATTAGGGACGCAATGTGGATGCTTGTTCCTAATTATGGCCTACGAGCTTTGGTGAAACCATTCGCGTAGACGATGACTCTGCAATATAGTCGCTATATTCATAGTCTGGCGGATAGAATCTCGGGAACCAATTGAGCTGTCAAACAGTGGAACCAATCGAGCAAATCACGACCAGGAACAGAAATGAGCACATCAGCTATTGAGAACAAAATTTCGGAAACCGTTTTCTCGTGATTCAAGGCTCGCCTACGCAAACAAACACCATCTTTGGGCTGGGAAAAGTTTCCCCTATCCGATGATGATGGTAATTTGCGTTCGATTGGCGAGGAAAGAATAATCAACGTTTTGTTTATAAAAGTTGATAGGACCTTTTCAATTGTTGGTCTACAATATATTGAATTGTTTCCGCTTTTTGATAGATCGAAATTCTATCCGCCAGACTATGAATATAGCGACTATACTCTGCAACTGTTCACTTCTAAAGGAAACCCCCATACGCAAATTTCGAATTTCGTGAAACATAGTGGATCGTTTCTTATCCTTTCACTCCACTGAAACATCCCAGGCAAAATGTTACTCTTTGCGTGAAAGGAGGGGTTGACATGGTACCCACGCTATTTCTAAATAACCCAAATTTGAGAAGGATCTACTCATATTCGTCAAAAATAGGGTACACCAAATTGAGTAAACAAAGTTTAGACTAACAAGATGACGAATGGAAAACATTGACCCGAATCCGAACGATGTTGTTCATTTGTCATCTTCTCAGTTGCAACTTTGTGTGCTCAATTTTCGGTAGCCCTTCTTTTGACGGATATGAGTAGATCCTAATAAAATTGGGGTTGTTTTGAAATAGCGCGCAGTCAATCCTCCCGTCAAAACAAACTTCACGGCAAATAAGACTGACTCATATTTGAGTACCGTTCACTCAAACTTGCAAAAGCGTAAATCACTCGTAGAGTGAGTAATTTTTTTTATCAAATATCATTAAATGTCACTCATATTTGACTGACATTTATTCATATATGAGTGACATTTAATCATATTTGAGTAAACATTTACTCATTCTATGAGTGACTTACGTTTTTGCGAATTTGAGTGATCGGGATTCAAATATGAGTTATAATCATTTACCGCATAGGCTCTTCGAAAAACCATCAAGCCGAAAAATGCATTAGGCCCTAAGTAACATTGATCGATTCTCCTCATCCACTTTCTCTTTCGTTAATAACTTGGCTACAAATCCGTTTCTTGCCAAGTTTGCCGTATTAGATGCTAGATAATAGCTTCTTTTATCGAACTAGGGGAAATGGCTCTAATGTTGGCCTATGGATCTAAGATTGGGCCCATAGCTAAAAATCTGCTAATTTTCAATTTTATCTAGATTAACGCGTCAATGCGACGGTACAAATGGGTATTTTTGGTTGCTATTGAAAATTTAGTCAATTGCTGAATTTATGTATGGGCCCAAGTTAGGGGCATTTAGGCCGACATTACATCCATTTCCCCTATATGTTAAACATAGCTGGAAGTATCTATACAAAACCGTGGGGATGCAAAGAAAAAATCTACTAAGATAATCTGTCAATGTTGCTTTTAGGAGCTAATGCATTGTTCGGCTTGCTATCACTTGACTTTACAGTTCGTTATATGTGTTGTCGTGAGATGATCTATTTGGCTCGTGATTTATTTTATCTGGATCAATGGAAAACACTACCCCTTTCATCCTCATCAGTTTTTACGCGAGAAGTGAAAGTGGTTACATATGAGTGAAAAAGAAGCGCGATTCCACATGCCGATCCTTTGTAGATCGAGGATCATCTTCGATAGGACGAAGTTGCATCCATTTATAGATCCAATTTGAGTACAGTAGACCGACATTACATCCACGTACCTGGAATTGTTTCATGTTAAAAGGGTGAGATTCAACAATTTTCAGTCGTGCCTATATCCAAATAACAAGAATATCTAAGCCTACATGTTCACAGTGAAAGATTGACGGCAGCTCAATCATTACATAAGATACGGCATAAAATCTAATTGAAACCTTCATATTAGACCAAGGATAGGGACATATACCCTATATAATCTTCACCAAAGACACCAAACTTCTAAATATTACAGCAACAGCTCTAGAACAACTACTCCTGCTTAATTCCCATTCTGGATCATTGCACATTGTCAAATAGACAATTTTTCGCTTTACCAACAACCATAGAAGACAGAAATTCAAATTTCACGGAAAAATCAATAAGGCTTTAGGTTAGCGAAATCAATTTTCGGATCATTTTATATTAAACTGTTTTTGTTTTTTAACATGGTCGTATAATCTACGATACTTGAAAAAAAAACGCATTTTCTACTATTTCTGATGGTAGAGTCAAACGGATCCAATAGTTTTGCAAAAAAAGTTTTACCAGTTTTATAAAGAGTAAATATTTTTTGTTTTAACAAATTCATGTTTTGAAAAAAATGTTAAAACTGCTTTCAAATGCGGCATTTTCATATAAAAAATAGTATTATTTTACATGTTCCTCTTAAAAGCCACAGTGTTCCCAAGTATTCGAGCTGAAGCCTGGACTTTAATATTCAAATTCATGATATAAGCTTCTATAGATATCTGCAGATGAAGTAAGAAGATTAAATTGAATCATGCATATGTTTTGAAGTTCTTCCACATTTTCTCCAAAGTTTGTGGTTTTAACCATATTATTCCTCGGCATTTTGATGCATCTACTTGAACGAACAAATGAAAGTTTGCATGGTTGTTAATACAACATTAAAATATAACGAAGAACATTTTATTTACCATTTCATCATGTTTTAACCAATTTGGTTTTATTTCCCAAATAACTCTGAAACGACAAACTTTTTTAAGATAAACAACTTTTATGAGGACATAACATTTCTACAATAAAAAGTAAGATCGTGGTGCCATTTTTGCGGATGAGTTGCGAACTATCTGTTTACGCCAACCCTCGGAAATGTTTCGTTTAAGAAATATTAGGTTTGTCTTCTTAGTTGCATTCCTGGCCCAGTGTCCAGTATCACATATGAAAAAGTGAATCTATTACATCTCTCATCAATTACAACAAAGACGGTCTCAGTTACTCGATTCCGTGTAAGTACGCTGATTTTAGATTGACTTATATTTAATTTCAATTGTTTACGTTTCAACCATCTACTTAGAGACCGCACATATGAACTCGATGAACTCCGATTGTGACGACCTTGTTTACATTTGAAACAATTTCCAGGCCGAATAGCATAAAACAATTTAATTTTTGACTCGATCTTATCCGATTTGCAAGCAACTGTGCAACCATTCATGTGAATCGGTTATTATGAATCTTGATTTTTTTTTTTCAAAATGGCGTCTGTGTCATTGTAATCTTATCACGAAATCACGATAGAAATGACGGCTGTGACAAAAATTTTCTTTCCTTGATTTGTTTTCCGTCAATCTTGTTTTCCGTGCTGAGTTACCGACGTCAGGGAGGCTCCCACATCAGGATCCTACTGTCATATGTAGCTAAAATCATTTACACCGCTGTAAGAATTGAAATTACTAAATTTGCCGATAAGACAGAAAAATGCATATCATGCAATTGCACTCACGTCAGTAGCGTTCACTTCTACCATAGCTTCACCAAACAGAATTATTAATTTACCTTTCCTACACCCAGAACAGCGAACTCGAATGCGCGGATCATGTTACATCTTTCAATACGCTAATAGCAATAGCAAGCACATTGACATCAATGAAACAAACATAGAATTGTCACACCGTTACAGGCATCTCACTTTGCCTACAGTAATTAAATATAAATCACATCATGCCAATGCAACAAATTGTAAAATGTAATATGACAATAACTCCGTATATAAATCCAAGCAGTTGATTAATAAAGCCAGATACTTTCGATCAAAGAATCACTTTGGATTGCGATCCTCTCCTGCCCAACTTGGGATACACAGGTTTGGACACCGCTAAAAGGAAAAGAAATTCCCCAAGGTTCTGCGATCCTGTTCTGCCCTCTGGGATAAACAGATGAGGACACCGCATCCATTCCTTGATTATGCCGCGAGCCTGCATACTTGTAAAAAGGCATAATACTACCTATGGATCCATCCAGTCATGGACCTGGAACCAACGGCTTTACGTCCCTTCCAAAGGAAGGCGTGATCAGATGTTTATTTCTCAGAAAATCCCACCGGTGCTGACTGGGATTGAACCCAGTCCCTTTGCGAGACACAGTTGTGAACAAAAATAAAGTCTTTCTGGGAAAAATATACTCGGTTATTATTTAAAATTTATTGTGAGTAAATTCCAAAAATGTGTTAAAATCACAAATTTCTAAAAAATAATTCTTCAATATTTATATTTATATTTTTTGTAAGAGCTCATAAAATATGCATACTTTTGGAATATTTAAAACCATGGACACTTGAAAATTGAGAAAAATCAAAGAACATCAACTTTTTGTCATTTTTTTTTAACTTTTGCAATTTTGGCACAGAAAACGATCTAGAATGTCTCAAATATTAGATTCTGTGTATAAATTACATAAAAAAGTACTAGCAAAAAGTTCAAAAATTTGACCAAAAGTTCTTGTTTTACGATTATTGTCAATTTTCAAGTATACATGGTTTTGAATATTTCAAAAGATTGCATTTTTCAAACACATTATTTTGTTTTACTATAAACATTGAAAATATAGTTTTTAATTGAGACTATGGAGCTTGTTTACATTTTTATTCCAAATTAATAAAAACAATACCGTGTACTATATTTTCTCCCACAAAGACCTTATTTCTGTCTCCTGCTTTGTCTCAGACGTCATTTCATGTTACAATTTATAAAAAAATTACAAGAACGCCATTTTGAAAAAACAAAAAAAAAAAATACTTGATCCAAAATGTGAATGATTGCCCATAACCTAGGGGTAAGACAACTGTACTCAGAGTTAATATATTTGCAGTGAGTAAATTTGAGTTACTCATATTTACTCAAAAATAAACAAAGTAGTCTAATATTTTTCATCAAATAATGTTCAAACAATCCCCGTCTGTCAGAATGTTTTGATTTCAAGATTTAGTATTCATTCATTAAAAGATCCAAGTTAGATGGCTCTTGTCCAGGCCAGGATGGTTGGCTAAAGTGTAATGTCTTTGAAGTTTTTTGTGATGTGGTGGTGTTTTACCCGAGAATCTTAAAATAGCTGAAGACACTTCCTTTACGGGTTATTAAAACTTGAACTTCGTCAGGATTTCCCCCAGAAGATTTTTCCGACAATTTCTGGAAGTTTCTTCCAAATTCCCCTTGAATATTTCGACCAGCTTCTTCGGAAGGATTCTTATGATTTCTCTGGGAGGTTTCGTCTGACTTTGCACGAAAGTTTCTTCCAACATCTCATGGAAGTTTTTTTTAAAACTTGCCCTGGAAGAATCTTCCACCTTCCCCGCAAATTTCGTCCATTGTTCAACGGAAGTTACATCATCTTTTCATTCCAACAGTATCAGATTACAATCAGAAGTCCTACTGGCTACCACTGGAAGTGGAAACTATTTCCCATTTCATCCAGACTTCCCACGGAAAGTTTTTCTGAATTATTCTGAATGTTTCATCCGGCTGCCTAAATTTGCATGGAAGTCTCTTCTAACTTCGCCCGGGAATTTCTCACAGATTGTGTCGGAAACGTCTACCGGTTGCGTTTGGAAGATTCTTTGCGAGGGAGCTTTCCTGACTTCGCACTAAAGGTTCGTCAAACTTTCTCCGGATATTTCTATCGATTTTCCTCAAAAAATATGTGGTCATTTTTAATATAAAATATGTTTAACATGGTTTTCGTACGATAAAAAATCTGCTTCTCGGGAAGTTAAACTAGTTTCCTGGAAATTGGGAAATGATAATTCTGGTAAATTGCCCGGGCAGGAAACATTAGATGGTGTGATTTAAAGACTAAGGAGGTAAGAATTTTGCCAAATGTTTTCAGAAGATTAATTTAGCTCATGAAAATTAATACTCAATCTCACAAAATCGGTCAAAGAGGTTTCATATTTTGTTGCACTACATGCCTGAAATGAGGAAACTCATCATTAATAATAATTATTAATAATTACGGTGTATCGTGATAAGCAACATTTTATTTACCAGCATTCATTTAAAAAAGAGTGATTTAAATCTCTGAAAATATTTAGCTGGAAAATGTCAGAGTTAGGGTCAATTCTCTTCAGAAGCGTTCGTTGTTTTCCCTGATACTCCTGCAAAAAGACATCAATAGACACGAGTTGAAAAAGGTTGAACAGGAACAGGTTGAATTTTCATCGTCTGGTGTTGTCATGTTGATCGATATTTAGCACAAAAGGAGCATTGTTGAACGGTATTTTATTTAGCTGTTCATCCTAGGTCAAAATAGGTTAGTTCTGGTCAACTTCATAGTTGATTCTATTCTGAAACTTCATATGTCAATGAGCGATCGTCAAAGGAATGTAGGAACCACCACATACTATTTTTTCATACTGGGACTGTCCAGAATCTATCTTTTGATTAACTGGATCATTTGAACAGTCATGAATCCCCCTTAATATTGAGTGAAATTCTTCCTATGATTGTGCGGAATCCTCCCTGGGATAGTTCATATTCCTTCTTTGGATTTTCCAAAGTTACGATTGATATTGTTGGGAAACCGATCTGGGATTGTCTGAAATTCCCCCTAGGCTTTTTCGGAATCTCTACTGAGGCTGTCATAAATCCCCTTTGCGATTGACTGGAACCCTCCTAGAGATTGTACAAAATTCCCCTGTAATAGAACGTCATCGGCATGGCAGTAAAGCAAGACAGCTCTAACTGTTTCGTAAGGTCACTTCCATCAATTTTGAGGGGGCAGCTTGTAGTTTCTTTCGTACACGTGTAATTGCCCTTTCGTTGCTGAAAGATTTTTCCAGAAAAGCATTGCAAGCGCACCGTTTAAAATGTTGTTGCTTTGCTTTGCTTGACAGTATCGGTTGCTATGTGTATTTTATGTTGCGCAACGTGATTTACTCAGAGTTACATGATCAAAAGCTTTCTTGCCCCAAGCCCATAACACACAATTATGCAAAGTTTTATGCAAATTGGAGAAGGTCGAGTTTATTCGATTTGTCATTTGGCGTGGAACTGCGCCTTTCCCAATGCATTGTAGAATTGTAGTCATGATGATATAATTATTGCATTTATTGAAAATTCCCATCCTGTCTAGGATGCAGCCTGCGTTCAGCTGTCATGTCTATTACTTTCGTAGGAATGATTCTTGTTATCATAGGAACCACTGGGCAGTTTATCTTGTAGTTGGAATGTTTCGATTCGATCACCACCGCTTCTCTCAGCTTTTCTCGAGCGTACGTTTGGATTTTCCTATGCCGGTAATGAGAGGTACGGCAATCAACCATGGGTTCGTTGATTTGCGATCAGGAACGCGGATCTGGATATTTGAAGGTGACTTTTACCACAGCATGAAATCTGTTTATTTAATTCTGAACTATTATAGGGGTATACAAAGAAATTATTTACATGCTGATTTATGTACAAATTGAATGCAATTTTTCAAACGGTGTGCATCCCGTAAATTCACTTATTGGCTCTACAGAACTGAGGCACGGCTAATATATTGATTACAAGCTTTATATTGTGGGAATCCATGTTTGTTATCCAGGTTTACTTTGCCTGTTAGTTACCAGAATTTATGAAAATCAGTTGCTTACCCTAACAACTACAACTTTATATTCCACACCCCAGGGAAGAACGCACTTTTTCATTTTATTTGGAGTTTTTTATGGCATTCTAGGATTTATCATGCATCATTTCGAGTTCAGATGCTATGCTAGATGTGTTGCTTGATAAGACATCAAAAAACTTACGAAAAAGCCATGAAAAACACAAATGAAAGTCAGCTGGTGCGTTCTGCCCAGAGGGTACGTTCCCCTCCTGATGTCACAGAAAACGAATAGAGTGCTAAAATTTTCATCCAAGATAAAAGCTTCCAACCAGATAACCGACACCGACACAACTCGTTCGTTTCGTTTCCTTCAACAAGTTTAACTAACTTTACCCCAAATTAAACCACCCTCCAGTTGACGCGGTAAAGCACCGGAGAGCAGCATGACAAAGGTAGGTGGAAAAAAACGACCCAACGCAGAGGAACGAAAATTTCATTTAACGTGAAAGCAATCGTCGGTCGGTCTCGGTCGTCGTGTCAGTCAGCAGTGTTCAGAAGCAGTCAGCTAGGTCATTCCACCGAATCTCGTTCCATTCGTCCGTCCGTCCGTCCGTCCGTACGCCAACTGTCTGTAACAGTAGAGAAACCATTCCGAGATTGAGTTCAGTCCTACTCGCAGACTAACCATAGTCGTCCTAGCCAGAGAGCAAGGGCAAAATCAGCAGAACAGCAAGAAGGGCAGAATATGCACATTCCATTGCTTAAATACCTTTTTGGACCATGCACTGCTTGCTGCTGTTGCTGCAGTTTTCCCTCCAATGGTGCCCCCTCTATAAGCGGACCACAGACTTGTCGTTCATGCCAATGCATCTTTTCCCAGCCATACTCAAAACTGCAAGAGCTAGGAATATCGAGAGCCCAATGGAAAGAGGGATTTACCTCGACAGCTTCTGGTTGTTGCTGGTGCTGCTGCTGTTGCTGGGAAACACATTCTATCACAGCAGCAGCACACAGAGTCTATTTACTCTTTGGCAGCTTGGCAGTCCTGTGACCCACGAAGACCGAGCTGCTGGTCGATTCAGGAGGATAGCTTTTCGCTTTCGCATGGGGAACGAGAACAACCCAACCCAAGCTGGGAATGAGAGGAAATACATACTTGCTGTATCTCGCCTGCTACGATATGGTGATGTTGCCACCATCCGGATTGCTGTAGGGTTGCTTCGATGCAATGTCCGTAAGGTGGGTTTAGGGTGTTTGCTCTGTTTATTTCAGAAAAAAACCCTTTCCTAAACGCTTATTTCGACAGTCAATTACGAAGAACCACCCTAGCGTCTTCCAACTGGCGGCAATCAAAAAACAATTGCAACAACATATCTATATCAGTGCAAAGCTAAATCGCAGGCAGGCTCCTTTGCTCCCATCCAAGCTTTCAAACAGCGGTGCAGCGAGAACTGCATCAGACATTCCGAGCAGCAGAACACAGGCCTCATCATACAGCGAGGAGCAAAGTTTAGGCTACTGAAATATAGTACTATGCGCGATATATTTATTTGCCACTGCCACTTCGACCAGCCTAGGACGATATCGTCGACAGCGGGCATGATTCAGCAGCACAACAGCATTAGTTTATGCACTTTCCCGGTTCTGTAGATAGCTACCCGTGGGTCTTCCTGGGAGCCAAAAGCCTTCCATAGCCCGGGTGGGACAAAATACCAGCAGTATGGAACGCTTCAGGTCAGCTTCAACTCTTGCTGATTGTCGTGTTATTGCTAGCTGCTGATGCTGGTTCGGTCCTGTAGGAGTCACATGTTTGAAAAGTGGTTTGGGAGAAGGGTGGGGAGTAGTTAGAATGTTTCCTGTTTGCCTGCCTTGTATGGGATGAGATTGCAACCGGAGTCCTTGAATGATGCAATGAAAACTGACCTGAGCTTGCAGCGCCCAATGTGGAATGGTCTCATGGATAATTATATTAAATTCCTCATGGGTAAAATGGGCTATCGCCGACAGATACTCTGTACGTGTCGCCGCGATTGTGGGATTGTAGGACATGTTTGTCGATCATACATCTGAAACCTAGTTTCAATATAATTGTAGTCCAGATTTTAGACATATTTTGTCAATCGACATATACTAGTACAAATACATATAGAGGAAGTGTAGTTTTGACCATAGTTCCTTATTTTAGCCATACCTCAGAAAAACATTTAAATCACAATATTCGTGCATTTTATGGCCGATTTGTATATGAATAAGATTCGAATCAACAATCAACTTAAGATCTTAAACTTGTAAAAAACGTGCATATAATCAAAAAATGGTCAAAATTTGAGCGTACAGTTTGTACAATACTTCAATCCGACTAGACTCTAGACTACCGAGTGAAAACCCAAATCTTGATAACTTTATAAAGATATAGCTCAAAAACAAAAATACGCATCACTGATTTTTTTATATGTTGTATAAAAAAAGCCTAAATTTGCAAGGAAAAATATATAAAAAATATATTGCTCCCTATGTCTACGAACCATGAAAACCATAAAAAATACAATCAACGTTTTTCTAAACAAAATCATGATTAATAACATTTCATTTGATATTTTGATCTTTAAAATCAGCCCAGTGGTTCAAAAGTTATGAATTTTTGAAAAAGTCATCTTGGACCACCCTAACATGGAAATGGTCACCCTTATGTCATGTTTTTTTTATAAATGTTACACATTCGACCTGATCAAAACGAACTACAGAAGTTATGTTTACGGAAATCAAATAATGCTTGATCTACACTAACACCAACGATAATCAATTCACTGACAGATGCAAATGAAGGGAGAAAAGCAAAAAAAAAGGCTAACGCTCCCAATGAATGATTAATTTGTATATGATTAAATATTAACATTAAATAATAATTCAATTCCCAATGCAAAACAAAATTAGAAGCTCACATCTCGATGAACATTTCAAATGGTGCTATCTACTTTGATCGATTCTCTTCATCGACTTTCTCTTTTGATAACCACTGCTATGCAAACAGATTTCGCGCTAATTTTACCACATTAGTTGGATAAAGGAGGTTCTTTTCTAGCGTCCAAAACTACAAACACAACAGGGAAAGGTTTTGCAGCCGAGTTATTAACGAAAGAGAAAGTCGATGAAGAGAATTTATCAATGCCGATAGGACCTTCTGAAATGTTTATCTAGACATATTCAATCCAACACTATCGGGTAGGGGAAATTCGTGCGAAAAGTACAATACAAGTTAAGAGATGAATCAGCCTCTGTCTGAAAGTCTCGCTAATAAAGATAACCTAACCTAACAATACAAGTTTGGTTTACAAAAGCTGATAGCGAGATTTCTATGATTAATATTGAATATTTCCAATTAAAAACTACAAGGGACAGCCCTATGGGGTTGTACGCAATGGTGACGTAGGACTACGTGGTCTTATATAATAAATCTTATTTTTTAACTGCCGCAGGAGCTTGTGTTTTGTGTAGGAATAGGAATTTGAGCGGGGTTCTCTTTGTTTATACTCTTTAGTATGACGCGAATGACATAGATGGCCCACAGCAACTCACGAAGAACTACTGATTCCCTACTGATTCCGATCAATAGCGGTGTGGCTTCTTCCTCCTTCTATAGATGCTCATGTGGGCTGTAGTTTAGTGCTTGTAGGCAGCCTTTCGTTGTGTACTCGAGAACAATGTTCAACGCTACGCGCCGAAAGCACTGCTGCTGCTGCACTTGTGGCTGACGACCGGCAACCAGCACACACGGGGATTGGAACTGAATCCGATCAGCGGTTGAGGCCAGCCTTGGTAGCTAGCTGCTTGCGGAGAGCTTTTCGTTGTGTACTGGAGAACACCACCACTCACCAAACGGTGATTGAATAAACACCGTTTGGTGAGACCGGATGGATTTCAACTTTGAAATCTGTGTTAGGGAAATCGCTTTTCGCAGGCAAACGGTGATAATTTTAACTATCATAGCAACAGGTACACATTTGTGTAATATAACATACCCTATTGTATCTTGACAAAATACCATTTCATGTAGATTATATTGAAGTATTGTAAGTGAACACAATTTATATAAACAGTTGGTAGTTCTCAGGAGAACAAGAATAAACATCCGGTCAAGTATGTATATAAACCCTAAGCACCCTATTGTAAGCTCTTTGATGTCCGAACCGTTGACTAATAAATACCAAAAGAAGAACCTCGTGTGTTTGTGAGTATTTATACATTTGAAAGACATAACAGTTTCTGGCGACGAGGAGAACAATAACGGTCGCGTCTATTGAGTGAGTGAAACATGTCAGTTGAAGAAGAAAACAAGAATATTGTAGTGATGTCAAAGATGGCGTCTGTAGGACGAATGGATCCATTTGTACCTGGTGATGATTTCGAGGTGTACATCAAACGGTTAAAGATGTACTTTGTTGAAAATGGGATTTCGGATGAATTAAAGGCAGCAGTGCTTATTACAGTCATGGGAAGTGAAACGTTTCAAATACTCGATTCGTTGTTTAGTCCGGAAGACCCATGTGAAAAAAGTTTCGATGAGACCAATGGTGATTGTGGCCGCAGAAAGGTATAAAATGTATACCAGAAAGCAGAAAGTGAACGAGCCAATAGTAGAATATACCGTAGCATTAAAGCATTTGGCCCAATCGTGCAATTTTAGAGCTTTTCTACCAGATGCACTTCGTGACGCGTTTATAATCGGTATTCAGGATTCGAAAATACGAAGGCGGTTGTTGTCAGAGGACATGAATTTTGATCAAGCGTATAAAATAGCTGTTGGAATGGAGTTGGCGAATTCCGAAGAATCAAAGCTAACACGTGGAAACAGTTTGAATCACGTGGTATCGAAGCAGTCAAATGGGTGGATGAAAGTATCAAAAATGCGTGGCAGTGTAAGTGGGAAGCAAACAAACGAAGAGCGAAAGGTGAAGATGTGTAGTCGGTGTGGTAGATCAAGCCATCCGATCAACCAGTGTCCTGCTGTCAGCGTAGTCTGCTTTAAATGTCGAATCAAGGGTCACTTTGCGAGCCATTGTAAGACCAGAAATGTTCATTTGGTCGATGAAAGCGATGGAGATGAATACGATGATGAAAATGTAGATGTGATCAGTTGGGTAGCGGAAGGTAATGATCCGTTACTAATACCAGTAAATGTTGAAGGTAAGGAGATTCTAATGGAAGTTGATACTGGTGCTTGTAAATCGATTATAGGTGAAGAAGAGTACCTTGAGAAATTTAATCACGTGTATTTAAATCAAGAATCAAAGTCATTTCAAGTGATTACCGGTCAGAAATTTAAGCCGATAGGAGTGGGAGAATTCAGAGTCAGCGTACCTAATAGTGACACGGTTTTTAAATTACAAATGAGTGTAGTACGGTCAGAATTTAAATTCAAAGCACTTCTGGGACGCACGTGGCTAAATATCTTGTACCCTGGATGGAAAAGTAGAATTTTAGATGGAGGGCAAGGTTATGTACATAATGTGGAAAATGGGAAAGTGATTGAAGGCATTGCAGGTGAAAAAAGCAAGACAGTGTGTAAGCGAAGGCTATTTAGATTCATTTACCGAGAAATATGTGGTAGAAAACAAAAATGATTTCTTAAAAACATTGCAAGAATGCTACCCGCGAGTATTTAGTGACGACAGCAGTACATCGATCGAAAATTTTGAAGTGGACATCCATTTGAAAGAGCATACACCTGTATTTCATAAGGCATACGAACTTCCGTTCAAAATGCGAGGACCGGTAGAAGAAGAACTAACAAAAATGGTGAACAGTGGTATTTTGAAATCAGTGAAGCATAGCAGATATGCAAGTCCGATCGTAGCCGTTCCAAAATCAGATGGTAAGCCTATTCGAGTTTGTGTTGATTGTAAAAGGACGATTAACGAATTTGTGGAGACTGAGCACTACCCTTTACCGCGAATTGATGATATTTTGGCAAGCTTTCCAGACAGTAAAATATTTTGCGTTTTAGACCTAAAAGGTGCTTATCAGCAGTTGGCTTTATCTGAGGAATCTAAGAAATATTTAACGATTAATACTCACAAGGGCTTATTTCAGTTCCAAAGGCTTTGTTACGGAGTGAGTAGTGCTCCTTCAATTTTTCAACAAGTGATTGATCAAATTCTGAAAGGTTTGGTGAATGTTAAATCGTACATTGATGATACACTCATTGGCGGGAAAAATTTTAGCGAATGCATGGAAAATCTTAAATTGGTATTAAATTGTTAAAAGGAGAATAACGTTCACGTAAATTTGAATAAGTGTTGTTTCTTTTTACCGCAAGTTAATTATCTTGGGCACATAATCAGTGCAAGAGGCATCAGCCCCAATGATGACAATAGTGACATTTTTTAAAATGATAAAGTCTTAAACCTAACAGATGTGTAGAAATATTTCTGATCGATTGGTGATAACATTATTGAAATTGGTCCAGGGACAGCTGAGTTATTAACGTTCAAAATCTTTCATAATTTTGTTACATTTTTCATTCTTGGTTTTCACAAAGTGTACCCCCATATAGAAAACACAGACGTAGTCCTACGTTAAAAATCCCTATTTGTGTTTTTTTTTTAATAAATCATAGTATTTAAACGACATTTTTAATTTAAATGACGATTGAGACAGAGTTGTTGGGAAAATAACGTGTGTTGAAGAGAAATGTACCCGGATTTTTGTTATTAGTAATTTTGAGAAAAATTAGTGTAATAATTTAATTTATCATAAAATTTCATTGCTAAATATTTTTATTTTTTTTAAATAGTTTATAAAAAATGCAATCTTTTGAAATATTGAAAACCTTAGACAAATAACAATTTTTGTCAAACTCTGAAATAGATTTTTTGTAGTTTTTGTATAGAAAACAATGTTACAACAGTGAACCAAAAGTAGTTGATCTTTTCTTTTTTACAGTGTTTATGTCTATTTCTTTGCATTTTTCACAAGATTTTTTTTTAAATCCTTAATAATTGATCAAGGACATTTACTGCTATTTAAGTTTTTAAAACATTTTAGATTTTTACCAAAATTGCTAAAAAAAATACCTTGTGTTTTTTTTTCAAGAAAGATTTTTATTTTTCCTACAACTTTTAACAAGACGTCATTTCAGTTAGAAGTGATATTTTCGTGCTATGATTAATTGAAAAATGTCACAAACGCCATTAAAAAAAAATGCTTGATTCAAATGGGCTGAATTTTAGCCCAAATGTGAATTTTTCAAAAAAAGACGGATCGCAGTAGGCTGTGCTTCAAAGCTGACGTGTTTTACTTTTGCTGCGTATTTTTCGTCAGCGAATTGAACATTTTTTGCTTGGAATTTGTTCAATTGTGTGCTGAAATTTTGAGTGTTTATAAAGTTATCAGTTATTGATATATCATGTATTGCCTGTGTTTGCCTTGAGTGACTCGATAGACCTTGAATCTAACCTCCAAAATCTACGACGCAGCTTCAGTTCCATTGTTCGATGTCGATTTTCATTGCCCGTTTTTCCGAGCTAGGATGTCACACTTTCGGAGTGTTGTTCTTTTGAGAGATTCGTCACCGTGGGCGAGTTTGAAACCGGTCCGGTTGGTGAAATAGCCTGGAAAAGTGCTGATAATGTGTCCGTCGTGAGGTTTGGTGGTGATTTGGTGGTCGACGTTGCCGTGAATCAGTAAGTTTTCCGGTTGCAAAAGTGCTCGGCAGGTCTCTCGCCGGTGTCGTAGATTGCGAGCTAGATACGCCCAAGACTAAACGGGTGGTAGTTGGTGGCCGCGAACTGTTCCTGAGGTAAGCACTAGACGCGAACCTGCTCCCAGATGACAATGGCAGTGCAAGAAAATTTGTGTTCGTTGAAGGAAGTATTACGACAAATGTGCATAACGAAATGAGATGCAAAGCCTAGAGAAAATCTAAACTACGGATCCCATGGATTGGAGGATCAAATTAACATGGTGATACCAGTCCAAATTCTTTTTACAATTTAAAAAACAAAAACTTAATACGTGCCAGGATTCAAAAGAACATTTTGAAACTGGAAGTGTGTGTGTGTAAAACTAATATCCAATTGATAGAGGTAATATATACATTATTGCAAATGAAAGTAACCTCGGAATGGGCGTGACTCTCCAGACATTCTGAAATGAGTTGCTGGATCTGCAATACCTTCCGGACTAAAGCTGTCTACAATGACCATAAATTAATTAATTAATTAATTTAGCTTTATTTAGGAGGCTTTCAGCCTTAGGCTGGTTCGCCTCCAACTATGACCATAAATGCGACATTGTAGAGAGAGTTCTTCCATAATAACACTGGAGGCCAACGGCGATCCAGTCATCCCCGGATATGTTCAGGATGGTGCTGCAGAAATGCCTGAACGAGGGTCACTTCCCTGACAGGTGGAAGATACAGAAGCTAGTGTTGCTGCCGAAACCAGGAAAACCGCTGGGGGATCCAGCATCGTACAGGCCTATATGCCTGCTGGATACACTCGGAAAACTCTTGGAGAGGATCATCCTAAACAGGCTGACGAAATACACGGAGAGTGAGCACACTACCTGTGCAGGATCCTGAGGAGTTATTTCCAGAACCATGTTCTGGTCTACGAGACAGACATGGGACTGAGATCGATTAGTATCACAGCGGGAGTTCCACAAGGCTCCATCCTTGGTCCAACGCTCTGGAACGGAATGTACAACGGCGTGCTAACGCTGAAACTGCCCAAAAGAGTTGAGATCGTTGGCTTTGCGGACGACGTCTTCTTGACGGTAACAGGCGAGACGCTGGAAGAGGTGGAAGTCAACCGAGGCAATCGACATGATTGGTAACTGGATGCAAGGAGCGAAGCTGCAGATAGCCCACTACAAAACGGAAGTGTTATTGGTCAGTAACTGTAAAGCGGTACAGCGGGCAGAAATCACCGTCGGGGAGCACACCATAACCTCGAAGCGTGTGTTAAACAACCTGGGAGTGATGAACGATGACCGGCTAAACTTCAACAGCCACGTCGACTATGCCTGTGAGAAGGCTTCGAAGGCCATCAACGCGATAGCTAGAATCATGCCGAACAACGCTGGTCCCAGCAGTAGCAAGAGGCGTCTTCTGGACATCGTGTCATCATCGATACTGAGATATGGAGGTCCAGCCTGGGTTCCAGCGCTGGAAACGAAGCAGAACCAAAGGAAACTGAGCAGTACGTTCCGGTTCATGGCCATGCGAGTCGTGAGTGCGTACAGAACCATCGCGTCGGAAGCAGTATGCGTTATCGCCGGCATGATCCCAATCGGCATCACCCTGGCGGAGGACAGCGAGTGCTACAAGCGGAGAGAAACCAGAAGAGTACGGAAAGCTGTGAGAGTGGAGTCATTGGCTAAGTGGCAACAGGAGTGGAACACGACGGAGAACGGTAGATGGACACATAGACTAATACCGATTCTTTCGACCTGGGTGAACAGAAAACATGGAGAAGTCAATTTACACCTAACGCAGTTCCTGTCTGGCCACGGCTGCTTCAGGAAATACCTGCATCGGTTCGGACACGCAGCGTCACCCCTCTGTCCGGAGTGTGGCAACGTCGATGAAACGCCGGAGTATGTAGTATTCGACTGTCCAAGGTTCGGGGCAGTGCGAACGGAGATGCCCGTCCTTAACGTGGAGAATGTCGTCGATGAAATGTGTCGAGAGGAAGACACTTGGAATGTCGTCAGCAGGGCAGTCACGCAGATTATGTCGGAGCTGCAGCAAAAATGGAGAGAAGAGCAGCGATCTAGCAACGCCAGCTAGCGCTGAGAGTACCACAAGTGCATGAGCACAGCCACCCCCCGAAGTAGTCGCTTCACAGTGGTCCCGGGGGGACCCAGGCAGAGGAGAGGATGGTAGTTCTAGAAAGATCCCTAATGGAGTTTTGACTAGAACTTCATGGAAATTGTAGGAAGAAAATTTCAGAAACAATTAACTCCAGTTGAATTTCCAGGATAGATCTGAGAATAAATTTAGGAGGTTTTGAGAAGAATTCGGCGACGATTGTTTGGTGGATGCAAGGTGAAGCTCTGAGGTGAATTTAAAGAGAGTTTTGATCTGTGATTCAAATAAATTATACGAGATAAACTCAAAGCGTATTGAATTCTCCGGATAGTTGCAAAATAATTCTGGGAATATTTTAAGGGAATTCTGAAGATATTTCTATGTAAGTGTTCTAAGGAAATTACGGGAAGAGTACAAATGAGATTGAATTTTGCTGGTATAATTTCGAAGGAATTCAGAGAAGAGACTCTAAGGTATTCCAAGGATAATTAAAAAGAGCATTCCAAAAAGAATTTCTAGAGAATCCTGAGGAGAATTTCAAGTGATTTTTTGAATTCATCATAGGGGAGCACCAAGATAATTTTGCGCAGAATTTCAATACATTTCTGAGGTTATTTGCACTGGAATTTAATGGAAAATTCATGTGAATTTGAAACAAAATTATGAACGGAAATTTTAATGAATTCTTAGAGATTTATAAAAATGCGAAAATAATCTTAAGCTGAATATCAGCATATGCAGCTAATGTTTGCCCGTTTAAGCTGTTCTGCAATCAAACAATGATACATCGGCTGCGTAAGGGGGGATTGAGCCTTCCAAATAAATGTATTGGAAAAAAGCTGTTCTGTAGCTAAAATTGTTGATCCTCAAAATTGTCTGAACAATTTATCTTTATGAACATGCCGAATCTTTCATTGGAGGTAAAGCTAAAAAATCTCCTTAATAAAGTTAAAAAATACACTTAATCCTTCATGTTATTGTTTAATATACATCAATGCGTTGGAGGTGAACCAGCCTCAGGCTCAAAGCCTCCTAAATAAAGATAAATCAATGTTTTGAGTCATGAGTTGTTTTGTTCAAGTGAGTTCATAAAAATAGCCCTGAAAAGAACCAAACAATGGACGAAGATATGATAATAGGTTTTTAATCCATTACAAGACAGATGAGTCAATTCCAAATCTGGTTACATAGTTTTTTTCCAAATCCAATGGTTACATAGCTTTTCTGTATAGATCATTGCAACCGTAGCAAAATACATCCGGACTGCGAACGGCTTTGCACAGCATTACAGCATTACAGGAATAAAATGAATTTAAGAATATTTACAATAGCTCTACTGAAATCCATAAGTTGTAATCTTATGGCTATAAAGTTCAACCCACGAATGGCAACCGAATTACTGGCAACTGCACTAATTGAGTGCTCCATTTCAGGGACGTTATGGATAACTTCTATCTCCGAAATTAGGCCTCAGAGCACACTGTTATCCATACCAATAACAAGCATAACATTCAAAACAAGCCACAACTACAATTGCTCAACCCAAATCACCGGTTACCGAAGGCCCCCAACAATCAATTATGAAATAACTCCTAGTAATAATCATGCAAAGCGCCATTTAAAAACCCCTTCACGTCAGTGCTCGTCCCGCCAGGTCCTCTGCCAATCACCTGTAAAGTTCATCCGTTCCGTGCTGCTACTGCTACTGCCGCCACCGAAGGAAGCCCGCTTGCTGAAAAATAAAATAAATTTAAACCTCTTACCATCCCCAAAGTCCCGCCTTCGCGCAAACTCAAGCACTCGGAGGTTTTTGCCCGAATTGGGTATCAATTACATAACGCAAATTGGTAAGTGATCATCAATCTTAGTCTGCTTGAGCGGTTGGTCACCGTTCGTCGTCGTTGTGGTTTTACGCACTCACAGATGACGGACGACCAAGACTTCCTCGGAATCTTCCACCAACCAGTCAGTGGCTGACACTGAGAATTGAAATGACCTTGCCTGGTCGATTCATGACAGCAAGAAAGCTACCCGGCCGCGAGGAATTGTTTTTTCAAAGCACCCAGACGCCAGCCGGGTTCGTTCCTTTACTTGCTGACGTGTGTCTCGCAAGGGTAGTCTGCATGCAAGTTGGTTCGATTTCTACTCGAGAAGGTTGAATGTCACTGAACACGCTGAATGTACAAAGGGTAAAAAATCAAAACAACTCACACTCACCCGTTCCGTTCCCATCATGCATCGCGAAGAACCAAGCCCGATCCAAGTAATCCACTACGGAATCGAAATGAAGTCACACCGATATGAGCGACCTACAACTCAGTAGGCAGGTATTATTGCATGAATGGTCGACCGCCGCTTGCTTGGTTGTGTATACGAATTGGTGCCGGGTGGCATTGGTTACATCGACGACTATAGTGACTCTGTGTGTCGACAACTCAGTGCCGCAGCACCTGGGGGCCGAGGGTCAGAGGGAGGACAACACTTTTTCGTTTCGTGCATTCTTCATTGCGCCACGGTGACTTTGCATGAATTCAGGCCGTTTTGTTTACAAATTAGCTTCCGTGCGATGGATGCTACCGTTCTTCCCTCGTCGCGTTGTTTGGCTATAGAGAAGAACCTGACACTGCTGATGCGGCGGCGAATGGCGTGCGGATCATCGTCAACCTCGGCTGGTCGCCTTCGGAAGGGGTCAACCTCTGGATGGGACAGGAAGATAGATGAAGGAGGCGAAATAAATTATAGAGTAATAAATTACTGGACGAATATTTTGCGAGTTAATACGCAGTAAGTCTCCCTTAAACAAGCACTGAATGACAGCTTGCATGCTTGGGCCGAAGACGCGGTGGCTGAAATCGGAGATCAGATTCGTGACGCTTCTTGCCTTCAGGTGGTGATGAGTTATGTAGTTGCAAGGTGAAGTGCCCACAGTTTGAGATCTGGTTGAAGTCGTATCTGAAGAGGGTACGATTCATTACCAAACGCAGGTATGTATGTACACTTGTGTTATTTGTATCACCAATTTGATTAATCCAGCTCCATTTTTCAACCGCACTTGCACCGATTTTAACAATTTTAATATCGAAAGAATATGGTGGAGCAGCGATTCTAAAATTTTTGTTGATTACGACCCAATTTTACAAATTTCATAAACTCGTGACCCACCAATATCGGTGATCTGTCGAAGGTAAAAATGATAACAAAATTTTACCTATAACACCAATACAAATTGCAAACGGTTAACGGTCTTAAAAAAATAATTTAATACACAAAAAAACCCAAGATGGATTAAAACAGACGAAAGAATAAATAAAATGCATGAAATCATTCGATGAAGAAACTTTTCGTTAGTGTAAAATGGATCATGGTCTGGTTATAAAGAGGTGAGAACTACACCGGAATGTAAGAGGCAGGTATTTCAAATTATACAAGACGATTACAAAGTTGGCAGCAATGTCTGCCACCGTCGTCCAACTAACCGACCGTGCGTCTCCACTTTATATCTTTCAAAGTTCACCCGGCGGCAAATTGGATCGTTTTGTCCTGTCACTTTGCGTCCAGATAGACTCAATCATTTCGCGCTGACACTACATAATCTGCCACTTTGAGTCCGCATTTCGCAGTCCATCCACCACTTAGTGAGTGTGTAGAAACCCTTAGGAAACCTCGCCGCAGCAACCTGTTCAAACGATATGCCTAACAGCTGAGTTGAGAACTTCATAATATATGCCGTCGTCGCCACAAATTATCAATTGCCACCGAGACTTGCAGGTCTCCCTAGTTCGTCCGTAGTGGTGGTGCCATATCAAGGCAGGTATCGAGCTATAAAATGCGCGACTCTGACGCGCCCGTCGTCGCTCGTTGGCTGGCAGGCGACAATCCATGAATGGCAACGGCTGGCTGCGGATAGGTCACTTGCAGTGGCGAGCGGCCAGCGGCTGGCAGTGTGATATCTGGCGCAATTTTGCGCGGCTCACTTACTGCTGCGAAATGAGACAATCGTAAAATGTCACCTTTTTCAGAGCAACCTGTACATACCTTGTATCTTATACAGGCAAGTTTGCTAGTCGCACTATCCGTTAAGCAAATATTGTGTTGTTCTAGAACGCATTTTGCATTGCACATATACCTTAACTTGCGCTGGTGTTGCTGCTGCTGCTGCTGCAATTGCATGTTTTTTTTTACGATGGAAGCAAGACGCGAGGAGAACGGTCTGGGTGTGGAAATATTATCTATCCCTGTCAGAAGCGACACGTTAATCAATGTCAAGCGTCGACTCTGGTTAAGATCACTTGAGCGGCACGTGTACGATCACTGAAAGGGAAGCATTGTTTAATTTGGATTTGCATTCTTATTTGGTTAACTGCAGAAAGATAATTTGATTTGAACTTGGATTATCTCATAACGCAAATCTGATCACAACAAGCAAGAGTGTGCTAAGAGTGATAGCTTCGTACACAGCTTACCAAATTGTCATTGGTTTTGCTTAAGTGTGGTACACACGATACGATTAGTTGTTACACCTCATAATCGCTTGTAAATATAAAAGCTGCATATTGACGATGCAGCTTCAGCAAGATAATTTAAATCGACACTATCCTTTCTTAAAAATAAGTGTAGTAGGCCTTGCCTGACTGTCATAAGTTAGAGATTGATTCTTTATCCGACCACCAACCAAGATAGACGTAATAAATAGTAGCTCTTAACAACAGCTTGTTTTACTTGTTGACCTTGGTTACGGATATAACAATTGGCGACGGGGGAAATTTTGGAAGCACCTCGAACCTCGAAGCAAGAAACCTCAAGCAAGAAAATGTCTGACGAGGATCTTCGGAACGCCATCCTGCAGCTAACGAATCTCATCACGAGAAGAAGTGAGAAGATTATTGAGTCCTTGGCAAGAGGGATCCAGGATTTCCAGTACGATCCGGACGGAGGAGTTTTCTTCGATGGCTGGTATGCGAGGTACGAGGATGTCTTAACAAAGGACGGCCAATCCCTGGATGACGCCGCTCGTGTGAGATTGCTTCTTCGCAAGCTAAGCACGCCTCTGCACGAGAAGTACACCATTCTTCCCAAGCATCCCCGGGACTTCACCCTGGACGAAACCGTCACGAAACTGAAGAAACTGTTCGGTCGACAGAAGTCGGTTTTTCATTCCCGTTACCAGTGCCTCCAGTATGCAAAAAGTGACGCGGATGACTTCACATCGTATGCTGCCATGGTGAACAAACAATGTGAAGCGTTTCAGCTGTCCAAGCTCACACCGGACCAATTCAAAGCTCTCCGTTTCGTCTGTGGACTCCAATCGCCACGGGATGCGGACATACGAGCTAGGTTGATCTCGAAATTGGAAGCCGACGAAACCGCAGTCAACGAATTGGGAGCTGCCACTAGCAAGGTAACCCTGGAGAACCTAGTGGAAGAATGCCATCGCGTGACCAATCTCAAGCAGGACACATTGATGGTGGAGAATAAAGAAGCACGCAACGTCAACATTGTTTCTCGCAACCAGAATAATCCTGCCTCAAAAAAGAACCAAAAAGTGCCGAAAACGCCATGTTGGAAGTGTGGCGACCAGTACTATGTTCGTGAGTGTCCATTCGCTTCGCACACCTGTTCCAGATGCAAGCAACAAGGACACATGGAAGGTTATTGCAACAGCAACAAGAATGCTCCGTCGAAACCGGACGCATCGGACAGCCACCCACTCAACCGACGGAAGAATCTGCAGTTACAGCTTCTGGTGGCAATCTCAACCTTCTCGCTGAGTTCCAGACCTAGATCACCATCAAGAATGTTACCAAGACTGGTCGCATTTTCATCTCAAGCAGCGCTGAAAACGTTCTAGGAATCGAGACTATGGATCTGTTCGATTTGTGGTCTATGCCGATAAGCAGCTTGGTCAACGTCGTACACCAACGTTCTGATCAGTTCACCAATCAACTCAAGCAACAGTTTCCGGAACTTTTTCGAAGCACGCTGGGTAGATGCACAAAAGCGCAAGTGAAGTTGTACCTCAAGCCTGACGCACGTACTGCATATTGCCCGAAACGACCAGTAGCGTATGCTGCACTTGCCAGTCCTTTAGCTTACTTAAATCTTTGGTTTTAATTAGTTAGGTAGGTTCCGATTCAACACATTGTAGTTTCATTTATATACCTGTGATCTTGACTTTTATACCTAGGGGATGAGTACTTAAGGGGGTTAGATTTTGATAAGTTCTTTAGTGGGAATGACACTGATGAAGACTGCACATTGTAGTCGAAATACGTATCTGTCATGGATACCAAAATTAATTAAGTGGAATTAAATGGAAGATAACCCTTTTTTGCTGTTTTATTAAAGCATTCCGCTAACAACCCAATTTCATTACTTCATCATGATGGCTACCAAGCCTTTGGGAATTTCCTTATTAGAGAGTTGAATAGATTTTTCTCCTTTAGCTTACTTAAATCTTTGGTTTTAATTAGTTAGGTAGGTTCCGATTCAACACATTGTAGTTTCATTTATATACCTGTGATCTTGACTTTTATGCCTAGGGGATGAGTACTTAAGGGGGTTAGATTTTGATAAGTTCTTTAGTGGGAATGACACTGATGAAGACTGCACATTGTAGTCGAAATACGTATCTGTCATGGATACCAAAATTAATTAAGTGGAATTAAATGGAAGATAACCCTTTTTTGCTGTTTTATTAAAGCATTCCGCTAACAACCCAATTTCATTACTTCATTAGGAGCAAAGGTTTTATGTTAGTTTTATCACACTCTACACGTGGTTGTCAAAAATGCAAACATAAAAACTCCTCCAGGTCAGAAAGTTTTAACAACTTTTTGATGACTACCATAAAAGTATAGAACGTTAAGTTATATCTAAGCTCTATAATAGCTTGCTGGTTTTTTCGGTACAGCGAATCAAAACAAAACAAAAACCATGGCAACCTGTCAAAAAGTAAACATTCCAAGCGATCCTCCTATTTTCTCTTGTAATCAAGATGTAGAAATGCTTATTGGATCTTTTAAAAGCTTTTACAATACAAGGTGTGAAGCCGTGATGCAAATACTGACCATCTCCAACCGGATTTAGTGAAACTGTCTGCGTTGTTTTAAGAAGGGTTCGTGGATCTGTCGGAAGTGTATCGGAAAGCCGCTTATTCAATATTTTTAAAAGCTCATTCACCACACTGTGCCTTATGTTGAATGAGGGAGCCTATAACTGTAGATACTCCAGGAGTTTCATAATAACGATTGTCTCATTTTCATCGTGTTTAAAAACACTGAAGGGGTTTTCATTTCATGTATCTCAATAGATTTGTTTTTTTTTTATATTGGTAACAATTTTCAGAGTACTTTTTGTTATTGTTGTAGTATATTTCTTATCTGTAAATCTTAGGCCTCTGATAAAGATGATGGTTGTAATGAGGTTTTGATGAAGGTCTAAGACTGCTTCAAGTTTTATATCGGTCATAAAAAGTATGCCATAAAACATAATTGTATGTTTTGTTTTGGTTTTATTCTGCAGTTATAAGCAGTGATATAGAGCCACCTTACAGCTACCATTAAAACTATGAAGTCTGAGTTTTAATTTAGTAGTCATAAAACAGTTTTATATTGACGGCCTGATTTTATGACAAGCACACAAAACCGTAATACAACCACAGGCTGCAAGGGATGCTATGATAAAACAATGATAAAATAAGAATAAATCTTCCAAGCATTTAGATTGTTACTTGGGTTGGCCCTGATATTCACTGTCACCCGTTTCCACAAAATGCTGTATGGACGACACTTCCTCCTGCAAACCGATCACCAACCGCTACTCAAGGCTTTCGGCTCAAAGAAAGGTATTCCTGTTTACACAGCAAACCGTTTGCAGCGCTGGGCCTTGACACTTCTGTTGTACGATTTCGGCATCCAACACGTTTCATCGACGAATTTTGGCTATGCAGATTTTCTATCCCGGCTTATGTCATCGCAGCATAGACCAGATGAGGATTACGTCATAGCCGCCGTGTGCGTCGAATCTGAAGCAAAAGCAATTCTCGACGACACCATCAGCAACCTTCCAGTCACGCACCAGATGATTGTGGCTGAGACGCGAAAGGATCCAGTTCTTCAGCAAGTGGTGAACTTTCTTAACGAAGGTTGGCCAGCAAATGCGAAGCAAGTTGCTGATCCTGATGTCAAGAAGTTCTTCGCCAGACGAGATGGACTTCAAGTTGTCGACAACTGCGTTATGTTCGGCGATCGAATCGTCGTCCCATCAAAGTTTCGAAAGCGGATCGTTCGTCAACTGCATCGTGGACACCCAGGAATGGACCGAATGAAGTCTCTGACCCGAAATTACATCTACTGGCCTAACGTTGACGACGATGTGGAGCAATTTTTCCGTCAGTGCACTGCATGTGCTGAAACAGCGAAGTCCCCGACAAAAGCAACCTTGGAGTCATGGCCTCTCCCGGACAAGCCATGGCAACGTGTCCATATCGATTTTGCTGGTCCGATCCATGGATACTACTATTTCGTCATGGTAGATGCCTTCTCTAAGTGGCCCGAAATTTTTCGCACTCAATCCATTACCACAACTGCAACCCTGAATATGCTGCGTGAAACGTTTTCTCGTTACGGCAACCCAGACACATTGGTCTCAGACAACGGAACGCAATTCACCAGCGAGCAGTTTCAACAGTATTGCCGTGCAAATGGTATCACCCATCTCCGCACTGCTCCCTACCACCCGCCAAGTGGAGCGATTCGTTGATTCACTCAAGCGTGGCCTCAAGAAGCTAGCCAAGGGGGAAGGATCACCCACACTGGAGCACCTGCAGACATTCCTTTCGGTGTATCGTTCAATCCCAAACCGAAACACACCGCAGTCGACGTCTCCAGCAGAAGCATTCCTCGGAAGACCAGTGCGCACCACTTTGGACCTACTGAAGAAACCAGGTCCTGTAACTGAAGCTGTCAAGAACCACAAACAAAACGAACAGTTCAATTGGCGGCATGGAGCAGTCAAGCGCGAGTTTGAAGAAGATGACCTGGTCTACGTTGAACAGCATAGCAGAAACGCTGAGTCCTGGATTCCTGGTCGAGTCATCGAACGAAAAGGTTCCGTCAACTATATCGTTGCACTGGACATGAACGGGAGACCGAAGCTGGTGAGGTCGCATGTAAACCAAATGCGCCCTCGTCACACTTCTGATGATCCAGAGCAAGCGACGCAGCAACTACCATGGGAAATCCTGCTTGATGAAATTCAAGATGAAGCTGTACCGTTGGATCCAGAAGTGCCATTCAATCACGATGTCCCTATTCCTGTTGGTTCCGTATCACTCGAAGCTGATGGTCAAGTGGCAAGTACCTACGTCTGGCGAAAATCCTTTTTTGACAATCGATCATGAACCTGCTGCTCAAGATGGAGAACTTCAGTCCGCACAAAAGCCCGTGTCTTCTGAAGCAGTTGGAGACTTTATTCGACGTTCTGTACGAGAATCAAGAATTCCAAGATGGCTCTCTTCCTATGACATTTTCTAAAAGGGGGAGATGTAGTAGGCCTTGCCTGACTGTCATAAGTTAGAGATTGATTCTTTATCCGACCACCAGCCAAGATAGACGTAATAAATAGTGGCAACCTGCAACCACCAATGGGTTGAAACACTGCACACAATTATAAAGACCAAAATTATCAACAATTTGTTAATACAAAATGTATAGGTACCCATTGAATAACAATATCGGTTGTTTTGAAATGTGTTGCAGTTTACAAACTGTTTCAGAAATCACGCAATGTGGCATTGAGTTTTCAAATAACAGTAGTACATCACCACAGTCCCGGCTCCATCGGGCACGCGGTCGTCAGCCAAAGGGGGGATTATTTTAATTAGCTTACGTCACAGAGTCACTCACTACGGTCACGAGGCACGGACCGAGAATCAAACAGCTGGGAATCGCCTCCCAAGGTGGCGACAGATTGCTTCTGCTCTCAGAGCCAAGTCGAGGTGAGTACGCCGAGTTACTACTCGCTGAATGCACGCTTACAGGGCGCAGCAGCAGCAGCAGCAGCAGCAGTAGCTTATTATTAAAATTTAATCCCAACCAACCAACCAAACAGCTAACTGACTGACTGATGGAATGCCGCCAAGTGTGAAGTGATTACATAAAAAATAGCACTTATTCGAATTAGTGATCACACTTCGTCGTCAGCGTTGGTTGCTATCTGCATGTTCCCCAGTCGGCAAATTGCATGATACTGAATTAAATTACTCGACAATTATAATACAAGATGATAACTAATTTTCTCTCTCCTTTGGGCAATAAAAACTATCAAGTTCAGCGACAAAAAACTGCTTTGCTATTTGCTTATTTAATTACATTCAATTTGTACGGCATTAACAGATTCAGATTACATCTGACAAAGGAATTATTAATACACGCAACAACGGGATCTCAAGTCGAAAAAAAAAAACGTGCAAAACAATTACGAGCTCACATAATTTAATGCCTGTTTTACCTTTCGTTTGCTATATTTGCTTGTCAATAATTCATCGCGATCGTTTGTTCGTACCAATGTTCCTACATGCCGAGAAACGGGTGGAAGTCGAGTTTTGTCAGCAGATTGTTGCCTATGAGCGAATCGCCTTGAACACGCCCGCATTTCCATCCTCTTCTAATAAGTAATGCTTTCTCTTTCTCCCTCTGACTCGGGTGGAAGCCCATCAAAGCTCACGGCGCCCACAAATCATCACGCACACGGGGCCATAAATTGTTCCACGAGGCTCATCACTTCCACACCCGAGGAACCGACCGCGAGCATGTGGTGATGCGGAGGAGGAGGGGAAACTATCGAAGCGCGATTATCAGCATCAATTAATCTAACCTTCCAATAAATTTGCTGCGTGTAGTAATTGAACGAGGATGGAAATGGACGCCCTCTTTCTTGAGTCCCATACATAAAAAAGGGGGTCTACGTTTAGCACTGTATTGGATGGTTCTAGGTGGCGCAATGAGGTGTCTAGATTTGCAAGTGTGATCATTCCGTGATACAGGTGGTTTCGAGTAATTGCTTTAATCACTAATGATGTTCGTTATGGGTGTTCTGCTGCAGGAGGATAAAACTCGAGCAAATATTCATATCGACGTAAGAAATTTTCAGCTACTTTACAGCACAACGCTGCAAAAGTTGGCTTTTAATGCTTGTTACATAGTGTGTGGTATGTGGTGTGAAATTTTAGTCACCCTCGCCATCGTTCCGTCACACGCGGTGTGACATCAACATCGAACATCAATCGCCACCGCATTGCGGACAGATAGTCCTTCGTAGTCCTTTGCCATTGTTCGTCGTCGGCCACTGCTATTGCAGGTTGACTACCCGGTAAAGGCCAGATCACCCCGGCCATTGAAGTCCTCACGTTGTACCAAAATACCTCCCGGGCTACCTTCGTCGCCGTTTAGAGCCAGGATTACCGGCAAACTCACACGGGCGTTTGCCTTCGCCGTATCCCGGCCAGGCTCGGCCGGACCACGTGCTATCATCACCGCTTCCCGGCTAGTTTCCACCGAACCCCCAGTCGATCCCCTTTCGATACCATCACCGGCTACCATCGGTTTCCCGGCCAGGGTCTGCCGAACCACCTGTTCTCATCACCGCTTCCCGGCCAGAGTCAGCCGAACCACCAGCCGATCACTGTTCGATACTGCCCCGCCCCGACTGTCATCGACGGCCAATAAAGTACAAGTTAATAAAAAAAAAACACAATTTCAGGTCTCCTCACATCCGAAAACTCTCCCACGCTAATACGCCCTGAGACCCGGAACCTACAAGGGACTTGAGTGCCCACCCCGGGAGCTGCCGTTGGTTAAGACCAGCAGCTTGGGACTTTGGGGAGTTCCCTTCAGGGACTCTGTGGTTCCGTGGCTGAAAGAAGTCTTATAAGCTGAAAATGTTAAATCCTGGATGAATGTGGGCGTCTTAGTGGAATACCTGTATAAATATAGAGAGAGAGAAGGATTAGTAATTTACATTTAATTCCACTACCTTATTTGCTTATCTTTGACAGATACGCGTATTTTGTCTATAATGTGCAGACTTCTTCAGTGTCTTGTACTAATGCTCGACTGAAGAAAAGCATCGCATTTTACCGAATATATATTAACACAGGTACATTTTCACTTAAAGCTAGGTAAACTTAAATTTAATTTCCTGTAGGAACAGGTACTCCGCTGCTTACTCGTTGATGTGTCCTAGATAGTAACCTGAAAAGCCATGTGTGTCCGTTTCCTTGATCCCTGTTGAGTAAAGTTGAATTCCGTTGTTTGTTGATCTCGAGGCTCTTTGCAACATCCAGTTTCCATGGTGTAGATACAGTTCGTAAAATCGTGATGTCCTCCGTCGATAGTTGGTGGTCCTCTGTGAAGATGTGCTCTGCAACCTTTGATTTGAAATCATATGTTAGGCCTTTTTCCTTGCTTTTTGGCCATCACCACGACGTCTAGGGTTGGTTGTAAACCGATCGACGATCGCATTCACGGAAGAACAATTGACACACCTCAACAAGGGGCTAGGATACGCGATTACAACCAAGCCATTCGGGGAGCAGATCATCATTGACGTAGAGACAGCGATTACCAAGACACTTCCAACATCATCACATAATACGGTCAGGACTATCACATCGAACATAATCAAGGGCGGACAAGAACAAAGTCGCGCCAACGAAATGGAAATTCGGATTGTAAAGCTCGCTTGAACTCGAGCTTGATTGACCGTCCATTATGTGTAAAAACTGGTGATCTTAAATTAGGCAATACCAGCGCCGGCCGCGCCCGAACACAGGTCAAGAAAGGAATGGGAAGGATTGTGTTGACATGACACTCGCTTTGATGGAAGCCGAGAACACCTCTGCACTTCCACGAGGAATCACTGGGATGTTGGATAAGAGGGTTGGGTTTGCAGCAGGGTTCGTTTTGGTAAACGATAAGCTGAATTGATGTCCTAACGATCATATAACGCGAAGGAGCTTGGGACTAAACCCACGGTCTTCCGCTCAGTAAGCAAAAACGTTTGCCACTAGGCAGACGAGCACCTTTTTAATCACCGAGTTGCTGTTATTACCATGTAGTCATATTAACAAATAAAACGATTGACGAATCTTGAATGTGGATGGCCCTGAGATTAGACTCATGATGTTCTGCTCAGTAAGCAAAAACGGTTGCTCTAAGGCCACCGAGTCCCTCATATCACATAATACCGTTGCTCAAATTTGTGTATCCATTCATACCCGGAACCAACGACAACAACGAGTTTCGCAAAATACACGATACACAAGCGATTTTACCATAAATCTCTTTGATATGTAAGGACCTGGGACCGCGTTTTTCTGCTCAGTAAGCAGGCCACTCTAACCGACGATCTTTCAAATCCGAAAACTAAAAACTACGAAAAAGTACTTAGGCCTTCATTAAGTTCCACTTTCACGCGACGTTCAATGACAGGGTCCTATCCAGGATTACATCTGAAAAATCCAAATCTGGCCAACGCCCACCTAAATCTGTTCTAATCCACCTGAAATGACTAACGAATGGAAGACTTTGACTACCCAGCCATGCAATAGTCTCATTCCGTGCCTTATGGCAACTTGATGATTCTATTGCGCTCATCTTCTGGCACCACCCAGGGGAGACTTGGTCCTGTACCCAATGCTTAACTTATCTCCATTCCACTCAGCTACTCGCAATTTCTTGTGATACAGTGGGCGGAATATTATTATATGAGACAATTCAATGCAGACGTCTTTCCAAATTTGGCAGATCGACAGGTAATCGGTGATTTACCACGATAATTGCTATTCAACAACTCGACAACGTCCCATCGTCAACGCCTGCTATGAGAATTCCCCATTGCAGACGCCAACGAAATGACGTCATCGAGCTATCGATCAACTACCCTGGTTATCGCCTGGTACCTCATAGCACGATGTAAGGAGGCGAACCGGAAGAATCGATGAGCTACCTCTCCCCCTGAAATGGAAATACGGATTGTAAAGGAGCTGAAAAGTAAAACAGTATACTATGTGAAAGCAGACAAGGGCAACGAGGTACAAGGACGATTACGACAATCAAATGACAACGAAGATTAACAACGGACCGTATAGACAGCTTCGAGAAGACCTCTTACAGAAACATAGTGAAACGCGTGGAGAAAGCACTGAAGGAGTGCAAATCAATATTAGGAGATGGAGCAGGTCGTTTACGGGAATCCAATCCCATTCTACCCAGGATCAAAGGTCTCCCCAAAGTCCACAAACCGGGGAATGAAATGCGAGAGATCGTGTCTGCAGTCCCCCACCCACAAACTAGCGAAGTGGTTAGTCAAAGAGTTCCAGAGTATGCCGAATCAGTTCCAGAGTAAAGCAGTTAGTAACTCGCACAGCAACTACAATCTTCTGGAGACATCATTGAGGACGAGATTATGGTATCTTTCGACGTCACAGCTCTTTTTCCCAGCGTTCCGGTCAAGGAAGCGATCAACCATTTGGAGGATTGGCTATTAACACAACGAGAGGATGCAGCATGAAGAAACAAGGTTCGGACGTACCTTAAGCTGAGCCGCCTTTGTATGGAAGAGAACTACTTCTCTTTCCGAGGTAACTTCTACAAGTAGGCGAAAGGAGCCCCAATGGGAAACCCCCTATCCCCCTTCCTTTGATAACTTTTCATGGCCAACTTGGAGACAATTCTGAAGCAGAAAGGACTATTAACAAACCGTTGACGATATCTTCAGCGTAGTTAAACGGGAAGTCCTTCCACAAATTTTAGATGGGATCAACAGAATTCACAAGGATTTCAAATTCACTCACGAGGTAGAAAAAGACGTCTGTCATCAGGGAATCATCATCTTCGCTTGAATACAAAATTTACAGGAAACCAACCAATCAAGCACCAAAAGAGTTATCCCCTATGCAGACTCTTCCACTCAGCGATACAGGAAAGTTTAAGGAATTACAGTACATCTTCAAAACAGCGAGACTCAACGGATACAAGGAGACCACAATCCAGGCAATCATCGATAAAAAGCGAGAATTCTACAAAGGAGATTATTTACAACCCTCACCGCAGCACCTGAACCCTTGAAACGGGTGTCCTTTCCATTTGATCAAGATATTACTTGTAAGCTAAGATCACAGTTAAAACAATTCGAATGTCAAGGATAAGCAAATAAGGTAGTGGGTTTAAATGGAAATTACTAATCTTTCTCTCTCTCTCTCTCTCTTTATACTGAAAATCTTAGTTGGGAGTGTACCTACAAAAAGTTCAAAACATTTATCAAAGCTTGTTCTGCTACGATTTTTGTTAATTTTTAAGTGTTCCTTGTTCAAAAGTTTGCATTCCATAAAAGCTTTTTGAATAATAAAAAAAAAAAATGAACTAGGGCATTTTTAAATAAATGAGTTTTTACCGAGTATATTTTTCCAAGAACGATTTTATTATACACGTCATTTAGATCAAAAGTGTCGTTTTTGTCCCACAATTTATTGGAAAATGTCAAAGACTAACTTACTTACTAAAGGGTCCTGTGCACCACCAGCGGTGCAAAGGGCCAACGTTAAAGACTTCCATCCTGGGCGGCTGCTCGCTTTTGCCTCTGGGTCTGCCTCTGCTGCGATGTCCTGCCAGATTCCAATCCAGCGCTTGCTTGCAGATTTCGTTTCCGCCCCGTCGAAGTGTGTGGCCGACCCACCTCCACTTTCGCTCTAGAATTTATGTTGCTATCGGCTTCTGATGACATCGACGATGGAGCTCGGCATTCGAGATCCAGTTGTGAGGCCACCAGGCACGAATTATATACCGCAGGCATCGGTTGATGAAGACCTGCAGCTTTTGAGTGTTCTCCGCTGATACACACCACGTCTCGCTGGCGTATAACAACACAGATTTCACGTTCGAGTTGAAAATTCAGATTTTGGTGCGTTGACTTATCTGGTTGGATATACGTCCATACGTTTCGTAAACTCGCAAAGGCAGCTCTAGTCTTCTTGATTCGTGCACCTATGTCGCTCTTGGTCCCACCGTCCGACGCTATTCGGCTGCCAAGATATTGGAAACTTTCGACCTTCTCCACTGCTTGCCCCGCTACCGTAAAGTTGGAAGGGTTACCCGTTAGAGTGATGCAAAATTTGAAATTTTTGCTCCACAAACGATTTTGAATCGGATCCTGACTAACCTCTCAAAATTTGAACCCATTTGGTGAGAAACTGAGATGGCACAAACCATTTGAAGTTTGTATGGGAATTACTACTACAACTTTGCCCAAGATCACTTTTTGATTAAATGCAAGGATCGAAAGTTATCAATGGTTCAATGCGCTAATGTCTTATGATCATGCTCAATCAACTGCTCAGCAGGCAACATTGGTGTTTCTGGGGCGTTGAATAGGACACAAAAATCATGACTACTATGTCACACTGCAAAATACAGTGTTGCCTACAGAGCAGCTGCTTGATCATGTCATAAGTTTACCAATCTCTTAAATAATTAATAACTTTTTTCTGTCTCGTTTTACATAGAAACAATCTTTAGCAAAGTTGTAACTGAGAAAATTTTCTGTTTCGTAGCTCAATATGGAAAAAGACTAGAAGGCAATGAACAAAAAGTTGAGATTTCCCATAGTAATTTACATGTAAATTTCAAATGGCTTGTGCGAAGTCTGTTTCTAACCAAATGAGTTGTAACTTTGGGAGGCTAATCAGGACCCAATTTGAAACCATTTAAGCACTGTGGAGCGAAAAAGTCAAATGCCCGTGTTGATATCCAACGATTTGGTCTTGTTGACGTTGATGGTGAGACCCGCCGCAAAGGAGCGTTCGGTTAGGTCATTGAGCTTACTCTGCATATCAGAGCACCGTTGTGCTAGTAGAGCAACATCATCAGCCAAATCGAAGTCGTTGAGATGCTCCATGGTGATAGGCTGCCAAAGCAGCCCACGGTTCGGTACACGGTCAATTGCACCTACCATGATCTCGTCGATTACGATGAGAAACAGTAGCGGTGATAGTATACATCCTTGTCTCACACCAGCGACTACCCGGATTGGGTCGGACAAGGCTCCGTTATGCAGAACTCTGCACGTGAAAGCCTCATACTGCGCTTCGATGAGGTTGACGATTTTATCCGGGACTCCCTTGCGTCTCAGGGCACCCCACAGATTCTCGTGATTGAGACGGTCGAAAGCTTTTTCGTAGTCAATGAATACCAAATAAAGGGACTCTTGGAATTCATTGACCTGCTCCAGGATAATGCGGAGCGTGACAATATGGTCCACACAAGATCTTCCGGCACGGAATCCTGCCTGCTGCCGTCGGAGAGTCGCGTCGATCTTCTCCTGTATCCGATTCAGGATAACTTTGCACAGAACTTTGAGAACAATACACAGTAACATGATGCCTCGCCAATTGTCACACACAGTAAGATCCCCCTTCTTTGGGACCTTCACTAAGATGCCCTGCATCCAGTCGACCGGAAAAGTCGCGGTGTCCCAGATATTACAGAATAGTTGATGCAACATTTGTGCGGATAGCATGGGGTCAGCCTTGTTGGATTTCATGCTTCGGATAGCTGCTTCAATCTCCTGCAGTCATGGGGCCTCGGAATTGACGCGAGTGATGCGCCGCACCCTAGGCGGATCATGCCGAGATGTTGATGGCTGGTTGGCCGTCGAAACTTGAAGAAGTTGTTCGAAGTGCTCAAACCAGCGTTTCAGCTGGTCAGTGGGGTCGGTAAGCAATTGTCCAGTCGTGTCCTTCACTGGCATCCTCGGGTTCATCCTTGCTCCACTCAGGCGTCGTGAGATATCGTAGAGGAGGCGTACATCGCCAGTGTTTGCGGCTTTCTCCCCTTCGTCGGCCAGGGAGTTCACCCACGCTCGCTTGTCCCGTCTGCAAGAGCGCTTGACTTCCTTCTCTAAAGCCGAGTACCGTTAACGGGCTTCGTTCATGGCTCCTCTGGTTCTCGCCCGCTCTATCGTGGCTTTTGCTTCTCTACGCTCCTCAATCTTCCGTCAGGTTTCATCTGTGATCCACTCTTTCCTCTGGGTGCGCATCTCACCCAAGTTGTGCTCGCTTGTTTCTATAAAGGCATTCTTGATGGCCGTCCATTGTTCTTCTACGCTGCCACCTTCTGGAACGTCCACAGCTCGAGTATCAAGTTCTTCAAAAAAAGACCTTTTTACCGCTGGATCTTCAAGTCGGCGTATGTTGAACCGCCGCTCGAGTATCGCCTCCCGTCGCTGGATCCGCGCCATGCGTAGGCGGATTTCACCGATTAGAAGGTGATGGTCAGACGCGATGTCGGCACTGCGTTTATTCCGGACATCAAGAAGGCTCCGTCTCCATTTTCGGCTGATGCAGATGTGGTCGATATGATTTTCGGTATGTCCATCACGGGAAACCCACGTGACTTTGTGCACTGGCCGCACTGGGGGAAGAGCGAGCCCCCGATCACCATGTCGTTATTGCCACAAAATTCTGCAAACAGCTCACCATTCTCGCTCATTTCGCCGAGACCATGGCGTCCCATGACACGCTCATAGTCCGTGTTGTCGGAGCCGATCTTTGCATTGAAGTCGCCAGTGTAGATCTTGATGTCACCCTTTGGAACCTCATCCACGACGGCATTCAGTTGACTGTAAAAATTCTCCTTGTCCTGTAGCTCGGCAGCATCGGTTGGCGCATAACATTGGATTATGGTAAGGTTACGAACCCGTGTTCTAAATCTGGCAACGATTATCCTCTCATTAACAGGCTCCCACTTGATGAGCGCAGCACTTGCCTGGACGCTAAGTAGGAGACCAACTCCACGATGGCGGGGAGCTTTTTCACCTCGAATATCAGAGTATAGTAGTACCTGCCCCGACGGCAGTTTGTGTTCTCCAAAGTTTGGCCAACGAACTTCACTCAGTCCCAGGATTTCTAGCTTCATGCGTCGCGCCTCGTTGGCGAGTTGTGCCAAAGTCGTTGCCGTTAAATCAGTTCGATGTCTTTCTCTGTTGGTTTCTGTAACAATTGTAAAGGTTTCAGAGACATTAGGTGGTTGGCCTAAGGTCTCCTATCCGCCGTGATGGGGCTGCCATCTTAAGTGTAGCTTCCGGGGAAGAGCATTTCTTATTCAGCCGCTGGATGCCAGTCAGACGCTGTTTGAGCCGCACCTCCATGGTGAACAGAGGCTCGGGTTGGCGAAGCATTTCCTTTATCACCGTGCTATGGTTACCGCGCCAGTGTTCGCGTCGCACCTCCTCACTCTGCTATTGTCGGATTGACAACATTGCCCAGGCTACGCCAACCAGCTGTGTCCATGTTTCATCTGGCAGTCTTTTGTGATCATATGACTCGTGGAGGCGTGAGGTAGGAATTTGTGAGGACCGGAGATAGGTACATCGCTCCTTCCAGATTTTCACTCACCATTTTGTAGCCCAAATATCAAAGACGCCATTGAAAAAAAAAAAGAATTTTAGCACAAATAAATTGCCCATAACAAACAATTTTGTATAGTTTCATGCAAATCGGCGTTGGTCGAGTCAAAATTTTTGTTTTTAGCTTTTTGGCGAGTAATTGGTCATTGTCTTAACTATGTTTCCGAGACTCAACATGGGTTCATGCCAAAGAGGTAATAATTTGATTACCTACATATCCTTCATCATCAAAACTATAGAAGCTCAGTAGCAGGTTGACGTAGTGAAAACAGATTTTTCATCAGCTTTCGATAAAACCAACCCCAGGATTTCATCTGCGTGTAGATTTCATCTGCGTGTAGATATATAAAAACATATATGGGTCATTCCAGCTCAACTGGGTATAGATTTTAAAAAGTTGTGGTCGATGACACCGATTTGAGCCATGTATTATATAGGAACATATTTTTCACTTTTAGGACCACAATTAAATTATGGACAGAAGTAATTAAATGAGGTAGTTATGATTTCATGTAATGAGAATCCAGCCCAGAACATGTAAAAAATAACATTAAAATATTATTATGCCAGCAGCGTGCAGGAATTCAAGAAAAAATAAAAAAAATATATTAAATAGCATTGATTTTTCACTAGAAAAGCTCAAAACTACCTCTCACTCATATGGTCATATCTCAAAAAAATCTTTGTCCAAATCAAGTAAAAGAGTTTTCCAAAGTGTGGTGAAAATTTGAGTCCAAAATATTAGGAAATAAAAAATCCCACCCATGGTGAAAATAGGCCTTTTTTGACCATTTTAATACCTGACGGTAATCAGTCTGTTTACTGTAGTTACTACAAAAAAAAAACAAAATATGGGTACACCGATAAAAGTTAACATTAAAGAACCTTCAAATTGACGTTCTAAGATCACGAATAGCTTATTTGGTTATGGAGTAATCTCTTCTGAAAGTTAAAATTGTTTAAGATCTCGAAAATACAGGGTTGTAGCAAAGAAGAACCTAGGCACTTTAGAGCAAAATCAAAAAAGGCGTTTGTTCAGAATGCCAAAATAAGCGTTTTGGCCAAGTTTGGCTCAAATCGGTGACATCGACCACAGGTGGTGTACCCACTTGAGCTGGAATGACTCATATGTTCTAATCAGTGCTGATAAAAATCCTTTCTTCTACACTCAATTTAGCTGAAAATGAAGAAAACATTAACAGATAGACCAACTACCTGCATGAATTTGAATTTTGATATAAACAAATTCCCTTGATCTAGGCATCCTCTGAGTATCAAAAATAACATTTGTTTTTCTTCATTCGTGGCTTAGTGGATTCTCATTATCGCCTCTGTTGTTGTTAATATTGATATTCGTCTTCATCTTGGTCGGGATGATATTGAGGATCAAATGCAAAATTATTATTTTCATTTTAAACAAATATAGCGCTTAAGAACGTGGTTTTTAGACACAAGTCGACGGCAAATTATTGCCTCAAGCTGAACTGGTGATAATATCGATGATTTAGGCAGTGTGGTCGACAATATTCAAAATAATCGTTTTGCCCAAAATGTCGTTGATTATTTTGCTTTTGATGATCACTTCTGATTTTGACAATTTTGGGTTTGATAATCGAGCACTGGTGAATATCAACAAATGCGTATCCTAAGAGATGAACTAGCCTATGGCTAAAAATCTCTTAAATAAAGAAAAAAAAAAAAAAAAAAAAACAAACAAACGCGTATTCGTTGATGTATAATAAACTCATTTGTTCATTTTGCTCGTTTCGTAACTACGAAGATGTTCAAAACAAACGCAATTCATCTACACTGGGTTGAAGCGATACTCCTTGCATGTGATGGCAAATGATAAAAACAGACACTGGCTCTAAACTTGTATATAAATTAATTTGAGACTCAATGAAAAAATTGATCATTAAGATACGCTTATGAAGGCCATAAACTGGCACACTTACCCTAATGATCGAATTTTGATGAATCTTAAAAATCTTAAGAAAAAATACAAACTTAATGAGCCTTTTATGTAAAAGAAACCAAACAAATATAAAAACTAGAGAGGGTCTAGTATAAGAGAAAAGCGGAGTCAAAACAAACAGCCTTGATAATCTATGCCTATATGGTTCCTAGCAACACTGCCAATGCAATCAAGATAGCCTCTGCTCGATTAGCTCTGGCTTTGACAGCTCGTTTGACTCAAAACCTGTCAGTCCGCTTCTCTCTTATACTAGATCCTCTCTAATAAAAACTAATAAAAAAAACATAAGAAACTTAAAAAAAAAATTTTAAGACGAGGGTTGCTTCCACTCACTTGCTATAAAAAATATATTTTTCGAGATTATGCAATCATTAGATGATATAATGATTTGTTGTACTTGTACGTAACAAGAAGAGGGTGTAAAGGGCGAACACGAAATTATTGCGACACATTCAGCAGGGCATAACTTTTTTACCATTGGGTAAAAATCAACCAAATTTTGCACACTTTCTCATTGATGTGTATTGTGTACATGCTGTCAAACTCGAAGTCGTGTTTTTCGATTCAACGAAAATGGAGGTGAACCAACGCGAGTTGAGAGAACAAATTCTTTCTAAACACCTGGAATTTCCTGACCTGTCGCACCGGCAGTTGGGAAAAATGTTGAACATTCACCATTCAACCGGCTCCAGAGTGTTGAAGCGGTTCCAGGAGCGGTTGACGTTGGACCACGGCATAGGAGCTGGAAGAAAACCGGAACCGGAGAACAAAAAGACGGAGGGAAAGGTGAAGCGGATGATTAAAGCAAATCCCAACGTCTCAAGCCGTGATTTGGCTAAAAAGATCGGCATGTCGCAGAGCTACGTCCAGAATGCAAAGAAGAGAGCTGGTCTACATACATACAAGGTACAGAACTTCCCAAACCGCGATGAGCGGCAACAATCGCTAAAACTCGGGCACGGAAGCTCTACGAGAAGATGCTGACAAAATATGGCTGCTGTGTGATGGACTACGAAACGTATATAAAAGCCGATTTTAAGCAAATTCCGGGGTTGGAGTTTTTCACCGGCAAGAGCAAGTTCGATGTGGACGACAAATTTAAGAAGAAGAAAATGTCGAAGTTCGCCTCCAAATATCTCATTTGGCAGGCCATCTGCTCTTGCGGACTGAGGAGTGAGCCTTTCGTGACAAAGGGCACAGTAAATGGCGAGATCTACAAATCTGAGTGCCTCGAGAAGCGCCTTTTGCCATTCTTGCAGCAGCACGACGAAGCTGTCCTGGAGTGGTATGAAGCCAATTCTGTCCATTTTGTTCCAAAGGACATGAATCCGCCAAACTGGCTGGAGCTGCGCCTGGTGGAGCAGTACTGGGCAATAATGAAGCGGGAACTTCGGAAGAGCAAGAAGACAGTCAAAGACGAGAAGGACATGTTAAGAAAATGGAAAAAAAAAACTGAGAAACTGGTACCGGATGACACTGTAAAGACTTTGATGGAGGGCATCAAACGAAAATGCGTTCAATTTTACACTCAGGGCTCCATCGATTAACTTTTCTTTTGATTTTTGAAGTAAATATATGTATAAAACTACCCTAAAATTTTGGTTTGATTCTAAACATTATAAGAAAATTGGCATGACATTTTCGGTGTCGCAATAATTTCGTGTTCGCCCTTTAAAGTATATGTTTGACTCATGAAACCTGTCAATTTCGCTTTCAGAGCGTCACAATCAGCGATCTTATGATTCAGCTTTTATGTATCAAAGACATACTTCACGACCTCTTCTTGTAACTTACAAGTACTAATTATCATTACACCATCTCATGATTTAATTATTCCGAAAAATATTTTTTTAATCAAGTGAGTGGAAGTTACCCAGTTTAAGACTAGATTTTATTATCCTCAGGTTGTATCGTTTCGTCAATTTGTTGTTTAAAACAGCGTGGGGAACGGGAAGATAGCGGAAGTAGCAAAACTTCTGGCATCCTTCTGGGAAGGGAAGTTTCACACAGTCCCCGTCCCCCTTTAAGCACACGTGAGCTTCTTGAATCTGCTGAGCAAAATGCAGGACTTGAATAACAGAAAAACTGCATGGATGGTAGGAGGTAGTATTTCAAGATACATAGGCATGAAGGGTTAATACCAAATCATCTTAAAAAATGTTCTCTCCGTGACAATGATCCTTTTTAGGGAATCATTGCCGTGACCAGGATTCGAACCTGGGTTACTACGGCCACAACGTAGGGTCCTAACCACTAGACGATCACGGCTATAGAGAACGGTGATTATCCCCTGCATCATCATCAAGAAGAGAAACTCTTATCAATTTATTGCCAAAGGCTACACAATGCACAATACGCAGAAAGTGCGACGGTGATAAGCGTGATAAGCCATAGCTAAATTGATTAAAAATAAAAAAAAAAGTATAACACTCGTTCGCTATAGTAAGGTGAATCAAAATACTGGTCAAATATTTGGCCAAAATAATACTGCGTCGGCCGGGAATCGAACCCGGATCAACTGCTTGGAAGGCAACTATGCTGACCATTACACCACCGACGCTTACGATGAAGTGAAATCGCTTTTGAATTCTCAAATAAAATGTAAAAGTAGTATGTGACATCGGCTAGGCTCTTATCCTTCAGCATGATAAATCTATCATCAGCAAATTACGTTCCAAATAGTTCAGTTAACGATTTATTAAAAAACTCTGTTTTGGAATTTTTACTGGCATAAGCATCAATTCCAGGACCAGGGAACACAAATTAAGTAAACTCATATTGCACACTTGCTTAACAATTGTATTCTAATTCAATATTTTCGCAAATTTCCTAACCATGAACGAATGGTAACAAACGTTGTAAAAACGGATTTCAACATTTTCGGTCAGAAGCAATCAATCAACCATCGTCGATTATTCCATGGTTTCGGATAAACTTCCCATTCCATGCCCGACGCCCATCTATTAGAGTGCTAAAGCAAGAAAGCGCACAATCTGTCGATATGCATATTTGTGTGGGAGGCAAGCAAAAGTCGACTGAAAAATGACCATCCGGCGTTCGACGCGCAACCACCAATTAAATCATTGTTTTTCATTTGTTTTATGAATGTTTATGAACGAGAGGGGGTCATCGCTACTGCTGCTGCTACTTTACTTTGCCACTTACGTGTGTGTGTTTGTGTGTTTGTGTGTCAGTGAGCTACTAAATTTACTGTTCAACGCTTTAGAATTCTACGCGGAGTATGGGGACGACAGCGAGCGCAAGCAAGGGCAGGAAAAATCCACCTAGTTTAGAGAGCCGAGCCAAGGATGATGAATGGCGAAACGAGTCAATGGTCAAAGCTCGCTCTGCTGGTGGCCACCACTCGAGCCAGAGCCCCGAGCGCGTGTTGACGAGGGAAAATATTTGAATATATTGTGATTTGCGATGTGATGAATGGGGGGAACTCTTGCTGCGGCTGCGGCTGCTCGGGCTGCCACCGTGTTTATTTAGGAGATAAATGATTTGAATAATGTCGTAGGAGATTTCTGTCGAGGCAATTAGAGATTGATCTTGATGAAGTTGATGATTTTGGCGCGAGCCGACGAGATGTATGGTGGATGAATGGGGTTTTTGATGCTGGACTGGTGTGGGGATTTCTGTCGATGTTAAGGAAAAGCATAATGATTTGGGTTCTGGTTCGTTTATTTGATAACACTTTTGGAAATTATGTATAATCTCACTTCTTAAGTTTATAGAAGATATTATTTTTTAAATTAGACCGATTCATTACCTGAACAGAGAGACATAGGATTTTGAGTAAGTATATGCCTTTGTAAACTTTGAAAAATTAATTTCACTGGATTTCACTAATCGTTTTATTAGATAATATTGGACCTCAATTATCTTCCAAGAATTTGGACTCATTTGTATATAATGAATACTATTATCACAATACCATACTTTGTAGAACAGTCTTTCAAGCCTTCCACCATATAACACTATAGTGCTTATAAGGTTCTAAGGAAACATATAACAACGAAAACTCTCCCTAACTTGCTATTTATGGGACCATCGACTAAGGAAAGCATCACGATAAAAAACTAATTTCAAATTGTTTCATGACAGTCAATATTTTCATATGTTGTTGTTCGAATATGAATTGATGATATTCCAAATCACATTTTATGTTTAATTCATCAGAACAGGTTCCATAGTGTAGCGGTTATCACGTCTGCTTTACACGCAGAAGGTCTCCAGTTCGATCCTGGATGGAACCAAATATTTTTTACACCTGACAATAGTTTTGAAATAACACCGATTGGTGTAGAGCACAAGTGAGTGGGTGGGTTATGAAAAGATGTGTCGTCAATATAGGATAATAAAATAAATTTATTTCTATGTTAGGGATGGGCTCAATATGCCTGGAAAATGAACGCTTTCCATACACATTGCCTGGAGTTGTCAACACTCTGTCGTTAATATTTCGTGGATATAAAGTGAAATTTTCATCTCCTTTCAACGTCTTTTACATCGTTTTGTAGGAATTTAACATTGGAAAGAGATTCTCCTCTATCGCACGAATTAAGCGTAAGTGCTCGTTAAATTTTCCGCTCCCACCTTTATGACCCTTTCATACAATTGAAGGGCAGTAAAAGCACTCCGGAAGCTCAAACGCACCTCCCCAAACGATCCAGCAAGAGAAAAGGTCCTCGCGAACTATCGCCAGCAGCACAACAAATGCCGACAGGAGATCCGGACGGCGAAACAAAATTGCTGGTCGGAGAGTATCAACGCCGAACAATCGTCAGAGGAGTTATGGAATCGCCCTTAACGGCAAGCGGCGATAATCTCCGCTTCAGATTCGAACAGACACCGTCACCATCACTGATTGAACCGTCGTACCAGACGAACTGGGCAAATACTTCGCCAAACTATCCGGCATCTCGGAGTACAGCGAAAGCTTCCAACAGCGAGTCGGCCCCTCTCTGTCCTCTGTGTCTGCCTTCGGAATTCCTCCAGACAACGACGACCTACCGATCAACAGCCCACTCTCCTGGGAAGAACTCGTGTTCGCTCTCAGTCGGAGCAACGGGAACTCGGCCGGACCGGACAAAATCAACTACCCGCTGCTAAAGCACCTTCCACCCGAAGGCAAAACGAAACTTCTCGACCTTTACAACCAACTCTGGACCGCTGTAGAATACCCGAAAAACTGGGAGAGAAAGCCTTGCTATACCGTTACCGAAAACCAATGTCAGGACCGAAGACATCACTGGGTTCCGTCCCATTGCACTGACCTGCTGCATGGTCAAAGTCCTGGAACGGATGGGCAACAGTAGGCTGAAGCAATATCTTGAGGCCAAGGGGCTGCTTGACCATCGGTAGCACGCCTTCAGGCAAGGGTATGGCACCTCCACCTACTTTGCCACTCTTGGGGAAGTCCTCAAGGTCATCACGCGGAGATCGTCTCGCTGTACATCTCCAAAGCGTTCAACCGAACATGGACACCAGCTGTATTGAAGAAGCTTGTTGATTGCGGCCTGAGAGGACACATCCTTCACTTCGTCCGGAATTTTCGAGTTTCGGTCGGAAACATGCAATCCGGAAGTTTCAGTGAGGAAACCGGAGTGCCACAGGGTTCGGTGATCGCGGTCACCCTCTTCCTGGTGGCCATGAATGGGGTCTTTGACCAACTACCCAAGAACGTTTACATCTTCGTCTACGCGGATGACGTCATCATTGTAACGGTGGGTCCCACCCTGCAGATGACGAAACTGAGAGCGCAAGCGGCAGTCTCCTCGGTGGTCAGATGGGCTGACTCTGTTGGTTTCCAGCTTTCCGCCGGGAAGAGCGTGCGCTGCCATATATGTACCACCAGGCATCGCAACAACGGACAGCCCATCATTATTAAAAAACAAGCAATACCGGCCAAAAACTGGGAGTGCTCTTCGATCGGAATTTAAAGAAGGACTGTAGCAGTCGGTCCAACCTGATTAAGACCATCTTCCGCCTCCACCGATCCAACAATCGTGAAATCCACTTCGGCGTAGCTCGAGCCATCATCGACAGTCGCCTATTGTACGGTGTAGAGATTACATGCCTTGCCGCCGAGAAAGCCGTCCAGATTCTGGAACCGGTGTACAACGGCTTCGTTCGAACAGTCTCCGGTCTCCTGCCCTCTACCCCAGCCGACGCCGGTATCCTACCTTTTAGGCACGTTTTCACCGCAGCTACTGCTACCAAAGCCGCTGCCTTTCTCGCTAAAACGTCGGGAAACAACAGGAATGTTCTCCTCGACGAGGCGAACCGACTCCTCCGCACGGCCGCCGACGTAGATCTCCCTCCAGTGGCCAGGATCCACTGGCACGGAGACAAAAGTTGGCAATCGCACAAGAACAAAATTGACAGCCGAATCAAGGACCGCTTCAGGGCAGGAGACAACTCGCTGGCTTTACGCCGGACAGTTGTCGAAACTCTCGAGGCGCACTACCAAGGTTATGAAGTTAGGTACACCCTAGAGATGAACTAGCCTAAGGCTAAAAATCTCTTTAATAAAGCTTAAAAAAAAAAGTTAGGTACACCGACGGCTCCCTCTCCAGGAGCGGAGTGGGAATGGGGGTCACCGGAGATGGTCGGCTTGTGAGCAGATCGCTCGGTGTTCTCAGCTGTGGCAGCGGCCATTCTCCACGCGGTTAAGTTACCGGCCGATATTAGTCGTAACTGACTCACATAGCGTGATATTGGCCCTAACAACAGAAACACCAAAGCATCCGTGGATCCAAGGGACGGTAAAGCATGCGGTGCCCAACACTGTATTGATGTGGGTACCCGGTCACTGTGGGATCCAAGGGAACGCAACAGCCAACCATGCCGGCTCAGGCCACATTGTACCCAGGTCCACCGGCAATGTACCGCTCCAAGATGTCAAAAAGTGGATCAAACGGACGGTTCGGAGAGCCTGGGACACCGGAAGATTAAGGCGACCACCGGAACCTGGAAGGATCGAACAAACCTAAGAGAACAACGAGTGGTGTCAAGGCTGCGCTCCGGGCACAGCAGAGTCTCCCACAACTTCGGAGGAACACCGTTCCGGAGGACCTGCGAAACCTGCGGAGTGCCAGCCACCGTGGAGCAGATCCTCGTGAACTGCGTGGAGCTGGAGGACCTTCGTGCTGCCTTCGGCTTGGAGTCAATCAGCATTCGGAACCTTTTGGGCGACGAGTCCCCGGCAGCAGCCGCCCTCATAGCTTTCCTAAAGGAGGCGAACCTTTACAACAATATCTGAGTGTTCCTTGTTTGTATTTACAGTTTGTTGGCCCTTTTGGCAGTTTTCTACACCTTTTCATTCTTGCAAGATAAATGTATTACAGCCAACATTGGGAATCTTCTTGTGAGAACCCAATTTTTTTCTTTCTTGTTTTTTACTATCTTAAGAAATGAACTAGCCATCCCTAATAACATTGCAAGTTTTATGGAGGTTTTATAGCATGCTACAAGGCTAAATCATGGTCTACAGGACCCCTAATAAAACCGAAATTGTTACTTGGGATATGGCTAAAAATGTCTATAATAAAGACAAAAAAAATGGCTCATTTTCACGGCGCCTACGATATTGCTTCGAAACAAGGTTGCAAAGACTCATTTCAGCTAAAATAATGTTTTTCGGAATAATAAAACCAAAAGATGGTATGATGGCATGTTTTACTTGTAACTTACAAGAAGAGGTTACAAAGTATGCGTTGGAAACATAAAACCTGTAAATTTTGCTTTCTATGAGTCACAATCAGCGATTTTGTGATCGCTGAGTGAGTGAGTGAGTGAGTGAGTGAGTTTGTGAAAAATTGCTGATTGTGACTCTCATGAAGTGAAATAAACAGGTTTAATATGTCAAACACATTCTTTGCAACCTCTTCTTGTATCCTGCCAATTCAAAATTTGATCATGGCATCTAATTATCTCATAATTTAGAAAAACATTGTTTTAGCTGAAATGAGTCTTTGCAACCTTGCTTCGAAATAGTGTTTTTATTGATTGTAGAATTGTTTTTAAAAGACTTTCGGCTCCATAAAAAAATATTGCCTTATCAAATAAACAAATTATAAGATTTTTTTGAGATGCATAAAATCACATGAGAGTTCAAAAAGAAAAATTAATGAAAATCAAAATGAGTGCCCAGGACCTAACTCAGCTATATACAGTCAATTTACATGTTTCTGTAAATGTCTAGAATACAACTTTAATTACTTTGACTTTTGCCTCTCTTTATTAGTTTTTGTTCATCTTGTCCCCCCATCTCGATGACGCTCATTTTCCTTTCCTTTTATGTCTTCATTTGTGTGCCATAAAGTAAATCCTATGGCGTCTCAATGTGTTTAACCCGTTAACGTCCAAGTCGTTTTTGACCTCCGTTTTTCAAGGATTATTGTCACATTATTAAAAATATTCCAAAGATCATTTAAGTGATATTGAAATCATAATTTACGTTCCCAATTTCTGTTAAGACATGATAATATATACAAAAAATGCTTGTCTATAAATAAATCACTTGGCGTTAATGGATTAAACGAAATATTAGCTCGTAGGCCCAATTTATATTCGAAAAACAGTGTTGTATTTTTAACGAAATATAAACAATTTGTGACTTTTTATCGCGGAGAGGTAAGTAAATTTGGAAGTCATCTTTAGTATAAACACTTCCCTTGATGTTCAGACTAGCTCGAAAGAGAGAGATGAAGTTCAGCTTATGCTTAGTTGGTCAAAAATTAGATCGATACATACTCTATTTAATAAACATGTAAGAAGAGTCAGATCTCACCATAGTCCAGTGGAACCAGTCAAAACCCTCTTCCGAAGTTTTGGTGTTTAGGTTTCATTGAAGATGTTTCTTGAAATGTTATTCTTCATCTGTCAAATCAAGCATAACTATTCAAATCAATGTATCTTCTTTTGTAAACAATCTCTTTAATCGACAATTTTTCTTGACTGCTCAACTCATCCACACAAACAGGCATCATTATCAATATTTCCCCAACTAGCTGGTGTGGTTAGTTTCTATGAGTGAGTTAGCAGTTGCCACAAATCGTCGATTGAAGTGATTGTTAACAAAATCAGATACGTCGATTTGAATAGTTGCGCTTGAAATATGCACTTGTAATTTTATTAAGGTGGTAGTACACTTAAAAAAACTAACTATTTAGCAATCATAAGGATTATTTCTTGAGTAAAGTTTTAGAACTATGCATTTAATTAAACTTTGCTGAAGTCACAAAGTTTCTACATCGTAATTCTTGCGCGATATAACTGGATTTTTTTTTCAGGACTACCTTAAAATTGGTTTAATGTTTTTTTTTGACATCATAAATCTTCACTTATCGATTCGACATGTTCAATATCATCTGACTTTTCTTACAGCAAAATTATGCATCGCATTGTATGCTTTGTAAAGCGGGCTTAAGGCAAACATTTGCAAATTTTGCAATTTAAATTTCTCTGATGTTTCCAGTTTATGGCTGCCAATATTGAATTTTTTTGATCAATCGTGATATGAAGTATTAGTGTTCCAAAAATCATGGTCGGGTTTGCTCGGATACATAAGTTTTTGCAATATCGTTTCGGTTGATATGATTATAAAAATACCGTGTATATTGTTAATACAAAAACTTTCTTTTTCTCCTACAACTTTGTCTCAGTGGTCAGTTCGATTATAAGTGACTTTTTTGTGCCATGATTTTTTAAATGTCAAGTACTTCATTATGAAAAAAGTAATTTTTTTGGAGAAAAGTGAGTGATTGCCATAACAAACAATTATGCAATAAATTTGGTCTGTGCGCCCATTTAAGTATGGGCCATTTTACAGACCTATTGAGCACTGCTTTGATGGACTTTAATATGTAAATATCCTTTTTGACGTAGAATTACGTCTTTCGGCTACATATTGGGGGTGCAATTTAAAAAAAACCAAAATCGACCGCATTACGAAAAGAGGTCAGGTTTTGACCACATATAACTCTGTCAATAACAGATGGATTTAAATTCTAAACAAGCCAATCGATTGTAAATTTATCTACCAATCTGCTAAACTGAACACGTTATCAATTTTCTATAGGTAACCATTGAAAAATACACAAATGTCCAACTGTTGCAATGGTGATCAAAAAAATCACCGATTGCCTGCAAACAGCGCATTCCCTAACACAGATTTAAAAATCTAATTCGATCCTGTTTTACTGAACCGTGTGTGGTGGTGTTCGGTCGTCGGTGTCAGCAGCAGCAGCATCAGAAGCAGCAGTGCTTTCAGCGTGTGGCGTTAACATTGTTCTCCAGTACACAGGAGCACATGAGCAACACAAGGAGGAAGAAGCCGCACCGCTATGGATCAAAATAAGTTTCTTCGTGAGTCGCTGTGGTTGATCTATGCCAAGTGCGTCACTCTTGCTCCAAATCCAAACAACATACAGCTCGCCAGCCTCATCCGTGTTGAACACCCTAATAGCTCAGCATTACTCAACCATTACTTACCATTATTGGCAACACTGTCCAACATCACTCTTTGTTTGTTGTCGTCGCAGATTTTAATTCGCCGTTTTTCGTTGTTTTTTCGCGCTGTTTATTATCGGACGCGCTGTTTATTATCGGACGCGCTCGTTAGTGCAATATTTGGTCAAAGCATATCGGAATCTAGTGTTGTTTACCTAGTTGTGCCACAGTGTTTTATGCAATTGTGTTTTTGTGAAATACGCATTGTATCATCGTAATCGCTCATACCTACTTACTCGTTGTCTCTCTTCCGAAGCGCCATCTACCAGTAAACTTTGGAAGCTAGCACATCTGAGTAACCTGAACGTTGCATACAGCTTTCATTCTTACTTGGATCACCGTAATATTGCGGTGCATTAAACAACGGGAAGAGATTTTTTTTTCTTTTTTCTTTATTAAAGAGACTTTCAGCCTTGGGCTGGTTCGTCTCTCGGAACGGGAAGAGATTTCTCATCGTCATGAGAGCTTGTAATACTTGTTCGGAGCCTATTGACGGCAATGACAAATACGTTCTCTGCAGTGGAGTCTGCAACAGACTGTTCCACTTCAATTGTGCTGGGCTCAACGTTACCAACTTCAAGGCATGGTCATCCAATGTCGGTCTACTGTGGTTTTGCGATGCTTGCAGAGTTAACTTTAACCCAACAATCGTTTATCGTGAATCGCACATACTCAGAGCACTGCGTGATCCCTCAATACGAGTAGACTCTATTGACCTTCGGATTGGACAGTATGCTGAAAATTTGAAGACATCATTTCCACACCTGAGAAGGGAATCGAATGTCGATTTGAGATTCCATCAGCATCCAGCTGGTGCTCCCACTGATTTTCACCACAGCATAGATCGGTTAAATCTGAATAGTTCGTTGCATTCTAGCCTAGGGAATATTTTCGGTGAACATGACGAACCCATAACTTCAGAAACCACCGCTGCTTCTGTTGTAAGGCGTTCTGCTGCTCTCACCACCACCACGACCGCCATTCCAACTGCTATCCTTGCCACAACTGTCACTAGATCGAATGAGAATGCCACTTCCGTTGCTACCACTAACAGCTCTACTGCTACATGCACCGTCGCCTCTACAATAACCATGAACACCGCTGCCAAGAACTGCACAACTGTTGCATCAATCACCGCACCTGGAACTGGAACCACGGTTACCTCAACAGCTACCTTGACAAATAACCGAGGGCCTCACGGACAATCTAACCGTTTAAGGGTTGTTTTGAGAAACGAACGTCGAAGGCAGCAAAGCAATACCGACACAATCGAAGTGTTGAAACCATTCTACATTACCCCTTTCCACGTCGAGCAGACTGAAGAAGATGTCCTGGAATACCTCCGCGGAACCTTCAACATCGAAAATTCTACGGTGCGCTGTGTGAAGCTGGTACCTAGAGGCAAACAAGTCAACGAGCTAACCTTTGTCTCCTTCAAAGTATCCGTTTTACCCGACTTGGAAACCACTGTAAGGGGATTCATTCTACTGGCCTGATGGAGTAAATGTACGTGAATTTGAATCAAAAAACGACGCGGCTCCAATCAACCTACGACCACCAATACTTCCACAATAAGTTTATCGATACACTCTACATCAACTACTCGCAACTCTACGCAACTTTCATCTACTCTGGCACGCAACGGTGTTCGCCCTATGGAAGCCACCGATCCTCTCACCACAGTCGTGCCTTTCCTGCCATCGTCCATCAGTCGTCCCGGCCCTGTGTGTGAGTTTGGAAACGTGGTCTTCCAAACGAATACAGCAGGCAAGTACGATTCATTCTTGTTCAGCCCAATTCGTTGCTTGGTTTCAGTACTACACCGTTTAGCCGTCATTATTCAAGACCTTCAACTCAGCATGTTTCACCTCTAGGACGCAACGATACTGGCTACATGGAAGCCCCTAATCCCCCTACCACAGTCGAGCTTTTCCCGTCATCGGCCAACAGTCGTCCTGGCCCTGTGTGTGGGGTCAGAGAAGGGGTCTTCCAACCCGCTATCTTTGGCAAGTACGTTTCTGTTTTAAGCCGTTCAACTTCTGATCAATCTACTGGTTCTAGCGTTGCAATCAACTGTCCCTCTTCAAACGTCAGCGAGTTTAACTATCCAAACAGCATGGTAGTGACCAGCAGCAATAATGATGCAGCTCATTCAGGACACAACTTTCTATCCGTCTTCTACCAGAACGTCAGAGGTCTGCGCACTAAAACGACAGAATTGAAGTTAAGGCTATCGAGCTGCGACTACGATATAATTGTTTTTACCGAAACATGGCTCCGGTCTGATATAAGCGATATGGAACTCACTTCCGACTACTCTATATTTCGGTGTGATCGAAGTGAAACTACTAGTAATTCTTCGAGGGGTGGTGGAGTTTTCGTAGCTGTTAAAAATATTTTGCACTGTACTGCGGTTTCTTTGGACGATTGTAGACAGCTTGAACAAATTGTTGTACGAGTAACACTTCCTCACCATTCGCTGTCGATCATTGGCATCTATCTTCCCCCGAATTCCGACGCAAGTTTATATTCGGCTCACGTTACGGCTGTCCAGAACTTATCGGATCGTTCGTCGGACAATGACATTATTCTACTCTTCGGGGACTACAATCTTCCTCATCTGCAATGGTGCTTCGATGAGGACGTTAATGGGTTTATACCTTCGAACGCTTCCAGTGAACAAGAACTCAATCTCACCGAATCCATCTCTGCGTGCGGGCTGGTTCAAGTGAATTCTTATACGAACCCGAACAGTAAACTACTAGATCTAGCATTCACGAATTCTCCAGATGTCATTGAAGAACTGCGGCCACCACTTCCACTCTTATCCACCGACGCCAATCACCCACCGTTTATTTTACTAGTGGATGTGCACAGCGTCATCATAAACCAACAAATCGACGCGGATTCCGATGCAGTTGACCCAGATTTCAGGCAATGCAACTTTGATTAACTTAATGCCGCGTTTTCGTCGATCGACTGGCAGCTTCTTCTACATGAACACACTGTTGATGCAAACGTTATCTTGTTTTATGACAAGCTGTATGAGATTATTCACTCAATTGTTCCTCGTCGCCGTCGTATTTCAAGTTGCGTCAACAGGAAGCCTTGGTGGATGGCTGAATTGCGAAATCAGCGTATTTAATAGACTGAGGAAAGCACGCAAACGATATTTCGCTGATAAATCGAACGAGAACAGAGATTTCCTTCATCTAATTGAATCATCCTATAATGAACTTCTCTCTTCAAGCTACCAAGTATACATGCGCAAACTTGAATCCAGCCTAAAACAAAATCCGTCGATGTTCTGGGGGTATGTTAAAAAGCAAAAGGCTAGCAATCGTGTACCGAATAACGTTATCTACGGTGATTCCATGGCCAGCACACCTGAAGATGCTGCCAATCTTTTTTCGAATTTTTTTTCAAAGTGTATTCTGTTCAACTTCTCCTGTACCTCGCCCGGATTGTTTCCAACACGTGCCATCTTATGGTATCCACCTTCCAATCTTCAGTTTTTCTTGTGACGAAGTGTTAAGTACGTTGGCTAAATTAGATGCTTCGAAAGGAGCGGGAGTCGATGGTCTGCCACCGATATTAGTGAAGAACTGCGCTGCATCTCTGGTTGAACCATTGACGTTACTGTTTAACTGTTCGTTAGAACATAAAACGTTCCCAAGTTTATGGAAAACCGCGTCAATGATTCCTGTTTAAACAGCAGTTTAAACAATGTGGTAAACTATCGAGAGATTTCAATTCTCTGCTGTCTGGGAAAGGTTCTCGAATCACTAGTGCATAAGGTCGTGCTGAATGCAGCGAAACCGATTATCTCTGAGTATCAGCACGGATTCATACCACACCGGTCTACTACAACCAACTTACTGTACTATACCAACGTACTGTTCCGTGAGATAGAACGTCGCAACCAGGTGGACTCTATTAACATAGACTTTTTGAAAGCGTTCGACACCGTCCCGCATGCCTATGCCACAGAAAAACTGAAACACATGGGATTTCCGGATTGGATTGCGGACTGGATAAGGTCATATCTAACGGGTCGAAAGGCATTTGTGCAAGTGAACTCGTCTCGTTCCAATACGTTCGACATACCATCTGGCGTACCCCACAGGGTAGCGTGTTAGGACCTTTGCTCTTTGTCCTCTTTATTAACGACCTGTGCCTTCGAATATCCTCTGGAAAGCTCCTTTATGCTGATGACCTCAAAATCTTCAGAATTATCGCGTCTGTACTCGATTGTATTGTACTGCAGGCTGACATCGACGTAGTGTCAATCTGGTGCAAAGAGAATGGCATGAGCGTGAACATCAATAAATGCAAAACGATCACATTTAGTCGCTGTTTGTCAACGCTCACTCACCAATATCGAATTGACATTACTCCGCTAGAACGTGTGCAATTTATTCGCGACTTGGGAGTTATAATTGACTCTAAACTTATAGCGAATTCGTTTATTATCGGGGTTGAAACCAGTTCCAACCCGTGCGAACCCGAACTTTTTGTCAGTGCGAACCTCGACCCGTGCCAGGTTTTAAAAACAAACGATCAAACTGACGTTTGCTAGAAAACAAGCAGACCCAATCTTGATACCCGATCCAGGTTGGAACTGAATAATAAACGAATTCGCTATTAGATTCAGTGAACACCATGACAGCAAAAGCTTGCTCCGTACTCGGGTTTATTCGTCGTAATGCTTCTCAACTAACCGATGTGTACGCATTAAAATCACTCTTTTGTGCTTTAGTGCGCAGCATTCTGGAATACGCTGCCCCGGTTTGGGCACCATATCACACATCCCAGGAGATCCGCATTGAACGTATACAAAAAATGTTCATACGATTTGCACTCCGGAACCTACCGTGGAATGATACCGTGAATCTTCCTGATTACGAACAAAGGTGCCTGTTCGGGATGTGTCATGACAGCTCGAAGAAAATTTTTGATTTGAGCTTTTTATGTGACCGGCCTACCATGATCAATTTGGCAACACATTGAAAGCACCGAAGGAGAGGAGAAGATTGGCGCTACCGAGCAAAACCGAGCTATTCATTCGTGCAAGCAGAAGCTCACTAGCGTTCGTCGCGAACAGTTAATTTTTATAGTATTAGCGTAAATATATGAGTAAAGTACAGAAGTTAAGTGTTTTTTTCATCAAAATGTCCTTCCGAAATTCCTCGTGAGAAAATACAGTCCGCTACTGAACATAAAATGGTCCTACCGAACCGGATGTTCGATGAAGTGAAGTGAAATTGAATTTCGGAAGAACTGCGGAAATTGTGAAGACTGGAACTCTGCCACCGGCAGTGAAGACGCCATTTTGCAAGTGTTGGACAAGAAAAAAGACGGCAATGTGTTTGATGAGCGAAAAAGACGCCATCTTATAAAATATCAATCTGAAGAAAATTAAGTGACGTGAGACCACGAGGACACCAATTTCTGCCCAGGCACCGTGATTATAGACTTGGCTGTTTTCCGTGCTTGGTTCGGGCATAAGGCTCGGATTGTTTCGGTGATTCTCTGGTCATGTCAAAGAAAGGTGAAGGAGTGGGTAAACCGACGACTCCAAAAGTGAAGGATAAGAAGAACCATCAAGAAGAGATGGCGAAGGCAGAGCAAGTAGACGTTCTCGTCCACCGTCGCGGTTTGGCTAAAGGTAAGCTAACCAGATTATTTAACTATTTGTTCGACAATGAAGAAGAAGAACCTCAATTAAGTGAGGCCCAGATTCGACACTATCTTAAGAAGCTAGATGCTGTTCAGAAGGACTACAATGACCTAAATGAACGCATCTTACCGTTAGTCCCTGCTCAAGATCTAGCAGACCACGACCAGCACTATGTGCAGTTCGATGAACTTCAGGATAAATTAGCCGTAAAGCTCGAGGAGCAACTAGCTAAGCTGCAAGCTACCGCAGCTGCGCCTGGAGCTACCATAGCCACCGCACATCCTCAAGCTCCCATTATTGTTCACCAACCTCTGAAGATACCAATTCCCACTTTCGATGGTCGCTACGAGAGCTGGCCAAAATTTAAGGTAATGTTCAAGGACCTGGTGGATAAAACTCCTGATCCCCCAGCTGTCAAACTATATCATCTCGACAAAACTTTGATGGGAAGTGCAGCTGGTATAATCGATGCAAAAACCATCAGTGAAGGCAACTACAATCGTGCCTGGGAGATCTTTGAGGAGAGATACGAGAACAAGCGTCATACCATTGACAAACACATTCATGGTTTGCTGAATCTAAAGAGGATTTCCAAGGGAACCTACGAGGAGTTGAGGAGTTTGTTGGATGAATGCTCTAAACACGTCGAGAGTCTGAAGTTCCTGGAGCAGGAGTTCATAGGAGTATCGCAGATCATCTTGGTGCATGTCCTTGCAGCCGCGTTGGACAGAGACATCAGAAGGCGCTGGGAGCACACGGTCAAGCACGGCGATCTTCCCAGCTATGATCAAATGATGAAGTATCTTAAGGAAGAGTGCTTCACTATGGAGCGATGCGATGATTCATCCACAAAGCAGCATCACTTACAAGCTAAACCATCCGCAGTTGCAACCAAACAAAGTCAAAGGTCCCTCACAGCAGTTGGCACGGATTCGGAATCAAGATGTGACTTTTGTGGAAAAGGTCATCTCAATTATACATGCTCGGAGTTCAAAGGATTGTCGATTCAGCAACGAGTAGTCAAGGTAAGAGAGAACAACCTGTGCTTCAACTGCCTAAGGAAAGGTCATCGTGGTAGTAATTGTCCGTCAGACAGAACTTGCAACAAATGCAAGCGCCGGCATCATAGTCTGTTGCACGCTGAGGATAAACCTAAGCCGACACCCGAAGAAGAACAGACCACACCATCAACCCAACCGCAGAAGAAAGAAGAACAACAGCCGAAGCCATCGGAAGAAGCAACATCCGCTAGTTGTAGCAGCGAGAGATTGCCTACCCAACAAGTGCTACTTCTTACAGCAGTGGTGGATATCATCGATGAAAATCAAAAAACCCATCCGTGTCGCGTTTTATTGGACAGTGCGTCACAAGTTAACTTGATTTGCAAGCCAATGATAGAGTTCCTGGGTTTGAAGCGGTTTCCTTCCAACGTCGTCGTTGCAGGAGTGAATAACACGAAGAGCCATGCGTCAAGCAGTTGCGTGGTGCAGATTCGTTCAAGGCATTCTGGTTTCAATGCCAACGTGAAGTGTTTGGTGACTGAAAGAGTAACGGCGGATTTGCCATCTTCCACGGTGAATGTATGCCCATGGGAGATTCCACCTGGTATTCAGCTTGCTGATCCGATGTTCTACGAGACTGGAAAGGTAGATATGTTGCTCGGAAATCAGCTGTTCTTGAAATTGCTACTGCCAGGAGAAACGCATTTGGCTGATCATCTCCCAAGTCTGCGAGAAACCCAACTGGGCTGGGTCGTTGGTGGGGTTTGCGATGACACAATGTCCGATGCAGTAGTCCATTCGCATTCACTTACGCTTGAGGAGTTGGATCGAACTGTCAAGAGGTTCTGGGAAATTGAAGAAGTTGCAGGTGTGAAACTATCCTCGGAAGCTATAGAGTGTGAGCAACATTTTCAAGAAACACACCGTCGTGACGAAAGTGGGAGGTACGTCGTCCAATTGCCTCTCAAGGAGAATGTCAGTAAATTAAGAAGTTCCCGTTCACTGGCCCTTAAGAGGTTTCACAACTTGGAGAGACGGTTAGCACAAGATCCAAATTTGAAGCAACAATACGTCGAGTTCATGACTGAGTACGAGCAGCTCGGTCACTGTGAAGAAATTTCCGAGAGTGAAGTAGTTAAGGATGGTGCGTGGTACCTACCGCACCACGCCGTCTTGCGTCCGTCGAATACTACTACCAAGTGTCGAGTGGTGTTCGATGCATCGGCAAAGGTTAACGACCTTTCGTTGAATGATGTCATGAAGATAGGATCGCTTAATCAGTGTTCTTTGGATGAGATAACTCTTCGTTTCCGAATTCCACATTATGTCCTGACTACGGATGTAGCAAAGATGTATCGTCAAGTGTTCCTTGAGAAGGTACACAGATGTCTTCATCGAGTATTCTTCAGATTGGATCCGTCGCGTCCACTTCGTGTGCTGGAGTTAAAAACCGTAACCTATGGCACTGCTTCAGCACCTTTCCTAGCAACAAGAGCATTGTTACAGGTAGCACTCGATGAAGGGCACAATTTTCCATTGGCAGCCGAAATTGTCAAGAACTGTTTTTATGTAGATAATGCACTTTTCGGTTTCGACGACATTGATGAAGCACGTGAAGCACAGTCGCAGCTGATCCATCTCTTGGAGGCAGGTGGATTTCATTTGCACAAGTGGGCTTCTAACTGTCCAGATCTAGTCGAGCATATACCGGAAGTTGATCGTGAAGAATTGGTGAACATTGAAGGAATTGGAGTGAACGAAGTGATCAAAACGCTTGGTCTGCTGTGGAACCCGTGCTCGGATGAACTGATCTTCGTTGCAAAGCCATTTCCTGAGATAGCAAAGCCGACGAAGCGTCAAGTACTGTCGTTAGTTGCAAGTATGTTCGACCCTCTGGGGTTAGCTGCACCGGTGATTGTCGTTGGGAAGATGCTGATGAAGAACGTTTGGAGTGAGAAGATCGATTGGGACGAAGAATTAAACAGTGAATTGGTCAAGAATTGGGAATACTTCTTGAAATGCTTAAGTGGTGTGAAGAAGATCCGAATCCCTCGTCGAGTGGTGTCATCTGATGCTATTGCCTTTGAGATCCATGTTTTCGGAGATGCGTCCTTGGAAGCTTACGGAGCCTGTGTTTACATAAGATCAATTATTCCTGGAAAGTCCCATGAGATGAAGATGTTGACTGCAAAGTCGAAGATAGTGCCGAAGTCAGTACTGACGGTTCCGCGAAAAGAACTCTTGGCAGCTGTGTTGTTGCATCGTCTAGTGAAGAAAGTGTTGGAAACTTTGAAACTGCCTTTCCGGAAAATAGTGTTGTGGTCAGACAGCCAAATCGTGCTAGCGTGGCTGAAGAAAAATCCCGAACAGCTGGAAGTGTTTGTAAGAAATAGAGTTGGTGAGATTACTGCTACCGGAAATTGCTTTTCGTGGAAATATGTGAACACTGCAGAAAATCCTGCTGATATAGTGTCCCGCGGGCTTTCTGCCGAAATTTTGGCCACAAGTGATCTGTGGTGGAACGGACCAATGTTTTTGAGAAGTGAAGAATGTCAAATGGATGTTCCTGAACCGTTGCCAGATGAAGATATTCCCGAACTCAAGACCATGGTTGTCGTTAGTGCCACAGTGGAACTCGAACTGTTACCTGTGTTTAAACGATTCGAGAGTTTCCGGAAACTGCAGCGCGTTGTAGCATATGCACTGCGCTTTTGCCGGAACTGCAAGGAAAGAATTAAGGAGAAGCGTGTGCTATCGATATTTCCAACTATACCTGAGATGCAAGATGCAATGAAGGTAATAGTTTTTGTGGTACAGCGTCAAGAATTTGCGGAAGAGATCATGAGGATGAAATCAGGTGAGTCCCCCAAGAAGCTTAAATCCTTGAACCCATTTTTTGATGGTGAGCTATTGCGGGTTGGTGGTCGTCTGCGCCATTCGCAATTACCGTACCTGAGCAAGCATCAGTGGATCTTGCCAAATAGAAGCCCCGTGGTTCAAAGTTATATACGGTGCATCCACCGGGAGAATCTGCACATCGGACCAACTGCGTTGCTAGCAACCCTGCGAAGACAATATTGGATTATTAATGGACGATCTACGGTACGTAAGATTACGCGTGATTGCGTTAAATGCTTCAAGGTTAATCCCACTGCCGCAGAGCAATTCATGGGAGACCTTCCTTCAAGCCGCTGTGACAGAGCTCCAGCATTCCAAAGGGTGGGATTGGACTTTGCCAGCCCTTTTCTAATCTAGCAAACCAGTAGAAAGGCTGCTCCAGTAAAGGGATATGTTTGCGTATTCGTGTGCTGTTTGTGATGACTTCGATTTTAATTTAACTAGGCTCTGTTTTAAAAATAGGTTAAGAGTAAATGTGATAGGTTAAGATTAGTCTGTGCGAAACCGTCGAAGACTGAATAAATAAATAAATAAGTAAATAAATTACGACCAAACGGTCCTTTTAAGGATCACCATAAATTATTGTTGTTTTAGAGTTCATTTTCATTGAATAAAGGTAGGTACCGTCCGGTAGGCTCGTATTCTGTGATTGATGTGCTTGCTTGAATCCAAAACATGTAGTCTAGGATTGGCTTGTACTATATGAACATCGACAGAGCACCTCACAATAGAACTCTCAAATTGCTTTTTAATTTCAACTTATTGAAATTTTTCACTGATAACGAGTTAAGAAATCAATTTAATATTTACTATACTTTTGCTATGCCATCATAAATACCTTTCGTAATCCTACGTCAAATCTACGGTCGTGTTTTGGATACAACCGCTTACTTTTTTTTAAACAACAAGCACAAACCTAACCGATACTAAACATAAATTAATCCATGCAGAAGCAACTTTTTGAAACGTTGCTCTATCAATAACTGAAACAACCAATTATTCAAGTTTCCGTGGTGTAGTGGTTATCACATCCGCCTAACACGCGGAAGGCCCCCGGTTCGATCCCGGGCGGAAACAAATATTTTTACCCCCCATCCTCCTAGATCCCTCATACTCTTTCTAATGACAAAAAACTAAAGATCTGTTACTCCTATTAAGTAATAATTGACATAATTACGCCTTTTTGTAACTGTAAACGATCCAAAACCGCAACTACCTGCCGACAGATCAATCTTTCTTGCTTCCAACGCAAACTCCCTCGAACATACCTCGACGAAAATTTCTGCTACATCATTTGAACACGAATTTGTAACATTTCACTTAAGGTTCAAATGAGACGTTTAACAAACGTGTGAGCATGTAACGACACAACACTCACACTGACGGGCACTGAGATGTGCGTCTTTCGCTCGCCTCTTCTCATGTCCCCTCGGGGAGGTGTTGTACATCATCATATTTAGCATTCACCTTACCACTCGACCAACGATTGAAAAAGTAGACTTAGAAGGAAGATCCCCCTCTCGTCTACTATTCGTCTGCTTGCTCAACGTATAATAAGATTCATTTCACTCACCGCGTGTTCTTTTTTGGCTACCTAGTAGCTAGGTAGCTGCGGATCATCTGGTAGCAAGCACCTGGTGTGTGTGTGTGGTGTGGGAGGGAAACACGTGAGGTCTCTGCACGGGGCGGTCAAAAATCCGTGTAAACGGTGATGTTGTTTCGACGAAACAATTTTGTTCGACTTGGCGCTGGTGGTGGCATGGCACAGATCTTTCGGTTCGACAGGCAAAGAGCGGAAACGCGAGGACACGCAAGGCGACGATGGCGACGACGACGTTTGGGTTGAAAACAAGCTTCCCAAAAGGAACGTAATGAGATGAAATGTAACTCGCACCGAATTCAAACAGAATAAATACATGGTCGAGGAATTTGGAACGAGGGCTGCTCAGGGGCGGGGAACAGTAGAGCTGTGGTTAGAAAATTGAATCAAATCAGCGAGGTAAATAAAAATAAACACTGGTGAAACCGTGCAGTGCAAGATTCTGCTTGCGATTTGGTATATTTAGATGAAAATTTGGCGTGAAATCCGGATAATAACAGTTCATAATCATGTGAATTGCGCTGTTTATAAAAGTTATGGCACATTTCAAATAATCTTGAAATAATTTGATATTATTCGATCATATTTTACAAGCTATTAAAGGTTCTTTTCAACATTGTGGATTGTCATATCCATGCATTGAAATAATCGAATTAACAATAATTATTAAGTGAATTATTTATCAAAATATCCCAGATGACTAACAGTCTTAATTTGATAATGTGACCTGTGAAACCATCACCCATCAAACTTTCTACTTCGGATATTCCATTCAAAATCGGATAATAGACCCTCAACAGCTCGACATCTCGGCCCGTTAGTTTTAATTTCTTTTCAAACGCGTCTTCCTTAATTTGCAATTTCCTGTGTACCCACTCCCAACAAAGAATGCCAAAACCGCGTCTGGCCATAATAACCGGCCCGTTTTATTACGCTTCCTTGTCCAACGAAAACACGTGAATGTCGTCATCATCCTCATCATCAGATCAGAGGAAACCAAATTGGGCCACCCACACTTGCGCACGGTGGCTCATCTTACACTTATGGCAACCGCGCAGTGTCCGCCATGATCGTCGTCGCCGTGGCCAAAAACGATCAATAAATCACCTCGCGAGGGGTCCATTGCCCATCTCCCGCCAACCCACTGACCGGCTGGTGAAAGTCTGCTCAAGTCCCAAACGCGCGCACATATTAAGCTTAATTCAGTCTTTTTAACGTCCAATTACCGGCTCAAACAAATCACTTAACACACTGCCGGTTGGTTGACTGCTGGTCGGTGCGCAATGCATTATACCTACACACATAGCAGACTAGCCGAAAACTCATCGTCCGTCCCTTGGTTGTATTCGCAGCTTAGCGCGCTGCTTGAAACGACGACGTCGCGTGCCTCTCAGCAGCACAACCGGAGCTGGTTGGAGCTCCCGGTGGGGCAGATTTCGAAACAGCCAGTGCACCCGGATGGACTCAAAGTCGCTCAATTGCAATTGCACCATCATCGTCGGTAGACGACGGACCAGCACTCAGCAGCTCACAACGGGGGAACCATAATGCAATGCGTTGATGAGACTTAGTTTGTTTACCAATGCGATGAAATGTAACCGTCGGGGCTAACAAGTGTCGCATAAATGTACGTTATAATTGCCACGTATATTATCCGGTTAAAATTGTAATAGTGAACTCATTTACTGAATGTATTCGTATTACACCCCACGCTTAATTCCATTTCTGATATAACTGGACCATTCTTTGGGGATCCTCTTTACTTGGAATAAGTAACCAGAAAGCACTAGCACACATTTGAGGAAATAATTGGCTCATGAGGTCGTGTTGCCAAAAATGGGAAAGCACTGTATTACGTGCGCTGCCATCGAGATCGAATTGGCCAGAGCTTTATCGGAAATTGGAATGAGAAGTTAGGTTCTGAAACCTACTTACTGACCTACCCGATGATATTTATGTGTCCTAGTTCGTATCAGATTATCTTTTGATAAGCTGCTTTCGATATTATTGATATACGGCCTAGTATCTTAGTATCAGCTTGAACATGGGTGATTTATCCTAAATGATTTTAGGAAACCTTGCTCTATAGAATTATGGATGCCGCACAACAAAAAAGCAGTAAAAAAGAATTATCCTCCCCGACGGGGAATTGAACCCCGGTCTCCCGCGTGACAGGCGGGGATACTGACCACTATACTATCGAGGATTTGCTGATTAAGTTGACTTTCATAACTAATTTCAATACTATTTCGTAGTTATATGGATTTCATGACAGACAATCTTAATTTTGACAGTTTCTAAACCAATGGGTCACGGTTTGCCCTCAGATGGGTTGCAAAGATTCAGTTCTAAATTTATGTTTAAATTCTTCAAATTCATGCTAAAAAATACTTGTTTTTGAGTTAAAAATTACTATACGTCGTTTGGTGGCCCCCTAATGTTACTTAAGTCAAAGTGTATTTACCAGGATATTCGGGAGAACTATCGATCACGTCTCCTTACCTATCAGTTTAGGACCACCGAAATCATCTTAGCAACAAACAGTTTGATTTATTCACTTTAATTATGAGAAAGCAAAACGACGAACGTACACTTTTCACGAGTTTCTTTGCGCTGTTACTTAAGACAAACGGCATCGTCATAGAAATCGGGTGACTTATGTAACATCGAAACATATTTTGATCGAGAGGTGATAGAGTCAAAAAGCAATTTGACTGGTAAATAAATTTAAAAATGGGATGTGATCCTATATTCAGAAATAGCAGGAGCACCGTTTGACACTGATAGCTCGACTTTGTTTACCTTTGTTACTTTCGTCGTAATGAAAATTTGCTCTTGAATTGTTCTTTTATAACGATTGATTAATTGATAATTTACAACCAAATTGATAGTTGCATTGGATTTTTGTTATACAAATTTTAGCCTCTTAACCAAGGAATCAAAAATATCTCCAAATGATAAAATGACAAGCGATCAACGAGCCGAACGATCACGCTTTGTCAGTATTGAATCATCAATACTGACAAAGCGTTATCGTTCTTCCTTTTTTCATGACAAACAGCCTCGGCAACACTACTCGCTCGGGCCAGTAGAAGGAAACGGACAAATTTTTGGCAAGCTGCTTCACGAAGTAAAGCCGAAGATGATACACGTCTGTTTCGAGTCTGCATCGTGCTCTCTTGCTATTTTCTTTTTGCTGAAGGAAGTGTTACTACTACCTAAAGCTACAACAAATTTAAACAGCACTTTTCAGTGCTCAACCTGTAAAATTTCTACCTTGTTCAACTCTTATTCCTCTTCACCTTGTTTGGACCCTACCCAAGGTAATCCTTCTTGGTGCTTGATTTGGAAAATTCCTCTTTGATCCTTCAGATTCTTATAGTAATCTGCTTGGAAGTCGATTTGGATAAAAAATTTACTGCTGCCATGGAACCTAAGCGCAAAAGAAAAGGGCAAACTCTTGATCCTCCTTCTGATGAAACTAATTTGAGTAATCAATTTGATTTGCTCACGGATGATGAGAATGATCCATCATCCAAGAAAAGTATTCTAGTAAACTTTCCCGGCCTGATGCCAAGAAGGAAAAGATTCCCCCTATTGTGATAACCACTTCTGATTTCCATGCTCTTCGCATGGAACTTTTGAACTTCGTGAAAGTTAAATTTTCACTACAAATTAGACGTCGGGGTGAATGCCGTGTATTGGCTGAAACCTTGGACGGATTTAAATGTCTTCTCAAGTATCTTACTGAGAAGCAGTGCACATTTTTTACTTACGACACCAAAATTGAACGTGTGTTCAAGGTTGTCATGAAAGGACTGCCCAGTGAAAATCCCTGGATCAGATATAAGATGAACTGGCAAAATTATTTGGAGTTGTGCCACTCCAAGTAATCAAAATGAAAATGAAATCCCGTCCTGGCGATCTGCGCAACGGGATTTCTAATGATTTTTATTTAGTTCACTTCAAGTCTAGTGAACTAAACAACCTTAAGGTCTTGGAAAAAGCTAGCCTTACGCTCCATGTCCGAGTGAAGTGGGAACACTTCAGGAAGACTGGAGGAAATTTCCAAAACCTCACCCAGTGCCGTAAGTGCCAGGGATGGGGTCACGGAACTAAACATTGCACCATCCCAGCTAAATGCTTGAATTGTGGTGATTCCTCTCACGCAAAGGACGACTGTCCTGTAAAGGAAGATCCTAAGAAATTTAAATGTTCAAATTGTGGTGAAAACCACAAATCCAATTTTTGGGAATGTAAGACTCGCAAAGCGATCCTACAATCTCGTTCTAAGCGACAGGTAGGAAACGCTCCACGTTCCCGAACAGGTACAAATTCCTCTGCTGTTAACAACGGTCAGCGAGGAACAAATTCTACATTCGTACCCGTAGGTACAAATATCACCCCTGCTTTAAATTTTTCATCTATACCTACTCCCCTTGCTGCTCACAATGTTCAGCGAATTAATGGAGCTACCTATACTGCTATTGCAGCGGGTAGAAATCAAAATACTAACCAACGTAATTCTAACGGAAATTTTGACAATTTTGACTTAGGAAGCATTACTGCCCCTAAAATGGAATTTTTACAGAAATCATTATTTGACATCAGTGCTGAGATTTGTCATTGTCATTGACAGACTTTCGCGCGATATTGACAAAATTGTTCGTCACATAGTCACTGACAGACTTGATCCTCAAAAAAACCTTCGTCAAAATCTCACTCGTTTTTTCGTCAATGACAAAGATTCACCTGGTAACAAAAAGTGTAATTTAGTACATTCTGTGTCACATTATTGTTATCCAAGTAGCTCAGGACGTAGATACTTGTTCACTAAAATGGATCCATGTAATTGTTTTGCTCAAGTCATTTAATTTCGTTACACATTTAGCTAATAAACAAATCTGCACATGTTCGTCACTGACACCATTGTCATTGACAATTGACATGGTTTGCCTTGACTATGACTCTTAGCTAAAATGAGTGACCAAAGCAGAATTGTCAATATCACCGTGTACTGTCGAGATTTTGCAGCACTGATTGACATGATTTCTGATATGCTTAAATCTAACTCCATGTTTGATGCTATTCAAACTGGAGTAAAATTTGCAAACAATATTGTCATGACTTTAAAATACAGCAATGGATTTTAAAGCATTCAATATTTTAAATTGGAATGCTCGATCTCTTAAAGATAATGAAGACGAACTAGTTAACTTTATGAGAGTTCATAACGTGCATATTGCCGTTATAACTGAAAAGTTCCTTAAACCTGACCATAAGGTTAAAAGGGACGCAAATTATTTGATTTATAGAAATGATCGTCTTGATGGAGCATGTGGTGGTGTTGCCATCATTGTTCGTCTATGACGAATCAAACATAAAATTCTTTCTTCATTTGAAACCAAAGTTTTTGAAACTTTGGGAATTTCTGTTGAAACAAAATTTGGACAACTTACGTTTATAGCTGCCTTTTTGCCATTCCAATGCATAGGCCAGCAAAAGAATTTTCTCAAGGGTGACCTTCGGAAACTTACCCGTCATAGGTCTAAATTCTTCATTATTGGTGATTTTAATGCAAAACACCGCTCATAGAATAATGCTCAAAGCAATTCCAATGGTAATATTCTAACAGCACAACATGCTTTTCTTCAGCAAGAAATCCCTCCACTATTGATTTGGTCTTAACTGATTCATGTCAACTTTGTAGCCAATTGGTTACCCATGCTGACTTCGGTTCTGATCACCTTCCAGTAACTTTTGAAATATCCCAAGAAATAATTTGTAATCCCAACAGCTCTACTTTCAATTACCATAGAGCTGATTGGGAGCAGTATCGAACATTTATGGAATATAACTTCGATCCAAACATTCCTTTGCAAACCAAAGATGAAATTAATTATGCTCTTGAATCTCTGACTACTTCTATAGTTGAAGCAAGAGCTGCCTCAGTACCAAAATGCGAGGTTAAATTCGATTCAATTATAATAGACGACGATCTTCAGCTCTTGATCCGTCTTAAAAATGTCCGTAGGAGACAATATCAAAGAACACGCGATCCTGCCATGAAAGCTATCTGGCGGGATTTGCAAAAACAAATTAAAAAGCGATTCTCTGCCCTGAGGAACAAAACTTTTGAAAATAATGTTTCTAAATTAGACCCGAGTTTCAAACCCTTTTGGAAACTCACAAAAATTTTGAAAAAAACCTCAAAAGCCTATTCCAGCACTCAAAGAAGGTGGTAAAATTTTGATCACAAATTTGGAAAAAAAGCTCAGAAACTTGCTAAGCAATTCGAAAGTTCCCATAATTTCAGTTTGGGTCTTACTAGTCCTATCGAGAATCAGGTTGCTCGGGATAATCTGAATATTTTCTCTTGGGAAAATATTTTTGATGTTTCCTGGGGGACTGATTTGAACAAAGTAAGGTCTATAGCAAAAAAGTTTCATAATATGAAAGCTCCAGGTGATGAAGGAATTTTCTATATCCTCATCAAAAAACTCCTAGAGAGTACCTTGTCTTTCTTGGTAAAATTATTTAACAGATGTTTCCATTTGGCATACTTTTCTGATAAATGTAAAATAGCCAAAGTTGTTGAAATTTTGAAACCAGATAAAAACTCTTTAGAGTTACCAATTTAATTCATTCAAACAAATCTGAAGGCTTTCAACTGGAGTTGCTCTTCTAGACATAGAAAAAGCATTCGACAGTGTTTGGCATGAAGGTTTGATTGTGACTACCTGTTAGAGCAGGAGTTTGAGCCTATATTGTATAACATTTTCACTTCGGACCTCCCTGATTTGCCTCAGGGTTGCCACAAATCTTTGTTCGCCGATGACACAGGCGTTTCCGCTAAAGGAAGAAGTCTTCGTGTTCAGCAGACTGCAGAAAAGTTTTGTTATTTTCTCTTCTTATTAACAAAAATGGAAGATTTCTCTCAACGCTACCAAAACTCAACTTATAATATTTCCACATAAGCTTGGAGCTTCGTTTTTGAAACCTAGTAGTAGTCACATAGTCACTATGAACGGAGTTCCAATTTCCTGGTAACACCAAGTGAAATATCTTGGATTAGTACTTGGCCATAAATTAACTTTTAAAGATCACATTGAGGACATTCAAGCCAAATGTAACAAATATATAAAATGTTTGTATCCTCTTATAAACAGGAAATCCAAACTTTGCCTGACGAATAAACTTCTAATATTTAAACAAGTTTTTAGACCGGCCATGCTTTACGCTGTGCCAATATGGTCTTGTTGTTGCACTACCAGGAAAAAAGCACTTCAAAGGATTCAGAACAAAGTTCTGAAGATGATTTTGAAGTTGCTTCCTTGGTACAGTACTACTGAGGTACATGAGACATTAGAACGAATGCCCAACAAAATAATTAATAATTTCTGGCAAAAGCGTTGCAATCCTCAATTGCAACGATTAATTCTCTTTATACTTAGATAAGATTTAGCCAACAACAACAACGACCAACACTTCAGAACGGTGAAAGAAAACTGCCGTAGCCGCATCAACATCGTCAGGACAATCTCCCGTCCGCACCGCTCCAGTAACCGCGAGATCCGCCTTCGTGTCGCCCGGGCTGTTATCGACAGTCGACTTTTCTACGGCCTCGAAATTACCTGCTTAGCCACCGAGAAGCTGAACCGCATCCTCGCTCCGGTATACAATACCTGCGTACGCATCGTATCCGGCCTCCTACCTTCCACGCCCGCAGACGCCGCTTGTGCAGAAACCGGAATCCTCCCTTTCCGCTATCGATCTGCTGCAGCCTCTGCCACCAAAGCCGCTGCCCTCGCTGCTAAGACATCCGGGAACGATAGGGTCTTTCTCCTCAACGAGGGGAACAGAGCCCTCCGCACTGCAGCCAACGTAGACCTCCCCCCGGTGGCCAGGGTCCACTGGCATGGAGAGAAAAGTTGGCGATCAAACGTTATAAAAATAGATAAGCGGATTAAGAGAGGATTCCAAGTCGGAGATAACTCTGTAGCGTTGAGGCGCTCCGTTGCAGAACTTCTTAGGTCGGTTTATCCGGGGCACGTTCATCGCTTTACGGACGGATCGCGATCACGGGCCGGAGTGGGACTCGGAGTGGCAGGACCAAACACCGCAACAAGTCAAAGTCTTCCGGAGGAGTGTTCCGTTTTTTCCGCAGAAGCCGCTGCTGTTCTTGACGCAGCCATCACTCCTGCAGATCAACCGATCCTTGTGCTAACGGACTCACACAGCGTCATCCAGGCGCTGGAAGCCGAAGCCCCGAGCCACCCCTGGATACAAGCCATTACACGTTTTGCCCCACCCTCAACCGTTTTTACGTGGATTCCCGGGCACTGCGGTGTTCCTGGAAACGAGGCAGCGGACAGGCTGGCGGGATCTGGTCCATCCGGACCCCGCTTCACCAGGAACGTACCACTCCTAGACGTCAGGCGTTGGATTGCGATTATCATCATGGAAGCCTGGCAGGAGGAATGGTTTCAGTCACGCACCACCCTCCTGAGAAAAATCAAAGAAACCGTACGACCTTGGCAAGACAGCCACAAGTACAAAGACCAGCGGATTATCTCAAGACTCCGGACCGGCCATGCGAGGATTTCCCACAATTTTGGTGGGACACCCTTCCACAAGGTTTGTCCAATCTGCAGCATCCCTGCCTCGGTGGAACACGTGCTGTGCGTCTGCCCAGAGTTTCAGAGGCTACGCGAACAACACCGACTCCCAGAGAGCATCAGGGAGCTACTTGGCAACGACCCCTCGACGTTGACTGCGCTGATTGCATTCTTGAAGGACGCTCACCTATACAACCAAATCTAGCCCTCTCGTCGTGGGCTGCGCTGTCCGTGTTCATTCACCTTCCTATTTTCCTGCCGTCGGGGTATCTCTGCCGGACTGGGGCACTGTCTCTTACGGTGGAGCTCTACCTTGTTCGCGCATCCATTCCTCACCACAGTCCCGTTGTAACTCCCACTTTACATAAAGTTTTTTAAAATGTTGTCTGTCCCTTTTGGTGGGTAATCAGAGCCAGTTGTACGTTATGTAATGATAGATTGAAACGCTTTCTTTCGAGGCAGGCCCTAAGCCTGACCCTCGATTATCAAATGTGATGAACTAGCCTACGGCTAAAAATCACAAAAATAAAGAAAAAAAAAAAAAAAAAAAAAATTTAGTTTTAGTTTTTTAGTTTTAAGCTATCAATTGTTATACTGAGATGCAGGTTTAAAAAACCTGTTTAAAATACTGAATTGCCAAGACAGGAACAATGTAAAAACACTTAGATAGGGTTACGGTATGTAATGTGGGTCTAGTCCTTTCATTCGGCCTATCACGCAAATAAATAATTAATTAAGGAATATTACACAAAAAATAAGGAAAATATTGATCACTGATGATTGATAAATGTGTACCACACACAAATCAATTTATATCACAACATTTCAATACATTTTCAGCTCTCGTAAGTAATAAAACTGGTTGAGAATATCACTCTGTTCGGAGTTTTTAGCCGCCATGACTTCTAAGGTTAAGATGGGAAGGTTGCACTGACGATCATCAAATGGCCTGATTATGGCATTTATTGAATGGAATTACCTGATAATACACACTAGACGTAAAACTCACAGTTACTGTTTGAATATTTTATGTTTATTTTAATTGTTTAACAACGTTTTCACAAGTAAATCATGGACCCAACTTTAGGGACACATTTCTTTTCTATGTTCCTAACTTTGGCCCATGAAATTCATTTGACAGCATATAGCAATAAGAGTAACGTCAACAATGTGGTTTGCATTTGGATGATAAGGAACGAACAGGAAGGGAGATTTTTTCTGCCAAATCTGTATAATGAACATCACAATGTTTTGATTTAGATATTCTGCGGTCGAAAGACGATAAGCGAAATTTTTAATTTTTAATTTTTAACTTGAGTGATTTAATGTAGTTTTCGTAAAATTTTCTCTAAGAAATGTTTTGAGGAATGAAGAGTATTAAGTTAACAGTGATAGTGATAAAAAAAAATACATAAGAAAACGTTACCAAGAGCGTTTTTTTTGAGAATCAAACAGGATAGGACGAAGTTGCATCCATAAATAGACCCAATTTGGGGACAATAGACCGATATTACATACATTTCCCTGGTGAGTTTTTGTCTTAAAAAAAGTAAGTTTTTCAACTTTTTGCGGTTCCTGATAGCAAACGACATGATAAGCATATCTAAGCATACCATTTAGCAGTAGAATATCGTTTGCAGGTAAATTAATTGATGAGTTATGATTAAAAACGTAATCTATGGCTGCATATTAGACCGAGGTTAGGGACGTATACCCTATATATCATAACAATTAAGGCTGGTAAGTTACTGCAGTAACTGGAGCACCTAGGTTAAAATGAAATGTAATTTATTTTGAATTTGGAACAAATAAAGAGTTAAAAAAGGCACACTCCCTTCTGGGACGGCGTAGAATTTCCCGGGGTCCATCTAAAGAGCATCAAACCCTTGAAATTATTTTGAATAATTTTCCGACGCAACACTAAATGAGATAAGCCAAAGTTTGTCATTCTTATTTTGACAAAATCATTATATATTTGGTCCCATCCGATAAAAAACATCCCACCAGTAAAGTTAAATACGAAATAAACCGAATAAGTCCGCCTCAATTGGGTCAAAAATGGGAACACCCATACAAGCGACATGCACTTCTTTGCTTGTATAGGCCACCAATTGCGCAGTGTCCCCGACCTCACCGAGACCAGACGAACGAAGAAGAAACGCCTCATCAACATCATCCAATGGATCCAATATCAATCCGTACGTACCTACTGTTCATTTACCGGACATATACATACTACTACTACCTTCATCTGGTCAATCGAGAAGAAAGCCAGAAAACGAAAACCTCGTGCGAATTTTCACCGCGCAAAACTTTCACGCGCGACTCAATTTTTGCACTTGGGCATTGGCGGGTGGAGGAAGCTACCGTTGGTATATGCATCATGATCTTCTCTTTACCTTCGAATTTTGCAACAAGCAATAAGAAAAAAAAAATACATTTTGCGCTGGATTTTGAAAATCAAAGAAACGAAGCTCATCAGCCAAAGTGTGTACATATTAACTGGATGGGGAAGACGGAATCCGATCCGGTGTGTGCCAGCCATCGTGACTGAACGGAATACAGTCAGGAAAGATTCAAGCTATTCTTGGGAAGTGTAAATAAAATGGCTTAAAATAAATAATTTTTATTTTTAAACGATTCGATCATTTTCATTGCCCTCTAGAAGCAAAGACAGAAAATCAGAGTGGATGAACGGAATTGGGAATTGGCTGTACATTGATGTGATTTTTTTTTTTGTAGGAAATCGAAGGTCACCGGATAGAACTGGGTTTGTTGAGCAAGTAAATGAGGGGTAAGTTGAAATGAGAAGCGTAACTATTAGCGGAAGTGAAAAATCACTGTGATTATTTTTAAAACTATAATATATACATAGACGCACCACATGACTTTAAAAATTGATAGCTACGAACAGCTTAGCTTAGTATCCTCCGAGTTTTCAAACAGGACTTTTTTGACGTACAACTACGTTTGTGATTCCTATATGGGGGTACACTTTGTGAAAACCGAAAATGGAACATGAAACAAAATTGTGAAAGATTTTGAACGTTAATAACTCAGCTGCCCCTGGCGTAATTTCAAAATTTTTATCATCAATCGATAAGCAATATTTCTACTCTACCAACTGTTGATTGTTTAACAATAAACTATTGAAAATGTGGTAAATTTTCAGCATTGTCCAAAAGCGCCGAATTAACTAATAAATCGACCAATTACGTACATGCTTGTGCTGCTTTCCCAACACAGTCATCAGAGAATCATTCCCAGACGAAACATGTCGATGTAGCATTACGACGAGGCTCGGTAGCTCAGTGGTTACCGTTTCTGCTTACTGAGCAGAAGGTCGGGGTTCAATCCCTCTTTGCCTTATCCTATCCACACTAGATTTAAATAAAAAAAAAAACAAACTCTGCTTTAACCGATCGCATCACTTACCACATGAATCCTGATCTAACCTACCACACTAACACAACTATCCTTCCCGAGACAGCCGTGGAGAGTTAAGGATTTCCTCTAGTAACAACTGCACTGTGCAAGTTGATTAGTTCTGATCATTCACGGGGGAGCAACTAAGAAGATCCAATAACGTTAACTCTCGACGGCCAACATTCATTGATACCATTGTTGTTGTGGATGATAGAAGAGAATAGCAGAAATAGTACGAAATAGGTAAGTGAAGCCATGGTGATCACAAAAGAGTAAATCGATAGAGAATTGGCTTTCATCCTTCTGCTCTAAGCCCCTCACAGTCATCGTCACAGCAATGGAAACTAGCATCGCACCGCTTTTGGTTCTAGGGCACTTGCTGGTTGCAGTTTTAAGATCAGAATTCACTGTGATGCGATCAGTGAAAGCAGCAGAAATTTCCTTCACAACTCTCTTGTGGAATCTTTTAATGGCTCTGAAAAGGGCCAGCTTTGTTAGATTTCGACGGAGAAATTAAGAGCGTTCACCACGAATACGACGAGCCATCTGAATGTCCTTTGGCATAATTATGACACGCTTGACGTGGAAGGCGCACAAGTTGGTATCTTCGAACAGGCTGATTAGATGGCCTTGCCGGATTCCTGCAACGGTCGAGCTCTGGAAGCGCAGATCGGTCTTGAAATTCCTGGGCGATTTCAGGAGGAGCCTTTCCTCCGGTGGACTTACGAGCGGTCTGCTTGGTACGAGCCATTGTGCTTAGTTATGGTGCAGATACGATGAATCGAACGCGTTGAATAAAAATTTCAACCGCTTTCTCCTCTATTTAGTAACATTCTTTTGTTATGTTCAACCAATCATAAACGATGAAAGAACAAGAATGCAAGAAGAATTTAGCCTTCGAGTAGGTATAAAAAAGGTCAAAATAAGCATCATTCTTTGTTGGATTCTCTGCTTGAACGTCAAGCAGTTCAGTTCGGTCTTTGCTCGCTTTGTCGAGTTGTTCGATAAATCTATAGTTTGTTACAAACGTTCGCAGATATACTGCACGTCGCGTCGTCAGTAGTGTCGGTCGCATCGCGTGATGGGAAGACAGCGCTCTCGGAGCCGACTTCGTGACCAAGCGGAGAAGAAGAACAGTCAGTGGTGAGGGTAGCTCGGTACCTACCTCAAATAGGTACGCTACTCTGCCCACCGATGTTGGAAATACCAACCCTGTCCCGGTGAAGCGGACAAAAAAGAGGAAGAAGAACCAAGGACAGTCCGATGGTTCGAGCGGACGCGACGATGTTACCGCGACGAACGTCAGCGACATCGGTGATTTTGGCGACGCCGTCGAAACCGAGAATTCTGCCGGCCCGAGTGCGGTGAAAGTCAAGCTTCCTCCACTGGTGGTGAAGGTAGTGCCACTCAAGACGCTCATTGGCGATTTTGCATCGCTGGGCATCGCAGCTGAGTACAAGATCAGCAGGATCGGCACTAAGGTGATGCTCCGGACGAAAGCGGAATACAAAATCGCAGTCAAATTCCTGAAGGATTCCATACTTCACGCACGACATTCCCGGTGAAAAGCCCTTCAAGGTAGTCATCAGGGGTCTACCGGATGTTGATCCCAAGGCGATCGAAGAAGAACTCAAGGACCGGTACAAGCTGGCCCCAATCGCTGTCTTTCGGATGACGAGGCGAGACGAAAACGTGAAGACGTAGCCGGATTGTCTTTTCCTGGTGCACTTCCAGAAGGGAACGGTGACGCTGAATGCGCTGCAGGCTATCCGCTCAATCTACTCCATAATCGTACGATGGGACCCATACCGTGGAGGCCATCGCGATGTGACCCAGTGCCAACGATGTCTGAACTTTGGACACGGCACTCGCAACTGCAACATCAAGCCACGCTGTAGCAACTGCGCTCAAGAACACGCCACTTCCAACTGCCCTGCGGATGGAGCCGTGGCGTTAAAATAAGCAAACAGTGGTGGTGCTCATCAAGGTTCCGACAGACAGTGCTCCAAACGCGAGGACTTCAAACGCATCCGAAAACAGGCGGCAACTAACAACCAACCAGGACGCAAGAAGGACAAAGTCCCGGCATTTCGGACGGAGGATTTTCCGCCCCTTCGTGCTCCTCAGCAAAGGCAAGTGAATTCGCGGGTGCATTCCGATCAAGCAACTTCCAGTGATTCTGCTGGCCAAAGCTCTCCATCCCCCTGGATTCTGGAGACAACCAACAGCGCAAAACAACAACCCCGATCTGTTCTCAGTGGATGAACTGATGGAAATTTTCGTCAACATGTCCGGTGCTCTTCGTAAGTGCCGCAATAAGCCCGAACAGATCCAAGTGCTCGGTAAGTTCATCATCCAGTATAGCGTCTAAACCGCTAACTATCGTCACCTGGAATGCTTGCTCTGTAAGAGCAAAAGAGATTGAGCTTGCCGACTTCCTCCGCAAGCACAGCATCGAAGTGGGCCTTCTAACCGAGACCCATCTAAAGTCCGGTTGCCTGACCACAACATTATCCGGCTTGATCACACCAGCTCCAGGGGGGTGGTGTTGCGGTCGTCGTCAAGAAAGGAATAAAATACCACACTTTGTCCCATATCCGCACCTCTATCATCGAGGCCCTTGGTGTGGAGGTGGAGTCGTCGACTGGATACGTCCAGTTCATCGCCGTCTACTGCCCTCGACAGTGTGCCGCCAGCAGTGGACTAGCGGCTAAATTCAAGAAGGACCTGTCCACCATCACCCGTACCGGTTCCCGCTCCGTAGTTGGAGGAGATCTGAATGCTCGCCATGAGGCCTGGCGGAACTACCAGCAGAACCAGAACAGTCGTCTCCTGTTCGACCACTCACAGCATGGGCTGTACTCCGTTTGGTTTTCGGATGCACCAACATTCATCTCACCGGCGGGCAACCCATCGACGCTAGACCTGTTCCTGACAAATATCGGCTTGTCCAAGCCGGTAGCCTTGAACGAACTTCGGAACGGAAGGTAGCCAAGGTCCTGAAAACTCATCCCAAACCCGTTCCACCTCTCAAAGTCGAAAATCATGACGATCGGCTTTTAATCACCCCACAGGAGAAAGCAAATGCGATCGGCAAGCATGTCGCTTCATCGTATTTGCTTGGCTCGACTATCCAAAGTCCGCTCGATGATCAGGTTGCGCAAAGCGTTCAAAACCTAGATGCCTCCCTTTGTGTCGTGCCTCCGGCGGATATGATTACAGTACAACAAATTTGCTCAGCGCTGAAATGCACCAAGAACATGAAGGCCCCCGGGTTTGTCGGTATATTCAACTTGATCTTGAAGAGACTCAGCATGAAAGTGCAGTCACTCCTAACCGCTATCTTCAACAGATGTTTGGAACTGCACTACTTTCCAAGCATCTGGAAAGTAGCAAAAATCATACCAATCTGCAAACCCGGTAAGGATCCAACATTGTCTTCAAGCTACAGACCAATCAGCCTCCTTTCAGCGCTGAGCAAATTGTTCGAGAAACTCATTCTCAATCGTTTGCTCAAGTTTGTCGAGGAAAATAACATTCTCCTTCCGGAACAGTTTGGATTCAGAAAGGGGCACTCCACCAATCATCAACTAGTACGGGTGATGAATAACATCCGAAGTAACAAAGCTGTATCCAAGTCCACAGCCATGGCCTTGTTAGACGTTGAAAAGGCGTTTGACAATGTTTGGCATGATGGACTTGTGTACAAGCTTTGTAACTTCAACTTTCCTTTGCATCTGGTTAAAATCACCCGTAACTACCTACAGCAAAGGTCGTTTAAGGTATCGTTGAATGGTTGTCTTTCCGACACGTTTTCCATCCCAGCAGGAGTCCCGCAAGGCAGTTTGCTGGGCCCCTTGCTTTACAGCATTTACACTTCCGACATTCCTCCCCTTGGAGACGGTTGCGTGTTTTTCCTGTTCGCAGATGATACCGCAATAGCCGTTAAAGGAAGGATGCCTCGCGAAATAACGAACAAACTTCAACGATGCCTTAACGCCTTTGCTGATTATGCCACCACGTGGAAAATCAAAATCAATGCCTCCAAAACACAAGCGATCATGTTCCTCCATCGGCAATCGCCCAAACTGAAACCGGCTCCCTTTTGTACTGTAATCATGGATGGCACAAGGGTTGAGTGGTCCGCCGAAGTAACCTATCTCGGGATGTTGTTCGATGAAAAGCTCCTCTTCCGTTCGCATGTAGAGAAAACAGTAGTCAAGTGTTCTGCCTTGGTTAGGTGTCTGTATCCGCTGATTTGCCGCAGATCTCGCCGCTCAAGGGTAAACAAACTGGCCGTCTACAAACAAATTATAGCACCTGCGATCCTCTACGCAGCTCCGGTGTGGGAATCATGTGCACAGACTCACAGGAACAAAATTCAGGTCGCACAAAATAGAGTGCTGAGGATGGTTCTTGATCGTCCTTTCGACACTATAATAACACATTTACACGAAGAGGCAAGAATTGCCAAAATAGATTCAAGAATTAACGAAATTAAGACTAAATTTGCAGAAAAATGTAATTTATCAGAACATGCTTTGATAAGCAATTTGTATATAGTAGTTTAGGTGTATATAGTAGTTGTAGGTTAGTTTTAGTTGTAAATAGTAGTTATAAGTAGTCTCCTTTTTTCCAATTCAAATCAAACCAATCCCACCAAGGTGGTCATACTTTAAAATAGGCCTGATAGGACTAGGTACTGTATATAATAATTAAAATCTCAAATGAACTAAAGTTGAAAAGACGCATCTGTTTCACTTGAAAAATTCATAAAATGTAAACCACACAAACACAAGAAATAAAGATCATTTTAAGTCAAAGTCATCATTCTTTGTTAGACCGTCAAGCAGGTCAGTATGTATTGAGCTCGCTTTCTAGAGTTAAATGGAAAGTTTTTCGCATCCATTTCCTGTCAACCGAACCCGAAGGCAGCTCAAACAGCATTGCGTGGACGTGAAAAGGGAGGCAAAGGACCCGGCGACGGAGGAGCCAAGCGTCATCGTAAGGTGTTGCATGATAACTTACAGGGTATTTCCAAGACTCGTCAGGCTCGTCGTGATAATGCGTATCTACGGTCTGATGTACGATGAAACCCGAGGTGTGCTGAAGGTGTTGCTGGAAAACGTCATTCGTGACGCTGTTACCTACTCTGAAGACGCCAAGCGTACGCTCTGAAGCGTCAGGGACGCACCCTGAGGTTAAGCTTCGTTCATTTTCCCTATCTGAAACGGCCCTTTTCAGGGCCAATAACTAATTTCAAAAGAGATGGTTTAGGAGTTCTACTAAACTTGGCATGAATGGAATTCCTGGAACCAGCACCTGCGGGGGATTTCAACGTAGACGTCTCGAAAGCTGAGAATATCGGATTCGTCCAATTTATGAAGAATTTTCTGCAACTCGATCTCGTATCAGACCCTAAGCTGCCGACTACATTGGGTGGCACATGCATCGATATGGTGTTTGCAAGGAAAATACCGGAATTACCAACCAAAAGGATTATTACGTACTTTTCGTTTACCTTGTTGTCTGCTGTAAGTTTCTGAATAATTCTTCAATATGGTTGTCATTTGCTTTATTTTATAGCCACCGACGACATAGTAGTGGCAGTAGGATGCTTCCCTTTTGAACTGTGTGTTCACAGTATCCTTTTACAACAACGTCATCTTACATAACGTTCATTTTAAAACCACATCACCAAAACGGTCCTTTTCAGGGCCACCACAATTTTGAAAGAAAGAGTTAGTTTGGAATATTTTCTAACACAAGAATAATTACACATGAACTGAAAAAGAATCTTACAAGTAGTAGCATTAGCACAAATTGCACAATATCGTAGGTGATACGAATTCAAAACTATTAAGAGCAAGACGGATATCTGTAACTGGACAGATAGTAAGTAGGAAATAATTACTATCTCCCAGATAAAGGATAGGAAAGGTATGTTAGTCCAACATTTACTTAAGAGAGATGCAGAGAACTCTCGAGTTATTGTTGTCACATCCGTAGCTGAATAATAGGAAGGAATTATGATGTGTTGTATATTTTTTTTATTGATAGGGGGGAAAACCCGCGGGAGTGAAAATAATTTAACTACCTCTTCTCCCGTAGGCACAAAACCTCTATGTCTTTTCAACTTAAATCATAATCAATTGCAAATTTCAACAATAAATAACTTTTCAAGTGGAAGCAATAAAGTTAACAGATTCAAGATGATAGATGACATGTACAATAGATGGCATGGCAGAACTCCCGCTGAGGTGTCTTCAAGGTTCCATCGCGATCGGCAGTAATCTGAAAGATACAAATTATACTGCAACAAAATTGCATTTGCATACTTCTACAATAGTGTAACTATCAAACCAACAAAACCAAGTAGATAAATAGACTTGAAGGGTTGAGACCTCGATCACTGTCCTAAAATAAGGGTGTTAATTAAACTGTAATGTTCTGTAAAAATAAAATAAAATGGTCAACCGATTTCAAATTCAATTTGGTCAATGTAGTGTTGAACGGTAGATGATATTGAGGAGAAATTATTTAGTTATACTGCATAAAAAATATTAAAAATAATTCCAAAAGATAACATTAGTATAAGCATTAATCAATATCATAATAAACATAATAAAAAGTATGCAAAAACTAAAATACAGTGCAACCATGATTGATGTTTTGTTTATGTGGAGTCAATGTGAGAGTGGATGATGGTGATGATTTTCAAATGCTATTTATCAACTTGATTATTAAATAAGGTTTTATGTGATGTGAGATGGATTGTAATCATGTGAAGAGAAAAAAATAACCTAGAAAAGAAGGTGATACTTAAACATGAATTTTGCTAATATTAATATGTAAGTTCCTATAGAAAATGATCTAATACGAGATGTAACTTTGGTGCATTAAATTTGAGGCTTGTTATTGAAAAGATTGAAGATCCAACAAATAAACATATTATTAAAGGTTCAAAAGTTTATCATTTGTAATTTCTGGTATTTATTAATAACTATTCTTGATTATGCTTATGATACCTACTTAAAACACATTACAAACTAGTATAATATTTTAAAGATGAGTTTTGGGTAACATTAGATAAAGTTTAGAATCGATTTACACTCATTTCTATTAATAAGCTTATAAGAAAGTTCCTATAGAAAATGATCTAATACGAGATGTAACTTTAGTGCATTAAATTTGAGGCTTGTTATTGAAAAAATTGAAAATCCAACATATGAACATATGATTAAAGGCCGTCCTATCAAAAGTCTATCAAAACTAATTTTTATCATTTGTAATTTCTTGTAATTATTATTTACTATTCTTATTTATGCCTATGATACCTACTTAAAACACATTACAAACTAACTAGTATAGTATTTTAAAGGTGAGTTTTGGGTAAGGTTAGATAAAGTTTAGAATCGATTTACACTCATTTCTATTAATAAGCTTATTATATAACTAATTGACATTGACATTGACAGGGTCGTTGTTTGGCAGACGAGCATTACTATTGACATTGACATGAATAGAAGTAAGTTCGGTAATCTTCCCAGCAGCCGTAACGACTGGAACCAACGATTGACTTTGGCCACAAAATATTAAACGTCTACTCCAATCATCAAAGGCCACTCAACCGATTAATGAAACATCAATACACAAGACGAAGTCCAATCTATACCTGACGTATGCCAGACGAACCTGAATAATGGGATATACCTACTCTCTTAGTGTCCATTAGACTGATGCAAAATCCAACACATCCGCTCCACAGCGCTCAAACGGCCTCAAATAGGGCCCTGACTAGCCCCCAAAACCCGCACCCATCCGGTAAGAGAAAGACACGGCACCAACCGTCCAAAGTCTACATGCAAATTACTATGGGAAAACCAAACATTCTGCTCCTATCCATCCATCAATTCACCGTATCGCTCCACTTCAAAAACGTTAACTGAGCCTGAAGCAAACTATCTCAGCCACAACTCTGTGTAAGACCACTTTTCGGTAGAATGTAAGCATCAAAAGCTATTAATGATCCAAGCATCTACCGCCCCATGATTCAACTGGCCAGCAGGCAACACTAGTGTTTCAGGCGCGTAGAATAGAGCTCAACATCATGGCTACTATGTCACACTGCAGAACAAAGTGTCACCCACAAAACAGCAGCCCCATACTACAAGACTATCAATCCCTATATTCTGCAAAGTTATAGCTGAGAAAATTCTCCACAAGAACAGTTACAGAACTTTTGAACAGTGCAACACCGAAAAGGCCAGAAGGCAATGACCAAGAAGTCCGGATACCCCACAGCAACCCCCTTACAATCCTCCAACGGCCTGCGCCAAGCCAGTCCCCCACTAAACGAGTCCAAAACCCGGGACCGTCCGAACACTGCGGAGCGAAAATATCAAACCCATCATGCAGAAAGAGCTGTGATCCAAAATCTTAGCAATGCACTCTCCGAAAGATAGTGAATATGCTGTTGAGTTTTATATGCTGGTGGTTAGATAGAGAGTAACCTCATTCGTCATCTGTTTCAGATTCAGGCAAATTGTATATTTCTTTGAGTATCGTATCCAGTTTTTCTTTGTCGTCTGCCAATTCGTACCATTCCTCAACTGGCATGTTCTCAAATCTCCACATACTCTGAGCAATCGTATCCCACCAAGTAAAAGCAGGTCTACCTCTCTTTTTAAGTGGTAATCTATACTCCGCATCCAGCTTGAGCAAATGATTCTCAGGTCTTCTTATAATGTGTCCCCAATACCATGGTAATCAATGTTAATTATAATGTTATCGATCTGGGACCATCCTTTGAAGACGAGTTATCCTCCACCTGACACAGTGATTTAATTTGACCGTAGATTTGTTTTTGGTACGTTCTTAAAGATTTCCTAGACCGCTTCGTAAGAACCGTGGCTTGCGAGCCATACACCATCGTCGGAGCTATTACGGTTTCATATAGTAATGAACCCAACTTCTCTGATGGCTTTCTTTCCTTAAGAAAGTCTAAGATAACTTTCGAGGCAACAGCGTCTCTAGATCGTTTTCTTGTCGTCAGCTTCCTATTTAAGCGTTCTGTGATTGGAACTCCCAAATAATGTATGCATGATGTTGTTTTTAAAATGCGATCCCACATTTTTAGCTCCTTTGGTGATTCTCTAGTAGGCGTCCTTACCATGACTTGACATTTAGTTTCATTAATCTTAAGGTTTACCTCGCCTAGATCGTATTCTAGCACTGGCAACAATTTCTCTAGCTTCTCTAATGACCTAGCGATAATTAAAATATCGTCCGCATATACAAGGATAATTGGAAACCTTAACCTGCCCGTCTGATTTAGTTTTAACCACCGGTCAAAAGAACTCCCTCCATAATCAAATCAAATATGTAGGAAGAGAGTGGACAACCCTGTTTCACTCCTCTAGACCTGATCTGAGGCGCAGTTTTTTGCCCATTCCACAGCACCTGTTGCTCCTCTGCATTGATGCAATTAATCACTCTATTTGCAATCCCTTCGGTGGCACCTTTTGTCAGCAATACGTCTGGCAGAGCAGAAAGACTAATGTTATCGAAAGCCTTCTCAATATCTAAAGCCATCACTATCACTATCTAGAATACGCCGAGCTGTAAATATATGATCCATTGTTGATCGCTCGTTAAGGAAACCTGCTTGGTGTGATCCTATAGGTGATGTGTTTTGTGTCAGGGCCCCCAACTCGCATAAATTTTGTACCCTACGCTAGCCAAAACGATCTTTCGAAAATCTTTCGCTTGCTTTGCCTTTTTGCTTTTAGGGATTGGGATCACTGTAGTTCGTCTCCAACTGTCTGGGATGCTATTTTCTACCCACACTCTTTTCAAAAGGTTCCTAAATTCTTCCAAGGTACCTTCGTCTGCATACTTCAGTAGTTCGCTTTGTATGCCGTCCGCACCAGCTGCTTTTCCATTCTTACAGCCTTTGATGGTTGTATCTATACAAGACGTATCCGGGGGATCCTCTGTGACTATTTCGTGACTTGGATTTCCAATCAAATCGGAAAGTAGGTTGATCGATGGTGGTTCCAAGAAATGCTGAAGAGAGATGTCGGATCTCCTCAGTTGCGGCCTCTTTCTTCTGATTTTTTTAACGTCTTTGAAAGTTCTTCTAATTCTCTCTACTGGCTTATACTGCTTCAAGTTGTTAAAAAATTCAAATTCCTCCTTACGCTCTTTTTCATCACAAAAACTTCTGTAGTTGCGCTGTGCTTCGAAGAAGTTCCGTAGTTTACGCCCTCTTGAGGATTGCCTCTTTTTCCAAAAGATACGCTTTTTCAATTTGGCCATTGCTCGCCTTCGCTTCGGAGAGTTTGGAATTTTGGACAGGGTGTGAATTGATAACCTCGCTGCTGTTTTCAATTTTCCCACGAATTGCTCCTACGCTTCCGAAGTTGACAGTGACGGGTCTTCAACGTTAATAGACATCTTGGTCAGTTGCTCTTGGTATTTTTTCCTCAGATTACCATCTTGCAGTAGTTTTACGTCCCAAACGCCTAAAGTATTCGTAGAATCCTCCTCTCTTTGTTTCGTAAACACTTTGTTAGCTTTTGATACAGGGTTTTTTTTTTTATTATTGGGTATCAAGCTGGAGCTGCGTGACAGCTTAATTTTCAAGACTTGACCCATTTGAATAAATTTTGCTTCTATCAATACAATACAGCAGAAGGACTAGCCTATGTTGGCCGCTTGAACACTGGATTCCGTATGTATTGTTTCAAGATAGTTATAGAAAAAATGCTGCGACGTGTGCGCGTAGATACATCCGCGTAGTAAACCGATTGAATAAGTAAATCCGTTTCGAACGAAATATCTAAATTATGTAAGTTACGAAAACCGCGCGAATTCCGAAAGCCGTGCGAGGCAACCGAAGCGAGAAAAAATGCTTATTATCATTTAAAGAGTGTCACCAAAATAAATGTGATAGCCTATGTTGGCAAGTCGATTAATTTTGGTTTCCTCCCTTGATATTCTACTTATTTACTACTGAGGTTTGTATCAAATTAGTTAATTTAAAGAACGTATCAATCATTTCAAGATTTCGCAACCGCACCGAACAAATTCTATACTACATATGCTCAAAAGCGTTTGACAAGCTATACCGAATTGCGAATCATTTCTGCGTAAGCTCCGTAGACGTAGGCGCGTTGATTCCGACAGCCGCGAAAATTTAAACATGCATAAATACCACATAAGCAAAGGTCGATTTTACGTAGGGTTTAGTTCATAGATTAACATTGACTGCTGTTTAAAAATGTAAGTACTTGAACACTAAGAAATAAGTTAACTCAAATGTTTTAACCGCATATATAAGATATTTCGCGTATTGAGAGAATAATATAGTAATCGAGTACAACAAACTCAGGGGAATACAATACCTCCAAAAGTTTAACAGTTATTAATTGTCACATACCTCTACTTTTACTTATTTCCTAAACTATTCCTCTCCTTGTTAATCTGCCTAATGCTATTGGTCTGCTTGCGTTTTCTTATTAAAGTTCAAGACTAAATAAGAAGATTTATTCTACAACTTTAAAGGTTAGTTGCCTCCCTAAGTGGACCCCCCGCATCCTAATTATTTTGTTAATCTACTTAATGTGATTAGACATGCTGAAGTTTCTTATTTAAGTTCATTTGATGATTATGATATCTCATTAGTCTAATTTAATAAATTATTAAAAGCTCTAATTCACCTAATCAATCATAACCTGAGCTTTATTAAGTACCTGCAGTTGTGCTTGTAATCTAAAATTAAACGTGTTTCAAGTACTTTTGATTTTGGCCTATACCTATTTATTATATCTTAGTTCGACCCAGCTAACACCTTCATGTGACTAAAATGCTTCATTTTGAAGTTAGAATCTTATTAGTATTAAACGGAAAATGGACACTGACCAATTATTACACATCGGAAGAAATTCACGGATGTCATAATAATATCGGAAATTTTATATAACGTTCGTTCAAAATAGTTAACATATGTGAGCGTAGTCTTACGTCAACTGTTCGTACAACCCCATTGGGCTGTTCCTTGTAGTTTTTTGTCAAAATATGCCGAAATCCAAAATATTAGTGGTGCAAACGCAGATACGTATCCAGGAGGGCTCTGGTGTGTCAAATTGTCAAATTGGACTTATTTTATAAATGATTAAATTATCCAGAAGCTTTCTTGTGACACAGGGAAAATCCGGAAAAAGCCGGGATTAGAAATGCTTGAATTTAGTGGCCACCCTGAAACACACTTTTCTGTCTCAACTTCTTTATTTGACTACTTAGTTTAATGCTTTCTTGGGCAAGTTTTAGTCTCTACTTGGAAGCCATATAGAAAAAATAATAAACAATTTATATGAAGCACAGTGTGATTTTTACGAAATTTTAAATCACATGTGCTCTAACATGCAATTATACTCATACCTTGAACACCAGGATACATTTTGCAATTGTGCAAGCCAGATATAGTTTATTTCAGCTCTTCTAAAAGATGAAATAATTAGGGGAAAAGTTCTCTTCGGCAATACCTTAACCTATTATCGTCAGGGGGGTAAACAAAGTCCTAGAGCACTCAAATTTGGCCAATAGTTGCTCTGAAACACAATGTATCCACATGCCAAAATTGAGCTCTCAAGGACGTTGTTTACCCCCCTGACGATAATAGGTTAAGGTATTGCCGAAGAGAACTTTTCCCTACTAAAATAAATATGAATTTCGTTGAACAATGTCGAAGAGTCTCCAATCTGGCATCCTTGATTCAGCCTCCAAGTGCCAGTTCGAAAAACAAATTCAAACCTTTCTGTATTATCAACATTATCTTTCAAAAGATTTTCGACCGGAAATTGCTCATGGTTATTGGTCATGGTCATTGGTTTAGTTTCATAACATCCAAGCAATTTTTCCTCCCCTCAGAAATTTGTTATTTGGCCACCTTCCCCACCTGCTGAGTACTGTGCTGATTATAGCTGCATGATGACATATCAACAATCGATAATTCTGAAAACATGTTGAAGAGAAACGCAATAGTGCCCTGAAACTCTCCAATTACATCTTTATTACTAATTAAAACCAAAGAAACAGTGCGAAACAATCTACTGACATAATCGTTCTCCCTTACTCCTAAAGAGATCCACTCATAATTCAGGTACTCATGCGTTACACATTCACTCATTACCACACACTCATACAGCAGGATCTCGTAGTGGACGATCAACCAGCCAGCTAGTGTCGTCAAATGGTTGACCAACAGATCGCGTGAAACCGCATCTTGTCAATCGTCACTTAAGCGCACCACTGACTGCTAGCAGGCCTGCTTCTGCTACTTTTTCGGTCGACGACGTCGGTTGCCGTCTTTTTCCGATGACAGCAAGAGGCCAACCCAAGATCTGTCAAGGGACAGGTTATGCGATTTGCACAGTGGAACTCGTGGAAGGCAATTTAAAGGGACAAACTCGACTAATGCTTTGGTGTTATATTGGAATACATTGGAAACGTTCTAATTAGAAGGCACAATTTCTTGTGAACAGGATAAAATGGTCGCTTGACTGGGGCGATCTTAAGCTCGAAAAATGTTGGGCCAACCGTCGTCCGTCGTTCACGCATTGTGCTGTTGATCCGAAAGGCATTCACGCGTGCTCGCTTCGCGGTTCAAAGTTTCAGGTTAATAAGCAACATGGTTGCAAGCCATGCAGAGCATCCCGTCTGTGTGGATCCTCCGCGACCTCACCTCACCCCAGCGGAGGGTGATGATGATGTTTTGCAAATGTGCTCTCTCTCTCTCTGGTCTCACTCGGCCTCCACCTCACCCGTTCACCCGAGTCCTAAGCAACCGGCAATTGGTTCGAAGTCGAGTCGAGTGCGGTGGCGGCGGCGTCTTAACCTACTCTCTTAGAAAACCGACTAAATATCGCACTGCTCCGTGCAAGAAGCGGTGGCGACCAGACGACCAGAAATGATTGTCTATTAATAATCTGTAAATCATATAAACGGACCCGGCTTTGAGGTGCAAAACGAAATCTTTTACCACGTTGTTGGGATGGGAGTTGGAGGGCGCGCGGGAAAGCACCGAGGAAAACCTTGTGCGCAAGGTGGGGGCAAGCGGCGTTTGTTTATTTTTACCCGAAGCGAATCTGTTTATTAGCTGGTGAGCTATGAATTGTAATATCTTCGTCATATTTTTGGATATTTTTTTTCCCTTTGAAAGAGTTGGAAAATACAATTACCTACGGCAAAAAGAATGTTTCGTTTTTAATGCGCGTGGCTGGGGAGAAAAATTTCGAATTGCGTCGATACAATTCCGTAGGAACGTCAAAACATTGCAGCCTACTGCGGGTCGCTTTACAGGTGTAAAATAATGAGACTTGAGTAATAACAGGTGGATTAGCGGACGACGGACGGTGGCAGCAGGCGTCGATTTGTGTTTTCTTTTTTCAACCACCTTCTTCATTCGACCAAATATATGATACGATCTTTTCCGAAGTGACCATTACGTGGAACGTGGACTATTCCGATCAGCACAAAACCACCTGAACCTGTGGCTCATGTAAACGAGAACAACAATATACATCGATACAAAAACAAAAAATACACACACACAAAAGTAGCAAAGAAGAGCCTTGTGGATGTTACCTTTTTCGGCGCTTTTCGGGACTCTTCTGAGGAATATTAATTAGGCAACGTGGAACGTGCGCACCGAACGTTATAAGAACGCCTGCGACTGACAAAAACTCCTGAACAAGGTTGGTAGCCAAAGAGGACTTGGGTTAATTTAATTTTCTCCATGGTAATTGGGCGTCGAGGTTTTCGGGTGCCGAACTTGGATGGCTGTGTAAAGACGACGACATCATCGGTTAAGGGGCCTTTAGGGGGAAATGTCCGTGAAAAGATGGTGAAACAATTATCAATTTGCTCGGGGAGTTGTCACTGACGCTTGGTGCTCTGGAGCACATTCCTTTGCAGTCATTGGCATGCGTGGAAAGACTACTCGCAGTACCATTTTGGGAAAGTAAGTATAATTAGTTTGAACCTCAATGCTAAAGAGAAACAAATTATATTATTTAAAATCTAGCAAATGTTTTAATAAGAGACTGTTCTGATGAGACTGTTTTAAAGTGAAATTGGTTGGTATCATCAGACATTCTTATTTGGAATGGAACGTTCAGTTTGCATTTGTCACATAAATGTCGGTGAGACTTCACTGCAAATTGTCATCATCTTGCTGCTGGATGTGTTTGATATTAATAACAATAATCAATGCGCAATCAATCCACTCAAATCATTCCAACGAATGAACTGTTGCAAAGTATTCGATTCATCATTGCGAGCGCCGAGCACATCCTTAAATCAAACGTTTCCACGTTTGTCTGTCTGTTTGCTCATATACATTTCACTCATCCCGAGCGACGCACAGAGGAGTACTTAGAACAAAATACTGGCCAAGATTAGAAAAAAAACTGAGGCTTTCTATGTTGTTTTATTTTTGTATGTGCACTTATATTTGTTGCACAAAGTGTCAATCGTTGATTAACGTAATGATGGCATAATTAAGAATTATATTTTTTTTCAAAAATCATCTATTTTGCAACAGGCCTTACCAAACGTAAACAAAAATGTCATTGGTTAATATTTCTCAAAAAATTAATGTTCAATGTTTTCTTAATAAAATGTTAATTTTACTATTTTTGTACTTTTTCATTGTTAAGAAAGCAGTCGAATCTTTCGAGATTCGATCATATAATCTATGGACGAATGAAGCTTCAAGTTATCATGAACACATTAATGGTGAAAACTCATCCGGACTTGCCCGGGTTGGAATTTGCGAGCCTTTTATTTTACATCACTTTAGAACCAAAATAATAATAAGTTTACCAAAATACTTGTTTCTTGTTCTTTTTTTTCAATTTGGCTCAAAATCCATAATAACTACATCTTACACTGCTTCAATGCCTTATATCACTCAAAACAGCAGTAAATAATTTTGGCCAGGTTTTTGCCCTCTGTGCGACGGCGCAATCCGAATCGTCTTTATAACATTCGCTCATCGCGGTTTTTGTGTCTACTTAAGGTGCGCGATGTGTTCACTGCGTGCTGCACTGCCCCTCCAAAATTCTCTCACCCTCACTGCTCTGCTGCGTGACTTTGGGATAAAAACATACAAACAACCGCGAAAACACGATGCGCTCATTTTGACGTCAACCGCTGCTAATATGGGGTATATTCTTCGCAAGTCGGCGGCAGCCAGTCAGCGCCACACGGTATATGTATTCTTGGAGCGGCCGCGGCGTGGCAGCTATTATTAACGTTATTATGTTGAATGTTTAAATTTAAAATATTATTTTCGTGAAAAACCAGAAACAGTAACGGAATAACCGAACAGGGTTGAGCGGAAAGGGTTTGGAAAGGGGCCTGAAATTCTTGCGGTTCATACGATGTCGGAGTTCAGTTTGGGTGTTGATTTGCAAGACGATGTGTGTTTGTTTTGGGTTTGGAGTAAATCTCGGAATGTTTAGCGAATTAAAAGCATTAACTTAAAATATAAAACTAATGTTTATGCAAATGTGTATCATTTTGCTTAAAGTTAATGCTGTTTGTGCGGAGAGTGACTAGCTAAGCTCTTATCAAAATGCACAATACACTTTGAACTTATGTAAACAAATCAACATTCCCTTCTACAACATAATCGCTGAGTAGAGGCTTTATAATAGTACACATGAAACACTTTTCTCGACTAGTTGTAAAAGAGCAGAGTAAAAGCTGTAAAACTGCACACATCTAAACATAAACCTAGTTGACTGTGAAAATGCTTCCGAAGTTGCTCTAACACAGTTTATAAGCTGAGTACAGGTTGTTTAGTTGTTGAAAAAGCACTTTTGATGTTTTTGTTATTCAGCGAGAGTGGTTGGTTGTGTAGAAGCGATCAAATGAGTAACATATTCACTTTGTTAGCTTTGTTTTGCCGCTACAAGTTGAAAGTTGATTAGTGTGTGTATAGAAGTGACATTAGCGTTTATTGGCTGATGTTATTCAGTGCGACTGACAAATTGAATAATGGTTGTGAGAAAGTTGAGTAAACGCTCTCCAAAACTATTTTGCTAGCTTTTGCTTGTAGCTGTATCTGCAGCTTCTTTTCAGCTACTTTACAGTACAACGCTGAAAAGGGCAGATCTCACTATAGGTGGATTAATTTCATGCAGTTTGCGTGAATGTTGACGTGCCTCTCCTGGAGCAGTTGGGGACATACGGAAATAATGTTTTCTGGATGTGCGATGGATGTGCCAAACTCTTCTCAAATGCACATATCCGCACTATGATGACTAGTTTCGACGATAAAACGGTAAATCTGCCAAATGCTATGCATTCTATGCAAAAGCACATTGAAAAACTGCACTCTGCGTTCGAAGCTTTATCGCAAAAAGTGGATGCGAAAACTAGTATGCAGACTCCGTTTGCCACCCCGAACCCTTGGCCTAATGTGAAGCGTATCAACCCTCTGGCAAATACACCAAAGCGCCGCAGAGGTATCGACGGGAAAATTGTCGACACTCCCAGTGTCCCGATTAACTTGGCTTTGAAGGCAATCAACACGATCAAAACTGTCCGTCTGGATGGCCGCCCCGACGACGATCTATTCTGGATCTACTTATCCGCTTTCGATCCAACAACCTCAGAGAGCAGGATTGCGGGACTTGTTACTGCGTGTCTCGACTTAATCAATGTGCAACCAAAGGTGGTGAAACTGGTTTCAAAGGGAAAGGACCTAACTTCGCTTGGGTTCGTGTCCTTTAAAGTAGGCTTAAGTGACCAGCTGAAAGAAAAAGCTCTGTCCTGCGAATCCTGGTCAGAAAACATCAGTTTTCGAGATTTTGAAGATCGAGCAAAAAACGTTCCGAGAGTAGTCAGTCTATCTTCGAGGGATGCAATGGATTCGTCAACGTCGGGCGCATAGGAACCAATGAATCTATTTCTTCAACATCGGGACGCGCTGTGGGAGCAGGAAGTGGCTCTTACCGAAGAAATGCTTGCTAATGGTCTAATTCAGGTTAACCCATTTGTAAACACAAATGGAAAGCTGCTTGATTTGGGATTCACTACCAATCCAGACGCTTTTGATCTCCTTGAACCAGCGGTTCCACTGCTTAATGTTGACATCCATCACAGGCCATTCATTCTGAACCTCGATGCGCACTTCAATCTACCTGATCGTCATGATGCCCCAACAGTATTTGATCTTAAAAACTGTGACCTAACCGCCCTAGATCACATACTTACAGCAGTTAATTGGTCCCTGGTTCTGAACGGTGATTCAGTTGACGTCATTACAAACCAGTTCTACGAAAAACTTCACGCAATTTTCCACGAGTGTGTTCCTCTTCGAAGACCTTTCTCCGGCTACTCTGCGTGGAAACCCTGGTGCAATACAGAGCTGCGTAACCTCCGCAACAAACTCCACAAGGTCCGCAAACGGTTTTTCATCTCTAAATCCGAGGACAACCGAACTACTCGCCGCTAGCTACGAAGAACATGTTCAACGAACACAGTCAAACCTGAGACAAAACACATCGAATTTCTGGAAATTCGTGAAGTCGCAAAGGATGTGCAATCGCCTACCCAACACAGTTGTTCTAGACGGCGTAACCGCAACATCGCCGGAAGAGATCGCAAATTTGTTCGCTACGTTTTTTCAAGGTGCTTATGATGCAAGGCAAGCTCGGCTCCCCGCTTACAGCGTCAACGATCGACATGAATATGACTTAAATTTCCCCTTACTAAGCTTCACGCCAGATGATGTCCATACAGTTTTGACCAATCTTAATGCATCAAAAAGCCCCGGATTTAACGGAATTCCTCCGAATTTCCTGAAATACTGCGCTCGCTCGCTGGCTTTACCGATTTGCTGTATATTCAACCGTTCGCTGTCCGAGAGGACGTTCCCCAGCTTATGGAAAACTGCTGCTATCGTACCAATACACAAATCCGGTAGCCGTAACCACGTTGACAATTATCGTGGTATTTCGCTTCTATGCTGCATTAGCAAGGCTTTCGAAACCCTAGTGCACGGAGAACTTTACGGTGTTGTTCAGCCTTTAATATCATCGAACTTCGCAACCAGGTTGACTCGGTCTACATTGATTTTTCAAAAGCGTTTGACACGGTACCACACGCGCGTGCTTGTGAAAACCTGAAAGCTATTGGACTCTCCGATTGGATGGTTGACTGGATTCGGTCTTACCTGACGAATCGTAATGCTTTCGTTTCGATAAACTCTACTCGTTCGGAATCGTTTTCAATCACTTCCGGTGTACCACAGGGCAGTGTGCTGGGACCATTGATTTTCGTATTGTTTGTAAATGATTTGTGTTCACGTATCTCATAATTCAAGTAGATGTTTTCCGATGACTTGAAAATCTACAGAATCATCGTTTCCATCCTCGACTGTATTGTACTTCAGCCTGATATTGACAATTTGTTGCTATGGTGCAGTGGAAACGGAATGAAAGTCAATATAAAAAAATGCAAAATAATTTCATTTTCTCGTCGCTGCGCCTCTATCACTCACCAGTACACGCTGGAATCTGTACCATTGGAACGAGTGTCATCAATTCTTGATCTAGGGGTTACGATTGACTCAAAGTTGAGGTTTAACAATCACGTAGCGATGGTTACTTCGAAGGCATGTGCTGTTCTCGGTTTCATTCGGCGGTACACTTGTCAGTTCACGGATATCTACGCCCAGACGCTGTACTGTACTCTAGTACGGAGCCTCCTAGAATATGCAGCTCCCATCTGGGCTCCGTTCCATATCTCACTCGTTTTAAAAGTTGAACGAATACAGAGACTGTTCATCAGATTCACACTACGAAATCTGCCATGGCGTGATTCCATGCACCTACCTGACTACACCGCTCGTTGTGCATTGATAAACTTAGAAACGTTAAATGAAAGGCGTAAAATGATTCAGCAACTATTCATTTTCGACCTACTTGGCGGAAGCATCGATTGTCCTCAATTGTTCCAGGACATTTCTCTCTATGTACCACCGCGGCAACTAAGGAGATCTCCTCTCATTGTTGTATCGGCACATTGAACCGTCTATGGTCAGAACAATTCACTAAATTCCTGCTTGAACGCCTTCAACGACGTTGGTGTTCATTACGATTTTACTATTTCTAAGAATGTTTTTAAAAATAGAATTAAGAATATGTAGAGTAGTCTGTAAGATTCAATCGAAGACGAAACAACAATAAATAAATAAATAAATAAAATTTGGATTTTCAATTCGAATTTCAAAATTTATAAAAAAAAAGAAGGTACGTAAGCAAATTGGCGATCATCTCTTTTGCCAGTGGTGGCGGGGGAGATACCCCTCATCATCCCTCTCCAACAGGGGAGTTTGGTAAAGGAGATGATTATCCCGATTCACGCCTTTCTCAAAATTGACCTTTGCTCGCTTTCTACTCTCTTTATACAATTTTCACACTGCCGTACTCTAACGGAACTATCAACTCTATACTTTTATCTCCTCATCTTATGTATAAAATGACCACTTTAATTCTGATATTTGAATGTAAACCGTTAACTTCACGCATAAAGTAATACAAACATAATTAGTTAAAATAGAAAATATCCTTTAATAAGCGAGAGTAACAAATTATTAAATTTTTAAAATACACCTAATCTAATCAATCCTTCTTTGACATAAAGGATGAGATGTAAACAAACATGTCATGTAAAATTAAATGCTCTGAAACTGAAAAGTTCAAAAATACGTTTGATTGAGCTGAATTTCACGTCTATTATGACTTTCAATTTTATGTCAAAATTGACGCTCGTATATGTCAGTCTCAGAGCACCTAAATTTACATCATTTTTTCTAAGTGCGTAGCTTTAACTTAGAAAATCAATTGAAAACATAAAAGTGGTGAAATCAGGCAAAGATGAAAAACCTAGCGCCTATCAGCAAACTGAGCAACACTTCACGTTAGTAACAATCCCAGCAAATACAAATAATGTAGCCATTTTAAATCAGTGCAGTGATTCACACTCCCTGCCGTATGGTCGTTTGCTTACTCTGTGTGCCAGCTGATAACGATCGAGTGGCTTTTAATAGTTTGGCGACAGGCCTGCACCAGACTCGACACCTACCTTTCTTCCTTCTAACTGGTACTCGCTCAGTGCCTGTATGTAAGTATATTGCGAAGCGAATGGCGTGTTTGTAAATATTACGATTTCCTCCATCCCCCCCCAATCACCCCCTGCCTAAAGCCAGGCCATCTCCATTTGGGGCAGTTTGGGTTTCTCGCGAGCAAGGATTATGAATTTGTTGTGTGTCGCACATGATGCGTGTGCGAAACCATTTAAATGTGCAGTAAAAGCGTACACACAGAAAAACACGGAAGTGGAAAACCAGTTCAGTTTACTCACATGCACAACTGAATGTATAGCCTAGTGTATGCGTGCCCAGTCGTCGGCGGTGGCAGCCAATATGGGTTGGGTGGTTGCGCTTCTGACTATCAGTGATGGTAGGTTTGGTCCATCCCATCAGCGCACGTAGCCGGGGGTCAATGAATTTGCAACGAAAGCAACAAAAAATAGGTGATATTTGTATGTAGGCTATAAATGTAAACTAAAATATAACGCACACGCGGGGTGCAGGAATCATCAGCCGATAAGAATGTTAATATTTAATCACGTGCTAAAGCACTATCCGCTACTACAAGCGATGACGGATGACGGCTGAGGGCGGAATGAGGAACGAGGGGCCACCGGTTGGCACGCGAATCA